>NC_073240.2:87120000-87423030 GCF_029281585.2 Gorilla gorilla gorilla
GGAATTGGTTTCTAGCTAATCATGGGTCTTTTTCCTTGGCCAGCTGAGTGTGAACCCCTTCCACAGTGGTGGTCCCTGCCTCTGTGTCTTCTCTGCAGCACCCAGATAAAATACTTGCACAATGTTTTTGGGGCAGTTAAATGTTAGCACTGATTAGATGATAGCATAGCATTTCTCATAGAGATCACCCAAAGCTTGGTAAAATTGTTCTTCCCGGGCCTCACCTCTGTGCCTGTTGCTATGCTGAGGCTTCATCCTGTCAGGCATTCGGACTCCCGAGGAGTCTCGAGCTTTGGGATTTGGCTGGCTGTGCTGTCTCTCTCCGCCTCTAGGCCAGGCGGTACCTGCATCCCCCAACTCAACGGTGAGTTTGGGAATGGCCAGTCAGAAGCTCAGGACTACAGAAGCTACCCTCAGAGAAACCTGAAGGGGAGCTGGCTCTGCCGCGTGGTCTGCGTGTTTATTTGCCATCTGTGATTCACTGTGGCCTGGTGAAGACTCAGCAACGGGCACTTTCACTGGCTGTCCTCTGCTCTCTGTGGCATGCGATGGGGAAACCTTTTCCCAGGGGCTTTTTATCTTAGGAGAACAACTTCAAAAACACATGTAAAAGGGAAAAATTTTGTTTAGCATCTTGCCGTGGTAAAAATGATAACTTATATAGAGAATATCTATTTTGGGACTGATGTAGCAAAAAATCATTTTCTAAGCCCCTCCCAACATGTAAAAAGAAGGGAGAAAAGGCCACAGTGGGAGCAGCCTCCTGAGCCCCCTCTGTAATTAACTCTGACAGCTACTGATTCTCATGCTAAAGTGAGGGGTGGATGGGTGAGTGCTGGGGTGTGAGCTGGAGCCTGAGGGGAGGCTCTGGACCTGCCTTCTGCAGCATCCTGTGGCTCCATACTTTGCATTGGATAAGCCTTTCATTGGCTATCTGCCTAAGGGTCAAAATCTCGCCTTGGGTCTCTGCCACGTGATATGCATTTGGGCGTCTGGACAGAAGTGGATGCCAGGCTTGTCCATGCAGAAAGCTGCCTCCAATTCATATCTGCCTGTTTGACGGTACAGTTCGGTCGGTTCCACGCAGGAGCCCGGCATGTGCCATGTAAGTGGGATGGGGAAGTGTCGGCTGCTGCTGGCGTTTCATTCCAGGTCATCAGATGGGTTCTATTTTCAGGGCCCATCTATCACCCCACCTTGCAGTGTGGAGCCTCGAGTTCTCCAAATGCCCGGATCGCAGCTGTCACTGAGGTATTTTCAATTCTGCTCATTGTGTACCCCAAATCCAGGGAGAGAAGCTAAACGGAAACATTTGGAGTTATTAACAAATGGAATTAGTAACATTTGAGGTAGGGGCAGTGAGTTATTTGCCCAAGATCTGAGCAAACCAGAACCAAGGGACACAAATGGACCATGTGGTCTCCTAAAAATTTATTTATTTATTTATTGAGACAGGGTTTCACTCTGTCGCCAAGGCTGCAGTGCAGTGGCACAATCTTAGCTCACTGCAACCTCTGCCTCCTGGGTTCAAGCGATTCTTGTCTCAGCCTCCCGAGTAGCTGGGATTACAGGCATGTACCATCAAGCTTGGGAAATTTTTGTATTTTTAGTCGATACAGGGTTTTGCCGTGTTGGCCAGGCTGGTCTCGAGCTCCTGATCTTATGTGATCTACCCACCTTGGCCTCCCAAAATGCTGGGATTACAGGTGTGAACCACCGCACCCAGCCGCTAGCTTTGTGATTTTCTAAGTCTAACTCAGAATGAGAGCAGAAGGGGCCGGCAGAGGGGGTAAAGATTTGCTTTTATTTATTAGAAATAATAGAAAATCAGAGTCGTGAAATGTTCTCAGATCACAGTGGCCTCAGTCTGTGAGGATGCCTGGGAAAGGAGGAACGAGGAAGCTGGAAGGTCGAGTAGGGCCTGAGTGGTGGGAGAGGGAGGGGAATGGGTGGCTCTATGAGTGGGCAAACCAGAGCTCAACTCAAGGCAGGGGTGACCAATAGATGTGAGCTCAAAGGCATTGCCTCTGATTCCAGACCCATCTACTGGAGAGTCTGAGGTCACCTTCCTACCTATTGTTCTGTTAGGGCTTGAGTTTCCTAGGGAAAGTCGTTAGAGGTGGTTCCTGGCCACTGTGCTCCTCAACACTATTGGGAGGATCACCATTCGCCTTTACCCTGAACAGCCTCCCAGTTCTCCTAGGTGCCACTTTCAAGGTTTTAATGATCCTGTTAGAGATGAAATTCATTTCCTTGTCTTCTTTCCTTATCTGGATCACTGGGTCTATGTCTATGGAGAATTTCTTTGTCTATAGAGATTGGTCACAGGGTAACTGCTTGTGTCTCTTGCTTGAACACGCACGTCACTCCCATATACTTAGGGTGGATCTGGTTCTGACATTTTGCAGCAGTTGCATCTGTTACACAGTAAAGGAGTCGTAGAGAAGTGCTGCCAAGGGGAACTCATAAAAAAGCTGCTGCTGGAGACTCAGATGTGCCCTGCTGAGCGAGGCAGTCTCCCCCTACTTACCGTGCTGCAGTGAGCCGCAGTCACCCGCGGGGGAGTTGAAGAATATGTTGAATATGGTTGAACACGGTGGCATCATACTGCTCAGCCATCTCTGGGGTTAACTGCAGATGAGATAATTCCTGTATAACTCCTGGATCCTCTAGGGCATTCTGCCACTGTATCCACACTTCATGGTACAAGGGCGAATGGACAGATCTCCAGCTTCCAAGTGAAATGTGAAGGCGACTCGACAAGGATTTCTGTTAGGACAATAGTCTTGCTTCATGAAGACTAGGAAGGCTTGAACTCAGGACAATGGGTATCTTGAATTTACTCAGTTCCCATCTCTTAAGTTATTAAACATTATTTCCCACCTGTCCTGTGTATTTTTGCTTGATCCCTATAATATGGGGGCAGGCATAATTTTGTATAACCCCTGTAAGACGTGTGCCAGGTACAATTGGCCCTATTTCCTATGTGGGGAAACTGAGACTCAGAGCAGAGAAGCGACTCTCCTAAGTCACACGTTGTATTGCTGGCAGAGTCTCGGGCAGGAGTCCTGCCTCCTGATTTCCAGGTACATGCTGCTTTTGCTAGAACCAATCTATTAAAGAACCAAGACTCTTTATTTGGAATTAATGAGGGATTCCAAAAATAGTGTTAGCAGTGCTTAACAAATTTGAAAGAGCAAAGGAACTGAAGCCAGAGAAGACTGAGATAGGGGAGCTGTTTCATTGTATCAATTTCTATTCACTTTGTTAATAATTGATGCCACATTTACTCATTGTTATATATTAAAAATACTTGATTTGCTACAAGGTAAAAATGACCCATTGACTTTGTCTGTCAACCTACGCTAACCCTAAATGAGAATCTCATTGTGACCACGATTTTGCAAAATTGATTAAATGGAAATAAATGCATTCAAGTGTCAAAGGCTGCATTGGGAATGGTTGCTAATGAGCTTGAACTTTCAGAGCTTCCTGGCTGGGCGCACAGTAGGTGTTCAATGAGTACTGATGGATGTCTTGACTGACTGAGATTTCGGTTAGCCTTCCATCCCCGGAGGCATGGTGCTCTAATGTGTTAGATGGCATCATGTTCCAAAAATGAATCGATCTATAAATTTGAAGACTAATTTGGAAACATTTTAACCTTACTAAATAGAATAGTATGATGAAACCTAGGTACCCTACGCCAGCTTCAAATCAATATTCTGCTATTTTTGTTTACTTCCCTTAACACAAATCACCGCCTCCCGACCCCCAACACACACACACTTTTTTGTTTTTGAGACGGAGTCTCGCCCTGTCACCCAGGCTGGGGTGCAGTGGTGCCATCTCGGCTCACTGCAAGCTCCGCCTCCTGGGTTCATGCCATTCTCCTGTCTCGGCCTCCCAGCCTCCAGAGTAGCTGGGACTTCAGGTGTCCACTTTTTTTTTTTTGGCTGAAGTACCATAAAGGAAATTTCAAACATTGTGTCATTCACCTGTGAATAAATCTTTATGTACCTCCAATAGACAGACTAAAAAAACCACAACCTTATCACCACAACACAATTAGCCATTATTTCTTAATATCATAGGAGGCCTCTTCCATGCCGAATGCTCCATGGGTTCTTAAAGTCGTGTTCTTTTGATGAGATTCTTCACATAAGATTTTACAGTTACCACATTGTGTTTGGTTAATCCATTTTTTATCTACTATAGTTTCTCCTCCCCTCTATACAAAGAATTAGGGCTAGAGGCTTGACTGGATTCAAGTATTTAAATAAAAAATAGTATGTAAGGCCGGGCACAGTGGCTCACGCCTGTAATCCTAGCACTTTGGGAGGCCAAGGCAGGTGGATCGCCTGAGGTCAGGAGTTGAGACCAGCCTGGCCAATATGGTGAAACCCTGTCTCTATTTAAAATACAAAAATTAGCCAGGTGTGGTGGCGTGCACCTGTAGTCCTGGCTACTCAAGGCTGAGGCAGGAGAATTGCTTGAACCTGGGAGGCAGAGGTTGCAGTGAGCTAAGATCACACTATTGCACTCCAGCCTGAGTGACAGAGTGAGACTCTTTCTCAAAAAACAAAAACAAAATACTTTGTAAATGAAGTTGCGCACTTTCTTTAACCTCAACATTTTGAAAATTGTTTCATAAATGTCCATTTATTCCAGGTCCTAATCCTTGGATAAAACTGATAACACGAGGAATGATTTTGAGATAATGACATGAGACATAGTCCTCTATCACATATCAAGGGTCACAATCTTGGAAATCACTACCATTGAGTAATGAGAGAAGACCACTGAGTATCAGAAATAACCACCATCAAATCTCATGAGGGGTTTTATGCCAGAGAGGAGACCCCAATTCAGGACGTACTTTATCTTGTTTTACACAGAAGTTTAAGAGCCTTCAGTTCATTTTGACAACCTGTAGAAAATAAGAAACAACCAGCACTTTGGGAGGCCAAAGCAGGTGGATCATGAGGTTGAGATGGAGACCATCCTGGCCAACATGGTGAAACACCATCTCTACTAAAAATACAAAAATTAGCTGGGCATGGAGGCGCACACCTGTAGCCTTAGCTATTTGGGAGGCTGAGGCAGGAGAATCACTTGAACCCGGGAGGTGGAGGTTGCAGTGAGCCAAGATTGTGCCACTGCACTCTAACCTGGTGATAGAGCGAGACTCCGTCTCCCCACCTCCAAAAAAAAAAAAAAAAAGATGCCTGAAAACATGAAAAGGGATGGATGACAGCTACATGTTCAGGCAGAACACAGAAGAAAATCGAGAAGCAAAAGCAAGAAATAAGGCACAGAATCTAGAATAAGTTGATATGGATGTCAAGAATCTTCCTCTTTGTGAATATAACATGCTTGTCTAGTTACTTGATCTAATTTGATGATCACAGCAACCTTATGAGGGTAGGTACTGTTATGTTCTGTATCTTTCAAGTAAAGAAACATTAATACATGTTCCCAAAGTGGCTCAGCTGGGGAGAAATAACAAGGAATGTTGACCAATTTCTCCATGGTCAAGTACTCGTGGACACTGAGAGAAGAGTGGTTGAGACTCTTCAACTCCTGTCTAAGTAGGCAAGAAACCATGTGGTCCATTTTGAAAAGACTTACACATGAAATGGGAAAAATAAAAAGCTTCTAATTAGTTTAAATGGCTTCAAGTTTCTAGAAAACTTATATACACTGACATACAGGTATGAACGTTTGGAAGTTGGTACTCTTAAAACATTTTACAAACCAGAAAGACGGAGATGTTCCTGCACTAGTTAAATTAATGAATTGGTTTATCTTGAAGTATTACCTGGAAACCCTTCAGTGATATTGATGTTTCCCATTCCCTCTGTTAGCCTGGACTTTTTCTATGGCTTATTTTTTTCTATAGTTCTCTAGATTTTTCTATGAGGCACTTGACTGCCACAGCCAGCAAACTCTTAAGAATCTAATTTTCTGCCCTTCCTCCTCTGTAACTAAAGACTGGATCAGTTAGGACTGGGTTTCACTATCACATCTTGTAGGTGACCATGACTATTCGAGAAATGACCTCTTCATTTGCCTGCATCTACCAAAAAAAAAAAAAAAAAAAATTGGAACCACTAGATTGGATAAATTCTACATGATGAATGTCTTAGCCAATTCTTACTGAGGGTTGGGCAAGGTACTGGGCAAGGTAAATCCTTCATCATTAAAGGTGACACCTTGGTAGTCCACCCCAACATCACCTTTCCAAAAATGAGCCTTCTGGAATCTACCTGAGAGTCAGGAAATATTGAACTAAGCCAGATGTCATTGACAGGTACATCCAGGACAACAGTTTGGGGCAATTTAATGAAGGGGCAAATAACCCACTACAATTCACCAAGTCCTTAGGCCTTCGGTAAATAATTTTTGATGCTCATTGTGATGACTGAATGACCAACCAGTGTTGGATAAATGCACTCTATGAGGGCAGAGAAATATTTAAGCTAAATGAAACATTTTTGTGATTTAAAGAAATTACCTTCAGCTATCTGGAAAACTTGGCTATCTGACAATGATTCATTTTCTGGTGATTTCAACTAACCAAAGTTTTATTCTACTGTGCTTTTGAAAAAAAAAACAGGACCTGGCATGGTGGCTCATGCCTGTAATCCCAGCACTTTGGAAGGCCGAGGTGAGTGGATCGCTTGAGGTCGGGAGTTCAAGACCAGACTGGCCAACATGGTGAAACCCCATCTCTACTAAAAATACAAAAATTAGCTGGGCGTAGTGACGGGCACCTGTAATCTCAGCTACTTGGGAGGCTGAGGCAGGAGAATTGCTTGAACCCAGAAGCAGAGGTTGCAGTGAGCCGAGATCGTGCCATTGCACTCCAGCCTGGGCAACAAGAGCAAAACTCCATCTCAAAAAAAAAAAAAAAAAAAAAAATCTGTTTCACTGGCAGAGAAAACTCTGGACCCCATGGACTAGTCTCACCTGGTGTGACATTTCTTCTGTGCTTTTGACAATTTTCATAGCATGTTGATTCTTCATCTCATTCTCAGACATCAGTTAATTAGCTAATCTGGATTTTGATTCACACGTATTAAATACCATCTTTTCTGAGCACACAAAATCCCCCTTATGTGAAATAAATGGCATTATGTCCAACAGAATGGTGTTAGATCGTCTTTTACTTTGGGGAAAAAAGGAGGTAATTAGTTTGATCTATAGTTTTTCATTTGCGAATGTTAATGCCATTTTCACTGCTGAAGGAAAGGTGAATGGCTGTGCCCAGTCACTGCGTCTGGTTTTTGTGGCTCTGACATTATATAAAGGAGTTTGGGGAAATGGAATGGAATTAAAAGGGCCTCAGTTGAATATGTGGGTAAGTAGTGTTCTTAATACTTCAACAAAATTTCAAAGAGTTTGCAATTCATATAGCTTTTCTGAAAGGCTGCCAAGAGGGAGATTTCCTATAGATTGGTGGAATGAGGAATTAAATGTAGATTATTCTGGAAAAGACTAGAATTTAATACAACATTTGAACAGGTTAAATTTATATCAATAAAATACCAGGTGGAGAATGGGACCATTTAATTTCCAGCACACAGAAGACACAACATTTGTAGAAACGATGAACGTAGTGTGGGCTGCTGTTTCGGGCTTCTGTGGTTCATTTTCAAAAGCAGCCTGGGAAATTTATGCCACTCTTTGGAATTTGAGGTAGTGGTAAAGTTGCAGTCAGATGTGATGGATTGTGCAGCCAATTTCTTGAAGTTTGTGGTTCATTAATCCAGCACTTTGAATTTCAAAGGACTGAAGTGATGTCATTTGGGATGTACATCACAGAAAATTAATGGGGTTTCTTGGTCAGAAGTGAATGCTGACACAATGCGACAGGGAAAAAGGGATTGGTGTTGCTAATGGCTGGGGAGCAGGAAGGCCTTGGTTTCCAGTGGGAAAGGCTGCCTTGCCATTCAGAGCCTGCCCAGCCCCCCGCAGGCTCTGAGGGAGTCTTTTCTATGGGTCAGTCCTGCTCCGTCGTGAGAAAACACAAAGTATTGCTTATTCAAGTGTTTCCCAAGAATTCAGCAGCATCTGAAACAGAAGTTTTCATCTATTTAATTCAATACGGCAGACCTGCGTTGCTCCTTGTGACTCCAGTCCCCGGTCTACCATCCTGTCTGGGAGGTGCTGGCAGGGCTGGGCTGAGATGGGTGGGAGCCCTGCCCATCAGGATGCTGTGTGGATAGTGGATGTTTCCCATGCTGGCCTGTGCTGTGAGGCCCAAGGCAGAGTGGTAGAAGAGAGACTGAATCATTGTCAAAGACGCAGGCTGGGAAAGTAGGCTCGGAGGAGGTCCCCGGACAGATCCAATGAAAAAAATGAATGGGAACGGAATGGGGCTTTAGGAAGCTTCCACTCTGCCAGTCTGGGTGCTAGGTGCTATCACAGTTCATTGGCTTGTTATAGCAATTGTCTGTGATATCAATAGAAATACAGTGCTTGATGCAAAGCGGTTACTCAACAAATATCTTTTGAATTAAAACAAAATGAAACAAAAAGCAAACCACAGCTGTTCAGCTAGATGATGGTATTATCCTTCTTTTTCAAAGGAGGAAACAGATTCAGAGCCTTCCTCAAGACAAAAGAGAGTTCTGTTCTTTGTACTTTGTAAACTGGAAAAACAAAACAAAACAAAAAAAACTCTTCAAATGTTACTTTCCTCACTGCATCACTGAATAAGACCATTTCCTTGCAGCCTTTGCCTCTGGGAGTGCTTGAAACATTGTAGCAACTTAATACATATTTGTTGATTGAAAGACTCGGTGACCATTGAACAAGAGGGGCTGATGGCATCTTAATGGGACTGTCATCTCACAGCAAGAGAGAGATGAAGATTTATATACATGCACACGATCCACTGTGCAGGGTGAGTCTACTGCACTGTGAAAGAAAGCTGAAGTTTGTTATCTATTTAAAAAAAGTGATGTGAGATTTTGCAAGAATGTTTTTCCTTGGAAATCTTTTTTTTTTTTTTTTTAATTTTTTTTTTTGAGACAGATTCTTGCTCTGTTGCCCAGGCTGGAGTGCACTGGTGCGATCTGGGCTCACTACAAGCTCCACCTTCCGGGTTCACACCATTCTCCTGCCTCAGCCTCCCAGTAGCTGGGACTACAGGCACCCGCCAACCACGCCCGGCTAATTTTTGTTGTATTTTTAGTAGAGACAGGGTTTCACCATGTTAGCCAGGATGGTCTCGATCTCCTGACCTCGTGGAAATCTTAACTTTGGCTTAGATGCCTTGAGAACTCCACTGGGACTCAAAATATACTAGCTTTTTTATTGGGTAACTGTATAATCTGAAAGTGAAAAATTCTGTGTTTGACAGTGCAGATGGTGGTTCTATTTCATATTAATAGTTGAATCTAATGTGGATAATAGTTTTTGTTGCCTATATGTTTATTAATATTTGAACTTGATAGCATGTTTTATTGCTTCCCCTAACAGTAACCACTCTTTCACTTTAAATACATCTGTGATATTACACCTATATTTCAAGATATAATAAAAGTAAATTTGTTAAAAATAATTCCAAACAGCTTTATGCATTCTTATTTCTACCCCTTACTTTTACTTAGGGTCTGATAGTCCTGGGAGCAGCCACTAAAAATTGGTCAATATGCAGCAGCTTTGAGAATCCAGAGAGGGGAAGCTTTGAGAGAGGACCTCAGGCTCCATGTCCCTTACTCTCCTGGTTCTTTCTTCCTCTAGGTGGAGAAGGTCCAGGTTTTCCCTCCCCATGTTGGAGTCTCATTTCCCGACTGGAGCTGGGCTTCTCATTGGTACTGAGAGGGTAGAAATTCACCTGGAGTAGAAAGTCTCTGTATGTTTTTCACAAACAAAACTTTTATTATGGAAACTTTCAAAGACATAAAACATAGAGAGTAACTTTATGAATCTCTGCATATCCTTACCCAGATCCAATGATTATCATCATTGTGCCCATCTTGTTTATCTCTTGCCCTCCCTTATTTTCTGGACTATTTAAAGCAAATCCTTTATTTCACCAGTAAATAGTAATTATCACACCCAAAACAACTCATGGTAGTTTCCTTAACAGCTTCTAATATACTGCCCATGTTAAAATTTTCCTGATTGTTTTAAAGATGTCTTCTTCGGTTGGCTTGTTTGAATTAAGATCCAATTACTGAAGGTTTTTCCTGAAGCACAGACACCTCCCTGATCCTATCTCAGGGATCTTTCAATGTTGTGAGACCAGAACAGAGGCAACTAAGACACACTTAGGCTGCAAGGGATTATGATTCTGTCTTCTATGTGGCACCATGGGGAGGGGGAGTTAACCAGGAAAGACTAACTTGACCTGTTTGGCTGCCCTGGAGCCGGGTCCTGAATAGACCAGCCACAGTTCTAAAGAGGCAGAGATACCTGGTTCTTACTTCTAGAAGTGGTCTGTTCTAGGCCATCCCCTTCTGTAGCTGCACAGACATCAGTGAAATTCTCTGGGGCTTGGTGGGAAATGCAGTCGTTTCAGGAGATCCACCCTAAGAAGGCAGCAAAACATCAGGTCTTGTGGAATGGGGAGGATGGTACTAGCACCCGAGTCAATTAGCTGTGTCTGTAGGAAAAGGAGTAGTTGGCAAAGAATTAAAGAGCAGAAATGGAAGTGAGGGAAAGGACTCATCCCCAGATGGAGGGAAGAAAATGTATGTGGCTAGTTCAACTCTTTGAAGACATTTAAATATTGAGTGTGTTTGGACGTATGACTATTTGGCTCATAAGGTAGAAGCCCAATAGTGGGATCTGGCTATTGGATCCCAGTTCGGGAAACATGACTTAATTGACATTTCCACTGGGTGGGAAAAGTAGGAAGGTGGTAATCTGCATATCCCTTGCCCCTGCTGAGACTGGCATGGGAACCTGTGTGAGCCTTAGGGGAAGGAGTTCTAATCACAGCATAGCCATTTTGGTGTGGTTGATATAGGTGTTTTCAGTATAGAAATATGTATTCCAAATGCTGTGTCACTAATCCAAAAGAATTAGGTATTTTCTCCTCAAATATTTACATCAATATTCTTTTTTTTTTTTTTTTCCTTTTTTGAAGATGGAGTCTTGCTCTGTCACCCAGGCTGGAGTTCAGTGGTGCGACCTTGGCTCACTGCAACCTCTGCCTCCTGGGTTCAAGAAATTCTGTCTCAGCCTCCCGAGTAGCTAGGACTACAGGCACACGCTGCCACGCCCAGCTAATTTTTTGTATTTTAATAGAGATGAGGTTTCACCGTGTTGCCCAGGCTGGTCTCGAACTCCTGAGCTCAGGCAATCCACCCACTTTGGCCTCCCAAAGTGCTAGGATTATAGGCATGAGCCACTGCACCCAGCCAATATTCTTTATATTACTGATAGTATAAGCAATATCACCAACTGTAGTAATAATAAAAGCAGCATTTGAATAGTATTTCATAGCTTTCGAAACATTTTCACATTTATTTTATTTTCACACACACCCTAGCCATTTAAAATTGGGTGATGTTTACTGAGCTCTTACTGCATGCCATAATCTGTATCGGGTGCTTTCTGTACTTTAGTAATCCTCTCTACCTATACCTTCTTTAAGGAGTTTTGTCTCTAAAATCCTTTACTTGTTGTGTCAGACAGGGTTCACTCAAAGACTCATGAACATAATTTTATATGGAATTCCAATTTCATTGGGAATTAGTTTATGAAATTATGGATGCTGCCTAAGTGGTCTCTGCAAGGCTGTCTCTCAGCCTAATGCTAGAGCTTGAAGTCTCCAGGCAGATTGGTCAGAAGAGGAAGATCACATGCAGGCTGGAACCTCATAAGTACAAACAGAATCCCATGTCTGTTCTTGTTGCCTCTAACCTTGGTAATGAGGGTATCTTGTGGAAGCCACAAGGGTATCTCTTGTAGTCCACCCTGAAAGGAAACATACAAGAAAAAGGAATTCTGGGAAATGAAGTCCAGCTTTAGTAGGCACATTACAAACCATCACATCTGTTCTGTTCTAAGATGTGCTAGAGGAGAGGGTGGTTTGGTGTGCAGAGCGGGGGTCAGGGGAGGCAGGGTTTGACAGGCAGTGGTGGGGGTTGGGGGGAGGTGGGTGTTGATCTGCAGCACTCAGAGAAGGTAAACTAGATATTAGTGACCGCATGAATTCTTCCGTTACTAGAAACTTCACGTAGGAGGGCTTATTCAACTAACCACTTGATGCATTCAGCTAAATTTTGCATGAAATGGAGCAGCAGGTTTTACAAGGAAATAATTAGCAGGCAAACATGGATTGCTGACCTGGTTATGCTGAAAGGTCATTCATGTGTTCAGCAGCTATCTGTTGGCTCTGTGGTGGTGTCGCTCTGTTCCTCTGGCTCTTCAGAGTGCTGCTCAGCATTACGTGGAGGAACAGCTGAATCTTTTGGCATGCCAGTTGTAGGAAGCTGATTGCCATATACCCCTTATCCCAGCAGGCCCTTGCTTGGCAGACTGTTTGCCTCAACCAGGTGGGCGCCTTGTCTGTCATGTCATCTGTTCTCAACCAAGTGGACACTTGGTTGCTGAAAATGTCTTTCTTAGCAGATTGGGGCTCAGGTAAAGAGCATAAGTAGGCCAGTCCAAGTCTCATTTATTTAGAATCATCCCCCAAGAACATGGAACTACAGTTATCTGTTCTTTGGGAGCCTGTCGCTACATACTCTGCAGGGCCAGGGGAAAGAGCTTAGGTGCTGTGGGTCTGAGGATCACATGTGAGCAGGAGCTGACATGCCCTCCTCTGTCTGGGCTGGGATAGGTGACTTGTAGCCACCTTTGAAATCAAGAACAAAGAATAAAACACGCAGCAGGTGTCCAGACAATCCCTGGAAACAAATTCAGGGCCGTTTGGATGAGCAGAGTCTATTACACAGCCTAGGAAGCTAATCTGCGTGCTGTACCTTCAGGGCAAACTGCAGCTCAGAGCACTGGGAGTAAGATCATAGGCCCTGCCAACAAGCCTCATGTGCGGAGCTCTGACATCAGTCTTTCCTGGGAATTTCTTGCCATTAATAACCTTTGTGCTTTGATATTTGCTTAACGAGAAAGAAAGCTCTGTATTCAGTGGAGAAGCTGGCTTCCCAGACTGGGAAGTGTTGCTCAGGCAGGCCAACTTAAAGGCAGTGCTGAATCTGTCTAGGACTGCAATTAGCATAATCCACTTTGCTGGCAGGCTTACTCATTGGCCAGAGGTGGGTGATGATTTTCTTATTTATTTATTTATTTATTTTTAATTATACTTTAAGTTCTAGGGTACATGTACACAACCTGCAGGTTTGTTACATATGTATACATGTGCCATGTTGGTGTGCTGCACCCATTAACTCGTCATTTACATTAGGTATATCTCCTAATGCTATCCCTCCCCCCTCCGCCCACCCCATGACAGGCCCTGGTGTGTGATGTTCCCCTTCCTGTGTCCAAGTGTTCTCATTGTTCAACTCCCACCTCTGAGTGAGATTTCTAAACTTTTTACCTAAATAAATCCAGATAACTTTATCTGATGTCTCACTCTCTGTCTCCGTCACAGAAGGTAGGGGTGACTCTTAGAAGTTCAGACAAGTATGCTGAAACTTGTTGTCCAGAAAGGGTAAGCTCCAGGCCTAGCTGGGGCTCTCAGAGGCAAAGATTTCATCTTTTAAAAAAGTCAATTTCTTCTGAGAGGATTTAGTAAGTTATTCTATTCCATATCATTAAACTAATCAAGTTACGGCTCCTGGGCACCTAGAATTCCCATTGAATACCAGTGGGGACATTTGAGAGAATGATTTCTTTTCAAGGGGTTTGGGCAGTGGTGCTCTTCCAGCTCACTAGAGTCAGCTCCTGTGTAGTCAAAGACAGATGACCTCGCTTGAGGATTTTATAGCTCTTGGTGGTTTTAGATGCCTTTACTGCATATGAGCAAGCCCACCTCCCCACCAAGCAAAGATATTCCAATCTGGTAAGTCAGATTTGCTCTAAAGAGAAGTGTACACATGTGTGTATGTGTGTGCATGGAATAAATTGGTTGTTTTTTTCCCCTAATCAGTAGGACAGAGTAGAACCTGGGTGTATGGTATATGGTGCTTTTAAGACCTGCAGAAGCATGCCACAAAAAGACACAGCAAAATGTACTCAAAGAGATACATCTGTGTGGATTGGCCTTCTCATTCTGCCAGCCCTAGAGATTCCGATATGAGATGTGCTTCTAAAGTGTGTTTTGTGAGGCCACCCCAGCAGAGGGCTTTGGCAGAAGAGCCCTTGAATGTGGATCAGGAATGCATTTCCCTCCCGTTCACGGAGTACAGTTCTCCCTTGGTATCATTTAGGGACTAGGTTCAGGATCCCCATGGATACCAAAATCCATAGATGCTCAAGTACCTGATATAAATGGCATAGGATTTGCATAACCTATGCACATCCTCCTGTTTACTTTAAATCACCTCAAGATTACCCAATACAACGAAAATGCTACGTGAATAGTTATTTTATAATTTGTATTTTTTTTTTTTTTTGTGGTTGCATTGTTATTTTAGAGACAAGGTCTTGCTCTGTCACCCAGGCTGGAGTGCAGTGGGGTGATTATAGCTCACCGCATCCTTGAACTCTTGAGCTCAAGTCATCTTTCCACCTTAGCCTCCCAAGTATCTGGGACAACAGGTGCATACCACTACACTGAACTAATATTTTAAAGTTTTTTAGAGATGGGAATCTCATTAGGTTTCCCAGGCTGGTCTTGAACTCCTGGGCTCAAGTGATACTCCTGCCTCAGTCTCCCAGTACTGGCTCTTGCATTGTGATTTATTATTTTTTCAAAATATTTTTGATTTGTTGTTGGTTGAATTCATGGATGAGAATCGGCAGATATGGAGTGCGGCTATATAGGTGGTGTGTCCTTCCCTCTGTCTTTCTCTGGGATATGGATTTTATCTCCTCTTTCCAGTCTCTGTCCTTTGTCTTCCCCCCATCTCTGGATGTGCTACTCTCATTTCTGCCCTGATAGCTCCAAATCCTACCATTTTGCTTTGATTGAGGTCAAGATAGAACATTGACACTTTCTCTTTTTTTTTTGTGGAGAACCAACTTCTTTGTATCTTCCTCTTTCTCGCCCTTCTTCCCTTCCTTTCCTTCCATAAATCTTTATTGAATCCCAAGAACTGTGACAACCACAGGACCAAAATTTCAAGTTATAACATGGCTTGCACTTCGAGGAGTTCATAATATCGTAGGTTTGACATCCACTTATATTCAGTTTAACAGCTTGTTATATGCATCCAATCATGTAATTCTCTTATTTTGTATATTTAAACTCCATCAGCAACAGGATTTCTATGTCCTCATAAGTGGAGACCACAGCCCCTTTGTTTGCAACAGTGTCTGTCTTAGTGTTGTGCTCAGTGGTGCAGATGAGTTTTCTCATCTATAAAATGGAGAGAAGACCACTACTTCCTAGTCCTGTGGTGAGCTTTAAGTTACATGATGTCTCTAAGTGCACAGCCCAGGGCATGGCCCAGAGTAGGTCTCAGTAAGCAGTAACTGTTATGATTACTGTGGTTAGAGCAGCTTGGTAAATAATCATTCAACTCATTTGAAATGTGTCGACTTGACAGATGGGCAGGAACAGGAGGTGAAATTCAAACCCGTTGACTTAGTAAAATAGATCCAAAATCAGATAACAGCAGAGATATCCTTATGCTGCTTTCATTCTGCTATAAATTGGAGTTCTTATGCAAAGCTAACTTTTTAGGAGAACATGCAGAATTATAAAATCTGCCAGGCAACAGCAGGCTCAACCTGAAGCTGGATTTACTGAGATATGGTCCTATATGCTATGACACACATGTGACTTTATTTATTTATTTATTTATTTGAGATGGAATCTTGCTCTGTTGCCCAGGCTGGAGTGCAATGGTGCGATCTTGGCTCACTGCAACCCCCGCCTCCTGGGTTCAAGCGATTCTCCTGCCTCAGCCTCCTTGAGTTGCTGAGGTTACAGGTGCCCGGCTAATTTTATTTTTTTTGGATTTTTTTTGTAGAGACAGGGTTTCACCATGTTGGCCAGGCTGTTCTTGAACTTCTGACCAGTGATCCGCCTGCCTCGGCCTCCCAAAGCGCTGGGAGTACAGGCGTGAGCCACCACGCCCAGCTGTGACTTGCATTATCATGGGAGTAATGATAAAGGTAGAGTGATACATTCACAAAGTAGACGCTCCTTTTACACCAACTGTATTAGTTTGTTAGAACTGCGGTAACAGAGTTCCACAAACTGGGCAGCTTAAACAACAGAAATTTATTGCCTCATGGTTCTGCAGACTCTAGGGGTCCAAAACCCAGGTCAGGGTGGGTTTCTTCAAAGGCTGTTGAGGACAGCGTGTATTCCAGATCTCTCTCCTTGGCTTATAGAAGGCCATCTTCTCCCTGTGTCTCTTTACACCTTCTTCCTTCTATTCATGTGTCTGAGTCCAAATTTGTCCTTGTTTTAAAGACACCAGCCATGGCGGATTAGGTTCCATTCTAATGAACTCATTTTAACTTGATTACCTCTGTAGAGACCCTATGTCCAAATAAGGTGACATTCTGAAGATACTGGGGTTTAGGACTTCAACACGTGAATTTTGGTGGGATGCAATTCAACTCATAACACAGATCCAGATGAGCTATTATTCCCCCTTTTTTAGAGAAGGGGAACAGAAGCCTAGACAGCTTTTGGGGGTGGCCTGGTTAATCAGTGGAGGACTGGGAATGGACCTTAGATTCTTGCTGCACTTTGCAGGTCACTGAGCTTTGTCAGAATCTAGGTGTGTGATGTAGCAGTGTTTACCCCAGTCCAGGTGGGATGCTTGGCTCTCGGGTAACATTTCAAGTGGACAAGTCACTTAGATTGAAATGAGGGTCTTTTTCTCCTTCTCGTGTAACCGCTCTTAATATGATGGTGGTGGAATTTCTACACCAGAATCTGCTACCGATAGCAACAGTTACAACCACCGTCCCCACGACTTACATATGGTCAGTACTTTGTAATTCTCCAAGTTGATATGTATTACCGTTTTTATTTATTTTTTGTAGATGGGGTCTTGCTATGTTGCCCAACTCCTGGTCTTAAGTGATCCTCCTACCTCAGCCTCTCATGTAGCTTGGACTATAGTTACGCACCACCATGCACAGCTGTGCATTACCATTTTTGACCTTCTGAAAATCCTACGGGGTATACACAAATTTATAACTCCTTTGTACGCTTTTGGGGCCAAATGTACTTCAGAATTCAGAACCCTGTGGACTTGAGAAAAGTAATGATAGTATATGTTGTGTATATTACATAACATCCCTGTAGAGTCTGGGGCAGCTTTGAAATCCAACAGCAAAACATCTTCATATTCACGCAAAGCTAGATAAATAAAGATAAGTGATAACTTCTTGTCTATTTGGGTCAGATTTTGTTGCTGATGAGTTTTGAAAAACTTTTGAGTTTTGGAGTTTTTGAATTCCAGATGTGTGGCTGAGGGATTACAGGCCTGTTTTCATGATTGTCTCTGTTTCCAGAGGACGAGAAGTCAGGCACCCACCTAGAGAGAGGGATGAACTGGACTGGGTGAGCTCAGGGCTTAGCCAAGGAAACCTGTGGAAGCCCAAAGCCCTGACCTGGCAGCTGCCTGTCAGGAGAGGGTGGATGGTGGAACATTGGGCACTAGTTCAAGGAGAATTTGGGCACTAGTGCTGGGTCCCCAGTGACTCACTGGTCAGGGCCTCTGGCTGCATTCTTTAGCCTCTTTGTAGCTCAGCCTGCAGTTTGGCTATAATATGCCTACTCATAATGGTGTAGAGAGAATGCATCAAGCTAAGAGGTAACGGGAGGAGTGAGTCCAGGTTTTGGGGTATCTGAAGCTTATAAGATTTGGGGGGCCCTTTCATAAAAAAGAATACAAAATCACAAACATAAAAATTTGATAAAAAGTAAATTTTTCTTTAGATTAAGGAATCACAACAGCTTACAAATTTACAAAAAACTCCCAAATAAATTGGGATGGGAGTGCATATGTGGGAGGATATGGGGACTTTGTAATTTCTGCTCAATTTTTCTGTAAACCTAAAACCATGCAAAAACAACCCACAAAAACAAACCCCAGAGTTGTCCAGGTGCAGTGGCTCACACCTGTAATCCCAGGACTTCGGGAGGCTGAGGCGGGTGGGTCACTTGAGGTCAGGAGTTCGAGACCAGTTTGGCCAATGTGGTGAAACCCTGTCTCTACTAAAAATACAAAAATTAGCCAGGAGTGGTGGCAAGTGCTTGTAACCCCAGGTACTCAGGAGGCTAAGGCTAGAGAATTGCTTGAACCTGGGAGGCAGAGGTTGCAGTGAGCTGAGATCACACCACTGCACTGCAGCCTGGATGACAGAGCGAGACTGCATCTGGGGGGAAAAAACCCCCACAAAAACCCCAGAGTCTATTAATTTTAAGAAAAGTTACCAAATAACTCAGCATACAAACCAGAAAAGAAACATAATTTGTTCATTAACTACCTGCAAATTTGTCTAGTATACCTTTTCATCCTGCAAGTTTTTGGCTGTGCATTCTTTGATTTCCTTTTCACATGACAATGATTTTTTGATACTGTTGTAGAAAGACTATAAAAATCACACATAAAGATGATTCAGTATTCCCTGTAGCATGATTGATCAATTTTTTTTTTGTTATTGAGAGCTTAGTAAAAGATCCTTTTTGCTTTGCAATTCTTCATTGGCAATATCATGTAAATTTTCAGGATGGCTCACAAATTTGAGACACCTTTGCCAAGCTTTTGCCACCTATGAGCCTTTCTTCAGCCTCCGTTCAGCCTCTGGAGCACAGTCTCCAAGACTGCCATGGGGCAGATGAGAGTTCTGAGCAGCCTGGTGGGTGGCTATAAAATTCCTACTTCATGTAACCACTGAGAATGGATTAGATTTAGTCCAGTTTTCACAATAAGACTTTTCTTTCCAAAACCTTGGTGCTGTTTACCTCTTCACTATAGGATCAGGCTTCCCTGGTCTCTAGAGCAATTCTTAGAAGGAATTTTAGCAGCTCTGTCCTCCCAAAGCTTTGGTTCTCATTTTAGACTTCTAGACCACTCTTGTCCTGCTAGCTGAACCTCTGTTGGATCTGGGTAGCATGCCTAACACCCCAGCTCCTTAGAAGTGAGGCTTTGGCCCCTAACCCCTCCCTCTCAGTGGATTCCAACCACCCAGATGCCCTCTTTATCCTGCCTGCCGGAATCTCTGAATAGCGCATCTCCCTCTCAAATATGAGCTCCCTGATGACAGAGGTGCATTTTTTTCACATTTATGACTCATCATAGTGTCTGGCATGAAATTGGGACTTGAAAAACTGGGGAGAATGAATGAATAAATGAATAAATGAATGAGACATGGAGGGCTGGGTTACCTTTATTGCCAAAGGTCATCTGAGAGTCCTCAGAGCAATATCCATATATGCTTCTCAGCTTCGTAGGGGGAGATTTGAGGGCTGAGGGTGGGGTGTGTGGAGCATCTCTGTGGTTGTTTGCCAGGGCTACTGTAATGAAGTACTACAAACTGGGTGGCTTAAACAAGATAAATTTATTATCCCACAGTTCTGGACGCTGGAAGTCCAAAATCAAGGCATCAGCAGGGTCATACTCCATCTAAAACCTACTTGGGAATCTTTTCTTGCTTCTTCCTAGTTTTTGTTGCATTTCCAGCAAATCATTGATGTTTCTTGGTGCTTTGGTTTGAATGTTTTTGTTTCTTCCAAAATTCATGTTGAAACTTAATCCCCAGTGCAACAGTATTGGAAAGTGTGGCCTTTCGGAGGTGACTGATATGGTTTGGCTGTGTCCCCACCCAAGTCTCATCTTGAATTCCCACGTGTTGTGGGAGGGACCCAGTGGGAGGTAATTGAATCGTGGGGGCAAGTTTTTCCCGTGCTGTTCTCATGATAGTGAATAAGCCTCATGAGATCTGATGGTTTCAAAAAGAAGAGCTCCCCTGCACAAGTTCTCTCTTTGCCTGCTGTCATCCATGTAAGATGTGACTTACTCCTCCTTGCCTCCCACCATGATTGTGAGGCTTCCCCAGCCATGTGGAACTGTAACTCCATTAAACCTCTTTCTTTTGTAAATTGCCCCATCACAGGTATGTCCTTAGCAGCAGTGTGAAAATGGACTAATACAGTGACTGACTGAATCTCATCCTCATGAATGAGATTAGGTGTCTTATAAAAGGGCTTGAAGGAGGGAATTTTTCCCCTCTTACCCCTCTGCCTTCTGCTACATGAGGACACAGAATTCCTCCCCTCTGGATGGTGCAGTATGTACAGTGCCATCTTGGAAGCAGAGTCCAGACCTTTACCAGAAACAAACCTGCCAGCACCTTGATCTTGGACTTCCCTGCTTCCGGAACTGTGAGAAATAAATGTCTGTTCTTTGTAAATATTTAGCCTGTGGTAGTCTCTTATAGCAGCACAATGGACTAAGACCCTTAGCTTGTAGATACATCACTCCAATCCTCTGCCTTCATGTGGCATTCTCCCTGTCTCTTCCCTTTGTGTGTTTCTTCCTCTCATCAGCTTCCCTTTGAGTGTTTCTGTGTCCATGTTTCCTCTTTGTATAACAACTTCAATCTTGTCACATGAGAACTGACCCAAGCAACCTCATCTTCGCTTGGTTAAATCTACAAAGACCCTATTTCCAAATGAGGTCACATTCTGAAGTACCAGGGTTGGAACTTCACATCTTATTTTGGGGAGCAAAATTCATGCCATACCAATCCTCAGAAGCTTTTATCTGAATGTTTTGGACATTTCCATGACTCTCATGGGATGAAGTGGGGATGCGGTGTTCTCATGGGCAGAGGAGCAAGGATGCTGGATGGCATTTCTCAATACCATATCAGCTAAGGCATGGGTTAGTGCTTGTGCAGTGAATGCAAGAAAGCAAAAAAGAGGATGAAAGAATGAATGAACCCCTTCTGTGGTGTGCTGTTCTCTGGAGATCTCCTGGTGACTTCAGCTTGAAGGCTCAGTGCTATGATCCTGCCTGGATAGATTGTCTCCAGATGCTTTAGATACAATGTTGCCAGACTGGACTCTCTTGACATTACAACTGGGAACCAGACAGACCTGTTTGTTCAAGTCCTGGCTCTACTATCTTACAATTATAAAATATAGGTCAGATTCCTCAACCTCCAGGAATCTGTCTGTCTTTGTTGACAATAAGAATGGCAATAATCTTTTTTCTTTTTTTTTTTTTTTGAGGCAGGGTCTGGCTCTGTCACCCAGGTGGGGGAGTGCCATGGCACAATCATGGCTTATTGCAGCCTTGACCTTCTGGGCTGAAGTGATCCTCCTGCCTCATTTTTTGAATTTTTGTACAGATGAGGTCTCATTGTGTTGCTCAGGCCGGTTCAAGTGATCCTCCCATCTTGGCCTCCCAAAGTGCTGGGATTACAGGCGTGAGCCACTGTGCCTGGCCAGGAATAATAATCTCACAGAATTGTTAAGCACTAAATGTGATCATATATAATGCACATGGCTCTGGGCTGACGGATAGTAAATGCCCAGTAATGATGATCAGTTTATTTTTATCGTCACATCTGGCTTTGTCTTGTCCATGGCTGCCCTCCCCTAGCTGGTTGATTTTGTTTGATCCTTTCCTTGCTGCCCCTTCCTCCCAGCTGTGGTGGTTTATCAGGCTGTGCCTGGCTCCTCCCAGAACTAAGTTTGCCCAGTCCCAGGTTAGGTGCAAATGCTAGGAAGCCTGCCTTCTGGGCTAGATCTTCAGTTAGGTGGCTCTGTAGACTAACCTGTATATCTTTCCTACGCCCTAAGTTTCTTCATTTGTAAAATAAAAATTTGTTGGCCTAGAACTGTATTTGGTTCCCATTAGTCTATGTAGTTTTGTGTCCCTATAAAGACAATAACAATTATTAATGAGTATAGAAACGTTTTTACTTTTAGTTGTTACTGGCACTGAAATATAGTGTTAAAGACCTGAAATGAAGAGCAATATAAGAAATTGAGGGGGGCGTGGATCACCTGAGGTCAGGAGTTCAAGACCAGCTTGGCCAACATGGTGAAACCCCATCTCTATAAAAATACAAAAACTAGCCGGGCATGATGGTGGGTGCCTGTAATCCCAGCTCCTTGGGAGGCAGAGGCAGGAGAATGTCTTGAATCTGAGAGGCAGAGGTTGCAGTGAGCCGAGCTTGTGCCATTGCATCCCAGCCTGGGCAACAGGGTGAGACTCTGTCCCCCACCCCCCAACTCCCCCGCCCCTCAAAAAATCATGGATTAGAGCATACTCCAGAGGAAAGGGAGCTAACAGTGCCGGAGACCCTGTTATGTTTCATGTACTTTGTTGTATGCTGTGTGATATGGTTTGGCTGTGCCCCCACCCAAATCTCATCTTGAATTGTAGCTCCTATAATCCCCACGTGTCATGGGAGGGACCCGGTGGGAGGTAATTGAATCACTGGGGCAGGTTTTTTTTCTGTGCTGTTCTCATGATGGTAAGTCTCACGAGATCTAATGTTTTTGTAAAGGGGAGTTCCCCTGTACATGCTCTTCTTGCCTACTACCATGTAAGACGTGCCTTTGCTTCTCTGCCTTCTGCCATGACTGTGAGACCTTCCCAGCCGTGTGGAACTGCGAGTCAATTAAACCTCTTTTTCTTTATAAATTATGCAGTCTTGGGTATTTCTTCATAGCAGTATGAGAACGGACTAATGCACCGTGTGTGCAATAGCATGTCACATGCATGCCGAAACCTCCAAGGAAGGAGATGTAACTCCCATTATGAGGGCAGGAAATTGAGGTCTAGAGAAGGTACATAGCTCACAAAAGGTTCCAGTCCTGGTGAGTGGGAAAGCCAGCATTTGAACCTGGGATATCTGACATTCAGGTCTCTGGAAGAGCTGCTGGATCCTGGAACAACTGAGAACAGCCACATGCTTGCTGTGCACAAGGTGGGAGCTGCCTTGGGCTTGAGCAGTGTCCTGTTGAAAAAAGTTCTTGTGGAAGCAACAGGCCATAACTAAACAGCCACAGACCCTCTGGCCTGCCAAGCAAGCCTGCACGGGAAAACGAGCTTTTAAGAAGATAATGAACTGGGCCTTGCAGGGGAGTTAGCAGGCAGCTGGCGGAAAATGTCCTTGTGCAGATTTAGTCAGCTTCAATGCCCCTTGCAGCCTGTTTCTGCTGGTGAGGCAAGTGCCTCACATTCAGGAAGAAATATCCATTTTCCTCCAGCCCAGAACCCTGGGAGTAATTATGGCCATTCAGTGAGGTTCCCAGGCTATTTTCCTTTAAGTATTTATACCAAGCAGGTGCTTGTTGCTCATGAACTCCCTTTCTCTCAAAAGGGCATTAAAATGGAACACTTCTACACTGCGGATGGGAATGTAAACCAGTACAGCTGCTATGGAAAACAGTGTGGAGATTCCTTAAAGAACTAAAAGTAGAACTACCGTTTGATCCAGCAATCCCACTACTGGATATCTACCCAGAGGAAAAGAATCATTATTCAAAAAAAGATACTTGCACATGCATGTTTATAGTAGCACAATTCACAATAGCAAAATCGTGGAACCAACCCAAATGCCCATCAACGAGTAGATAAACTATGGTGTATATGATGGAATACTACTCAGCCATAAAAAGGAATGAATTACCAGCATTTGCAATGACCTGGATGAGATTAGTGACTATTATTCTAAGTGAAGTACCTCAGGAATGGAAAACCAAACATTGTATGTTCTCACTGGTATGTGGAGGCTAAGCTATGAGGATGCAAAGGCATAAGAATGATACAATGGACTTGGGGGAAGAGTAGGAGGGGGGTGAGGGATAAAAGAAAAAATATGGTGCAGCGTATACTGCTCGGGTGATGGGTGCACCAGGATCTCACAAATCACTAAAGAACTTATGTAACCAAATACCACCTCTACCCCCGATAACTTACGGAAAAATAAAAAAATAGAACTTCACTCTTTTCAGTTGAAATCCTACGACAGTAAGGGCCAACTACTCCTACACTGCAGACTCCTACACTGCTAGAGGACTTGAAAATGTGGTTGAAAACTGTTTTTAGAACCCTAAACCTTTGTCCACTGGAGGGTATTAAAAGGCCAATAAAGAGAGGACATAAAACATTGCGACAGTGGAGATGGGCAGTTGGAAGCTGGAGAATTTCTCTGGAAAGAGCTGTGCTGTGATCCTTGTCCTTGATGGAAGAGGAGCAAAGGATACTTTCTGACTCTAAGTCTATTGAGAGGGATGTTAATGGGAATACTCGCAGATCTTGGTATGCCGCCTCTGGTTCTTGAAACCCACAGTGGACTGATATCTATCTTATCCTGGGGAATCTGCAGAACTAAAGGCTGTGGCTGGAGCTGCCTGAAGGTGACTCAGTGAACAGAAGCTGTCTTTGGGAAGTCATTCCACTCCCAATGACTGAGGTCAGAGAAGAGTATTTCCTGTGGATGGGAGAGCGAGAGTGTGCTGATAAGGTGTTGTCACCCAGAGAGGTGAGAAGATCTTGGAAGAAAGTCTGAAGATATCCCATGGTGGTGCTCAGGAGTCAAGCAGAGAATTGTAAGTGACTAGCCAGAAGATGCATTTGCCCACATCAAGGGCACTGGAACATCTTTAAGCAGGACCTTTATAATAACTTACATGGGTGTGGAGCTTACTAAAGACCAGACGTTGTTCTAACACTCATTTAATCCTGACCACAATGCCATGAAGCAGACACTATTATCACCTCCATTTTACAGATGGGGAAACTGAGGCATAAAGCAGTCAAGCAACTTGCCCAAGGTCACACAAGTAGAAAGAAAGTGATGGAGCTGGGATTTGAACCCTGGCAGATTGGTTCCAGAATTCACACTTTTAATCAATGCACCGCTAGCAGCAAAGCTATTACATGGTTCTGTGGAGGAAAGATGTTCAATGTCTCTCCCAGAACTCTGCTAAGGAAGCGAGGATTCTGGAAAAACTCATCCAGGCCCCAGTCTTCTCTCAGAATCCACCCAGAGGCAGTGCACTGAGTCCCTGACTTGCCCTTCACTTGGCAACAACTGCCCTATCCTCTTGGTGCATTTTCCCAAAGGCCTGTGCTGGGAAGGCTATCATCCTTCCTCCTGGCCAATCCCAGACTCAGGTGTCTGGAGACCTTGGCCCAAGTCCCAGATGCTTCTTCATAGGCTCCTCCAACCATTGCAAACAGGAGCACTGGCATAAGCCCACTCCCAGAAACAGCCTCTGGGCATTTTTTTTTTTATTTTTTTTGAGACAGAGTCTTGCTCTGTCACTCAGGCTGGAGTTCAGTCGTGCGATCTTGGCTCATGGCAACCTCCACCTCCTGAGTTCAAGCAATTCTCCTGCCTCAGCCTCCCAAGTAGCTGGGATTATAGGTGTATGCCGCTATGCCTGACTAGTTTTTGTATTTTTAGTAGAGATGAGGTTTCATTCACCATAGTGGCCAGGCTGGTCTTGGAACTCCTAACCCCAAGTGATCCATTCACCTCAGCCTCCCAAAGTGCTAGGATTACAGGGATGAGCTACTGCACCTGGCCGCTGGGCATTCTTTAGTTTCCTGAGGGAAAAGTTACAGGTTCAAGGATAAGGCTTTTTGTTGGAAAAGTTAGCTGGAGAGGCTCTTAGGATCTTGTTATCGATCTTTTTTTCCACTGAGCCCTCTACAGCTTGAGGCAAGAGACAGCTGTGGTGTAGGGGGAAGACATCAGATCTGAAGTGAGATGACCTGGGAGGTCCTGGTCAACCTACCTGTTCCTGGGCTTTGTACCTGGGGGAATAATCTCTTCAAGTGTAGGCAGAAATACTCCTTGTCCCCCACTTCCCTGGCCCCCACCATGCTGTGTGATGCTCTCTTGCTGTTAGAGATCCTTTGAAAAAGGAGGCCCTTAATGAAAATATTTTTTGAGAAGATGCAAAACTTTAAAAAGTATATACATACACACATAGGTACACACATATACATATATACAAAATATAAACAAATATTTGTATATCAAAATTTGTATTTGTGTATATCTGCATGCATGTATATATGTATATGTGTCTATATACACTCTATCACCTTGCAGGATAGATAGCAGAGAAATAGAGAATTTAAAGTCATGAAGGACCCTAGAGATTGTATTCCAACCTCCTGATTTAATAAGTTAGAAAACCAGAGCTGAGAGATGCTAAGTGATTTGCCCAGCATTGCACAACCAGGTAGTGGTGGAGCTGGACTGGCCCCAGGTCTCCTGACTCCCAGTATGCTGTTCCCCGCCACTCACTGCAGCTTCCATTTCCTGAGCATGGAGTGTGTGCCTGGCATGGTGCTAGGCACTTCTCTCATATTGCCTTAGTCAGCTTCTGTTTTAAAGGTTAAGGATACTGAGGTGCAGAATGGTTAAGGGACCTAGTCACACAATCGTCTTTGGTAGAATGTTCAGGTTTTTCTAATTCTAAAGTCTGACATCTTCTCTAGGATATGCAGAGTTACCCCTTGTGTGCCAGCCCAGCTCCAATTGGTTGGTAGTGGCTGCATGGAGTGCTTTGGGGACTGGGCTGAAGTGAAGATGGGCTTCAGTCTCTTTGAGCCTGATCTGTATCAAGTTCACCTGACTCCTAATAGGGAGCCCCATGGAGCTCTCAATGAAAAGCATGAGTTGCTTACCAGAGCCTTTCCTTTTCAATGAACTCTGAACTCCAACTTTTGTCCTTTGAAGACCTTAATATGCCTAAGTTTTGTTCGGTCTTTTGGTCTCCTGTCATTGCACTGTAATTGGCAAATGCCTTGAGCAAGAAGTAGTCTCAAATGATGGCTCACCTCTGTGCATCTCTTCCCTCTTGGCTTTTGGTCCCTCAGGTCCTTGCTGCCTCAGCAGCTCTCTGATGCCTTCAAACAGATCTTATACACATCTTTTGTTCAGTTACTCTAGTTGTTTCCAGCAGGATGTTCAGTATGCTATGCCATGATCCACATTTACCAGAAGCAGAAATTCCCTCTATTAGGATGTAAAGAAAGCAAACCTGGAATTGCAACCTTAACTTGAGTTACTTGAGAAATTAACTTCTCCCTAGATGCTCTTCCTTAAACTAGGCTATGCCTCTGAAACCTCTCCTGATTGCAGCCAGATTACACTGGCAGCTTGGTGATGGAGCTTGCAACAGCCAGCATTCTCTTTACATAAAGAAAGACAGGCACAATTTCTCCAGTGTTGGGCCTTCTAGCCCAGCAGCATTGGAGGAGTTTTACAATGCAATCTCCAGGCAGAGCTGGCTATCTAAGGGAGTGATTGCATTTCCTGTCATGAAGCTTTAGATCCCTGATTCATAGCGAGATGCGCAATGGCCACAGTGAGGCTCAAATAAAGCCCATAAAGTTCCAAATTGGGCAAAGGTTGATGAGGCAGGCTGCACTGATGTATCAGCAGATCTGAGGATGATAAATATGTGCCTCCATCTTTCCATTGTCACCTTGGCAAATCTTCCAAAAAATAGACAATGCAAGAGGGGCAACTGCTTTGGGCTGCACTCCTATTTCTCAAACATTTGGCTCCAAATGGTCTGCATAGGTAATGATGTATAAGAAATGAAATGGTGACAAAAATACACCTATTTGCCCAGTGCCTGTACTGTATTTATGGTCCAGACACACCATTTAGCACCGTATTTGGAAAATGATGGATATTTTAGCAATACCAAGTGCTTTGCTTTGTTTTGCGGGACCTGGTGGCAGGTAGAGAGGGCACAGCCCTGCAATTTGGAGGGAAACAGTGGCTCCCCTCTTGGAGTAGCCAAAGGCAATAGCCTGCTGGGTTGTAGCCCTCACTTGTTCACCTTGTGACTTTGCATCTTTGTAATTCTGATTCCCTCTCACACCCTTTTCCTTCCATGGGGCATTCTTAGTGCAGTAACTGCAGAAAAAAAAAATCAGAGGAATGCAAGCTGTGAGATGTTAGCTGGGTGTAGTGAAGTTAAAGGAGTGCAAATTATAGTTAAGTTGATGGGCAACAGGGAAAAGGGAGAAAGGCCATGGTCATTGTAAAGTCCGACCTCACTGGGTTGAAGCCCAGCTCGGTGACTATCCTGTCCTTGACCTATCATTTAACCTTTGAGTCTCTCCATCATCTGTAACAGGAGGACACTTAAGCAGACATGGCAGCTTTGCGTGAGACTGAAATAAGACATTGCCGGTGAAGGATAATGCATCTAGCACTCTGGCTTCTCAGTTTCTCCACCTTCTAATCAGCACCAGTGTTTCATTACACAGAATCTCAGCTGCCTCTGCCTTGGATATGCCCTTGATTTGTTACCACCAGAGAGGGCACCTAATTAGAAATTTAATTGGGAACATCTCATTCTCCAGACATTCTTCCAACTCTTCTGGCTTGCTCAGGGCCCTGGCTGCCACGATTCTTCAACTGGTTCAGGATCTCCCATCCACATGGTCTCTATCCTGGATGAGAGAAACAAAGTGGACTTCTGCTTCCATGCTTGTCCTCCCACTCTCTTCCTTCATGAAACAGGTAGAACAATGTTCTAAAAATGTAAATCAGATCACGTTCTTCCCTGCTTGAAGCCTTTTAATGTTTTCCTGATTGTTACCCAATCCACCAAACAACCAACCTATAAATACATGAGAGCACCTACTATGTGCCAGCTGCCATGGGTGACATCAGTGAACAAGACACATGCAAATCCCGCCCTCAGCTCCTCCTTGTACCATGATGGAAAATCGCCACCCCCTGTTTACATCATCCCTTTACCACATGGATGAGTCTCTGCTGTCAACTCTGCCTGCCAATCCCTATGTCTTTACACTCCAACAAAAACTTTTGTTGCAAACCCACTGTGTGTAGGAACTATCTCATTAAATCTTTTAAGGTAGAAATGATTTTTTCCCTTCTCAGATGATGGAAGTGAGCTTCAAGTTAAAGAACTTACCCAAGATCACACAGCTGATGTGTGATCACACCAGGAGTTGACCAGGAAGCCAGCACCTCGGCCTGCATGTTTCTTTCATGTTCTCCTGCCTGGGTAACTCTAGAGTTATGGCTTAGCCCTATGTTTACCCGTGAGGACAGCACTATTATACATAATAAATTCTATTGTATAACACAGGGCATTAAGACCTTGAAGACATCCGACACCTAACACAACTCCTTTGTAGAAAATCTTAGGCTATTTCCAAGGCAAAACTCACTTTCTAAGTTCTCTAATTTTCTTATCTCTTGCAAGTACCCTTACTTTAGGCTTTTGGTTTTGTGGCCTCTTTCTTCTCACTCTCATGAACAATTTCTGGGTCCAAGAGACCTGTGACATAGGTGAGGTATTATTATTTTCATTTAGATGAAGAAGACAAGTAGGCCAAGAGTTTAATTTACTTGCTCACACACAGAAGTAAAACAAGGATTTGAACCTAGCACTTCTACTCAAAATACTCTATTCCATTATTTCTTGTTGCCACCTCACTACCATTTCGGCCTATAAACTCCAGCAGGAAAGTCTAATAGGCTTCAACTTATGGGCTAAAACTAGCTGATTTTGGTAGTTTGAGCTCTGTGTTGAGAAGGACTCTGAGGATGCATTTAGACTCAAGTAGAGTGAGTGTCCTGATTGATTAGGGATGTCTACTAAACGTGGAGAGGGAAGTCTTGGGCCAAGCATTTGCCACTCCCAAATTTCTATATAATCTCTTAGGTGATATAATGTGGAAGTGTCTTAGCAGTTCTGCACTGCTATAACAGAATATCACAGACTGGGTAATCTATAACAAACAGAAATATATTGCTTATCATTCTGGAGGCTGGAAAGTCCAAGATGAAGGGATCAGTATCTGGCTAGGATCTTCTTGCTGCATCAGAATATGGTGGAGGGCATCACGTGGTGGAAAGGCAAAGAGAGTGAGAGAGCAAGAGGAGGCTGAACTTGCCCTTTTATAATAGCACCAATCCCACCTGTGAAGGTGGAGCCCTCATGGCCTAATTACCTCTTAAAGGTCTCACCTCTTAATACTGTTAAAATGACAATTAAATTTCAACATGAGTTATGGAGGAGGCACGTTTAAACCACAGCAGGAAGCATCTATCACTGACTTGGGTGGAGTAGGAAGCTCAGAAAGTGTTTATGAAATATTTTTTAACCTCACAGGGCCGTTTCTAGGGGAAACATGCTGATTTCTTAAAAATGCTCACTTCTGTTCTTAAGTTAGATAGGGACTTAGGGCTGATTCTGGAAACAGACTAAATTGTGGGGAGTTAAGCATCATAGGCGACAGGGTGTAATGCAAATAATTGAGTCTTTGGGGCCAGCAGCCCTAGGTTTGAAATCTTCCTCTCATATGGTAGCTGTATGACCTTAGACACATTGCTCAAATGTTATAAACTCCAATTTCTCTGTGAATTGGAGATAGTAATGGTACTCATCAAATAGGTTGTTGAGTGGATTTAAATAATGTATAGAAAAGTGAATAGCACAATTCCTGGCACATAGAAAATGTTCCATGGATGCTGACAATTAATAGTATGACACAGGAAATTCATAGCACAGATCCTGGCACATAGGAGGCACTCAGAAATTTTTTGTTTCCCCTTTCTTCCTGCTGCAAGAAATGAGGCATGCATGAGGAAGGGGAAACTTCTGTCATCTGGCCTTGACCTTCCATCTGCAAAGCAGAGTCTGCTTAACTTAATGCTCAGGACTTGGAGGTACCACGGAGATGTGGGTAAAGTCTGCAGTTGCCCAGATGACAAGGGCAAATCAGGACCTGCTTCTTCCGGTATAAAGGTTCTTACAGATGGCCCTGCCAGAAGGGACAGCGAGATGCTGCACCCTGGCCCCTGGGGTTACTTGGGACAGTTGCAGAAAAACCTCTGGCACACACTGTTGGGCCCCTCTGCTGTTCCCAAGCACCTTTTGGTCCTGCCTGGTGTTCTTACCTTTTGATTCTCCAGGTCAGATTGCGGTTGATTCAGGACTGTGCTTTGCGCAACAGAGTTGGCAAAATGGAAGGTCTTGGTGAGGAGAGAGGGCATCAAGAAAGGTGGCTAATTTGCTGGACACAGAGTCTTTCAGGAAGTGTCTGTGGAATTTGAAGACTTTTTTTTAATCGACACGTGCACATGGATGAATTTGAAGACTTTTAACAACTGATAAGTTAAAAAGATAACTAAAAGCCTGGTTAGCATTGTTTTGCTCACTCTGCCCAATTGAAGAAGCTCATAATTGTTTTGTTTCCCATGATTGTTCTAGATTTTTTATTTTGTGGGCTCTTATTTGGAACTAAAGTTAAGTTTTGAGAAGCACAGGGCTTGGTCATGAAAAGCACAGGATTATCTACCCATTCAGACCTGGGTTAAAAATCATGATACTGTCACTGTCTTGACATTTGACCTCAGGCCAAATAATTAATCCTTCTCTCTTCTGACCTGTAAACTGGGATAATGATACTTCCATTATAGCTTAGCTGTCAGAAGAAAACTTAGAGAGTGAATGGGAAGCACATATTCCCAGGCACAATCCAGAGTGGGTGATGGGTGCTGCCTTCACATCTGCTTGACCCAAGCAGATTTTCTGGGCAGAGAAGGAAGAGCCTTTGTTTAGGACTTGGAAGACATGGTTCTCCTTCAGGCTGAATGAGCTCAGTAGTGACTAACTTCCCAAAGCCCTGTTTCCTATGGAGATAATAAAACCACTTTTCCTACTTTACTGAGTTGTGAAAATCAACAGCATAATGGATGAGAAAGGTGCATGGCTAATTGTAAAGCATTTTCCAAGTGGAAGGTGATTTTTTTTGTGTGTGTGTGTGGCAGGTTTATTGAAGAATAAATCACATGCAATAAAATTCACTGTTTTAAAGTGTACAGTTAGATAAGTTTTGACAAATGCCTGCAGTGGTGTAACCATAATGTGGTCCAGACACAGAACAGTTTCATCACTCCAAAAAATTTCCTCATGCCCCTTTGTGGAAAATTTTCTTGCCCAACATCCAAACCCTGGCAACTACTGACTGCCTTTCTTTCCCAATGGTTTTGACTTTTGTAGAATGTTGTATAAATTGAGTCCCCAAATACATAGTTTTGGTGTAGCTTTTTTGATTTAGCAGGATGCTTTTGAGATTCATCCACATGGTTGTGTGTAAGAGTGGTTTGTTCCTTTTTATTGAGAAGGATCCTACTGTAAGGTGCTATGGGTTAAATTATGTCCTCCCAAAACATATGCAGAAGAACTAATGCCCAATGTGATGGGTTTTGGAGATGAGGATTTTGGCAGATAATTAGGTTTAGATGAGGTCATGAGAATGAAGCTTTCATGATGGGACTATTGTCCTTATAAGGAAAGACAGCAGAGTGCTCTACCCCGCTCTACCCCCATCTCCTGCCTTCTCTCTACCCCCCTCTCCTGCCTTCTCCCTACCCCCTTCTCCAGCCTTCTGTCTACCCCCTCTCCTGCCTTCTCTCTACCCCCTTCTCCTGCCTTCTGTCTATCCCCATCTCCTGCCTTCTCTCTAGCCCCCTCTCCTGCCTTCTCTCTACCCCCCTCTCCTGCCTTCTCTCTACCCCCCTCCTCCCTTCTCTCTACCCCCCTCCTTCCTTCTCTCTACCTCCCTCTCCTCCCTTCTCTCTACCTCCCTCTCCTCCCTTCTCTCTACCCCCCTCTCCTCCCTTCTCTCTACCCCCATCTCCTCCCTTCTCTCTACCTCCCTCTCCTCCCTTCTCTCTACCCCCCCTTCTCTCTACCCCCCTCCTCCCTTCTCTCTACCCTCCTCTCTTCCCTTCTCTCTACCCGCCTCTTCTTCACCCTCTGTTGTGTGAGGACAAAGAAGGCAGCCGTTTGTAAGCCAGGAAGAAGTTCCTCACCCGAACCAGAACCGAACCATGCTGGCCCCCTGGTCTTGGCCTTCCCAGCCTTCAGAACTGTAAGAAAATAAATGTCTGTTGTTTAAGACCCCCAAGTCTATGATATTTTGTTACAGCAGCCCAAGTTGACTACGACATATTGATAGAAGTTTTTAAAAGTTACTTTGGTGTATTTTTAGAAAAATTTCATTTCCCATATTTATTCCTTTAGCACCTACAACATATTTTGCTATAAATTTGCTCTTCACAAGATAACCACAACATTTAAAAATGTGAATTCAGAGCTTTGTAATTGTAAGGCATGAAATTTCAGGTGCTGCCTTGACATCTTTGAGTCTCAGAGGGCCCCAAAGACCACACCTGAGTTTCTCTGCTCTCAACAAACATACCCCACAGGAAAGGAAAAGTTCCCCATCCAGATAATTCCCTTCTCAGCTGTAACCCACCTGCTCCTCAGCCTAGTGGTTTCACCTCCCTGCTAGCCCAAGGAGTTGCTCAGACAAAACAACCACATCTTCCTGTGGGAATCAATGGTCCCCTCACCCTCACTACTAGGCCTGCCTCCAACAGACCCTGGGTGTTCACTCTGTTCCTGAGCACAAACCTGTGTGGCCCTGCCCCGTGCAGTGTCCACCTTTCCCAGGCTGTGAGTCTGTGTGCTGATTAAATTGCTGCCAGTCTCATGGATCCAGTGTCAGGTGCTGTGTGTTTGGCTACCTCGTACTGTTTTAGGGTGGGGGATTTCTCCTTCACAAACAAGGTGGATAGGAAGTGATCAGAAGAGGGACTCAGCAGATTTTGTGGTTTGCTATTAGGATTTTAAGGTGATTTACTGTTCTCACTGGTCACCTTCCTTCTACGCTTTGGTGTTATGCTGTGCATGACCCCACTTGCAGATAATATTAAAAGGCTGAATTTGTGGCCTTCTTGAACATGGGAACCATACAAATGAACCTTAGGAGGAGTTGTTTTTAACCATTTTGTATTCTCCTGTCCCTTCCAGAGAGCCACAAAACCCCTAGAACAGACTTACCAGAGATTGGGATGGTATCTCTTGAGGATAAGGGAGAAAGTCCTTTATGGTGGAAGGAATGTCATTGGTGGAGAGAAATTAGTCCATTCTCTGCTCAGTACCTGGATATGATTCTGGACTGGCTTTAGTGTTTCCAGTCCAGTGTTCTCCTTACAGCGAGTCGTGGTCCTTGTGAATCCAGAGAGTGTATCCCATGAACAAGGGCTGCGCAGGGCTCGGAGAAGTAAAGAGGATTGTCTACTCTCATCACCTGCACTAAGTTCTTCTCTCCCCAACCCCTCAAATAGGATAGGTGTGTGTGTGTGTGTGTGTGTGCGCGTGTGTGTGTGTGTAGAGAGAGAGACTTTTAAGGGATTTGCTCAGGCAATTATGGAGAGTGGCAACTCCAAAATGGGCAGGGCAGGCCATCAAGAGCCAAGGAAAGAGCTGTTGTTGCAGTTTAATTCCTAAGGTTGTCTGTTGGCAGAATTCCTTCTCACCTGGGGGAGGTCAGTCTTTGCTTTATTCAATTCTTCAACTGATTGAATGAGGCCCACCCGTATGAAGGGGGGCAATTGCTTTACTTAAGTCCACCAATTTAAATGTTAATTTTATCCAAAAAATAAGCACCCTCACAGAAACATCCAGAATAATATTTGACCAAATACCTGGGCACCGTGGGCCAGCCAACTTGACCCAAAAAATTAACCATCACGGTCCCCGTACTGGACTGCTAGGCATGGCTGGAGAGTGTGACACTTCATGGCTGCCCTCACCTTTGCTTCCTATGCTACAGCCACACTGGCCTTGTTTCCAGTCTGGGAACACAACACTCAAACCCACTCCCAGCTCAGACTTTCTCATGCTGTCCCCTCTTCCTGGAAGGCTCATTCATCAATTCTTCAAACAAGTGGCTCCTTCTTATGCTATAAGTTTCAACTTCATTGTTATCTCTGCACCTGAAGTAGGTCCTACTTCATGTCCTCCTCCTTTTGGCCCCCTAGAAGATTTTTGTTTTAGCACCGCGTTTTGTAATTATACACATTCTTTTTTTTTTTTGGTGGCGGGTGTCCAATCCTCCCCTATAATGTGTGACAGCAGGGCTCTGCCCTTTTTGTGTCCCTAGTATCCAGCACAGCACCTGGCACAAAGTGGGTGCTCATTAAACATGTGTAAATGGAGTTAGCGATCATCGTATAACACGTCCTTAAGGAGCTTGCAATCTAGTCCAGTAACGACAGTGGGAGGATTTGGTGGGAAGTGTATTTTTCTCTAGGCTCTGTCCTGGTGGGCTGTGTGACCTGAGACAAACTACTTCCTCTTTCTGGGCCTCAGCCTCCATGTGAATGGCAGGCCTTTGAACAACAGCCATCCTACAGAGCTGAGCAAATCACAAGGGTTGGGGGTGAATGAGATGTCAAGCTGGGGCAGAGCCCAAACTTTTACCTGTCATTGACCTCCTTGGAATAATAGTATCTGAGGATTGTCACATTGACTGCACTGGAGCTGCAATGTTCTTAGAACGTCATATTGAGGAGACCTGTGCATCCCCCCCATACCGTCATCTGTTTTCCTCATCATGTGCACAGAGAACCCTTTCTTAATATTGTTAAAATTACCAAGACAATCTGTGGTCTCCTGGGACTGGCACAAAGATTAGTGATCATCTATCCGGTGGTAATTGGTAAAAAACCTTCCCAGGATTCTGGGCATTAAATCCAAATGGGCCAAGCTGCTCATATTTTTAAAAACTCTCCTGTTCAATCAACACTAATCACAGGGCACATAAAACGGATGGAAAGTTTTAGTGACAAGAGACAGGAAAAGCCAGAAGGATGCCAAATAATCCCGTTGCCTGGAGAGATGGAAGGATAATCTTCAGAAGTCTTTAAGGGAGGGAATTAGGAATCAGGGAGAAAGATACTTTGAGTGCTAAAGCAAATGATTTTAATTGAACCCTTAACTTCAGATATTACTGCTACTAGAGCTTATGCTAAAGCAAGACGTAAAGCACATTTTAAAAAGTTACATAAGAGGTAAGCTTCCTTCCAGTTTTTTTGGGGGGTGCCATACAGAATGAATGGGGTCAGGGAGAGAAGGGATTGCAAAGGGTGGAAGAAGGATGTGTACTTGCTGAAAAACAATGGGATCAAATAGCCACAAAAACTTTTCCCTGAGAACCCCAACCTAAGGCTAAATGTGGGGGTCACACCTATGCTATAAAACAGGGTTCCTCTGGATTGCCTTCCTCTGCTCACTGGGGAATTCAGCCCTATTTAGACTCCTTTCAAATGGTCAAAAGAGTCCTGGGGTGTCCACATTTACCCTGGAAAGTTACTTGCTTGATAACCTGAGAGGCCTAGCATTCTCTTCTTCTCTTGCTGATGCACTTTGTAGGGATGAACCTTGTCACTATTCACACCAAAAGAGACCCCTCTGCTGCTGCTTTTCACAGAAATATAAATGAAACCATTCCATCTGCTTTATATAATCCTTTATTGCAGGCCTCATGTTCGATGACCCAGGCCTCAAGGGGGCTGGGCCATGGGACCTTTCTAGTGGCCGACACAGGAACATTTTGAATCATTTCTGTCTTCACCCTTGACACGGCCTGTGTGCCTGCTTGCTGTCCCTTCCCACAGTGAGTTCCTCCTAGGGGGCTCCCCACCCCGCAGGTACATCTGGAGATGCCTCTTCCACCGGCTCCACAGACCTTCCAAGTCCTATTTGAAGCTCAAGGTTAGCTTCAGTTCAAGCTGAGTCCCTCTCATGGCACAATTTGTTTTTCCATTTCATCCTTTCTAAGGGTGCTTGAAAGCTTTATTGAGCAATAAGCAACAATGCAGGTATGGAGTGGGCAGAAGCAGCTGTTGTTACTTTTGCCAGAGCTTATGTGCTTGTGGGCTGACTTTAGAGCTGATCTGAAGGGCCAACTACAGCCAGGATCTGGGGCAGCATTTCCTGCTTTCTCTTCACTGATGTTCAAGTGCTGGGTTGGAAAGACCCCAAAGAGGAGGAAGGAAATTGGAAGAAGGAAGTAAGAGTGTTTATGTAACATTTAAACGACTCCCAGGCTCTGGAAGGCCAGTCCTTCCTTTCTGGATGCTCACTTTGGAGTAGCACCACATCTCAATTCTGTCAGCCCTTTAGGCCAGGCGCACATGGACCTGGGCAAGTGGTGACAGGGCCTTTCTTGTTTCAGGGGTGTCACTGAGCTAAGTGACTAGACCACTGATAAAAAGGAACATATTTTCCCCTTTGTACAAACAATCCTAGAAACTCTCCAGATATTTAACGTTCCTCCACTGCTTGCATAATATGTGACAGCTTCCCAGCCTGGCTCCCAGTTCTACAGTATTTGGCTGATCTCACCTCTCGGGTTTTCCTTTTCACACTCTCTCACTCTGTGCACATGGTACCCAGAAAAGTGTACTGTGCCTCCCCACCTCTGTTCCATTTATAATTATTCTCTTGTGCTTCCTTCATAGAATAACTGTCTCCCTCCCATCCCATCTGTCAAAATCCTACTCCTCCAGCGAGTGCCCCAGCCTAAGGTCTTCCACCATCAAAGCCCACCTCCAACCAGCCAGAAGGAGCCCCTCAGGTGTCTGTGAGTCCCGCCTCCACCCCCCTCCCACCCCCGCCGGCCCCGGCAGTCTGGTCCTCTCGTCATGGAACTTGTTTCCATAGGTCATGGTTATTAGTAAACGTGTCTTGTCTTACTTTCTACTTGTAAAGTCCTTGAAAATAGCTATTGATCTTATTTAAATTTTTTTCCCAGAGTATCTGGCACATTGTTCTGCTTACAGTAGGTGCCTAAAATGTATCTATTTAGTTGAATCGTTTTGCCCCAGCTGTGAAAACTCACTGCATAATGAATCAGGAGGCCTGGACCATGCAGTGCATCTGAATTTGCATTGTCCTAAGGCATGGCCAAATTAGGGTGGCAACTCAGATTTCTAGGGGCAATTCATACACAAAATGAGTCTGGTTTGTTACAATCACTTGGAGTTAGTCTTTGATCTAATCCTTAAACATTTTTTTGGTATATATCAGAAACAGAGTAGAGAAGTGGAAAAAAAAACTTCAAGATGTGTTTCAATTATTAATAAGAATATGTGGGTTTTGAATAATAAAGTCCCAAGTGGAATGGTATGTTCATTATTTATTGAATCAATCAATAGGCATGCATTGGACACACATTTGAGAACCTACTCTGTGTCCTCTGCATGGGGGATGTAAGGGTGACTGATGCGGGCATAGTCCTGACCTCAACAGGGCTTGCTATGGACCACCTATGGTGTACTAGGCACCTGTTGCCCCTGGGCATATGAGGATGAATAAAGCATGTTCCAGTGCCTTGGCCCTCACTATCTGGGTTGTAGGGGGAGACACACATGAGTTAACGCATGATTTCACTGCTGTGAGATAGGGCTAGGAAGAGAAGTGAGCACATGGTGAAGTGAGGGTGCCGAGGAGAGGAAACGAACCCAGGCAGAGGAGGGTCAGGCAGCTGCTCTAGACCCAGAAGGACATCACTGCAGGCTGAGTTAGAAGGAACTAGACAGCCTGGGGAAGGGGAGCAAAAACGCAGATACAGCTTACAAATCAGACACGCCTGCTCCAAATCCCAACTTTGCTAGTAACTGGTAGCAATGACCATGGCTATTTTTTATCAATGACAGCATGCTGGGGAGTATGAGTAAGTGGGCCATGTTTGGGAGTCCAGTTTGGTGCAGCTGAGTGGAGAGTGGGAGGGACTGGGTTGGAGAGGGTGCTGGAGGAATGCAATGCAGCTATTGTAACACTCTGCATTGCTCCCGTTTTATGTCTTGGGCATCAGTGGTTTTGGCCACATCATTTTCCATAGCATAGAGGTAATGCTGGGGAAGGTGGAGCATCCCTTAAAGGGCCCAGAACCGAGACACTCTTGAGCCCCTGAACTCCCAGTAGCTGTGACCTCCTCCCAGACCCTGGAGGAGGTATCTATGTAAAACATACCTGTCACCCTTCCTCTTTGTTCTGGGACAAACAAAGGAATGATTGGCACTTGGTTTTCCACCATTGTCTTTCAGAGCCTGTGACCCCACATGCAGAGGGTGAACCCACTTCATTGCCCTTCAGCTGTTTTGTCTTGGCTGCCTACCTGGCTTTTGTTCCTTACTAATTTCAGGAGAACTAGGTTCGGTATCACCCCAGCCTCTCCTCTCTCTCATCTCCCATAGTTTACAGGTCTCTCCTATTTTTCATGTCTGAAATTTTCTGGCGCCATCTGTGCCCTGGGGAGAGGCAAGCGGCATTGGAAAGTGAGTGCCAGCCTAGAAATAGTGAAGCTCCAAATGAATCCCGTGGGCTGATCTCAGATCCCCTGAGATTTCAGGGAGCTGATGGGGGAGGGAAAAGAAAGGGGATGCTGTTTGGTCCTGGTCATTGTCACAAAGGGTTTCACATTTAGACTTTTTGATATGATCTCCAAAGGAGATTGTACACATAATACTTTTTTGTGATTAGAGTATTATACATTTGTTACCCTTGTTTTAATCTTTTAGGAGCTTGCCTTGTCTCTGCTCCCCTCCAAATGAAAGAGGCCCAAGTATTTCCCAACCTCTTGGTGGTTTGTTTAGGCTCACAGGTGGGTCTGATGGGTCTGAGGCCTGGCCAGGTGAGTGGTCATATCAGTACTCAGGTGAAACATCTGCAGGAATTTGAAGTCAGGGTGAAATAAAAGGACAAGAGCAACTGGGATGAATGAGAAATGTGGGCAGAATGGCCCATGCAATTGTTTCCTGTTTGTTTCTGCCTGAAGGTGCCCATGTGTCCATCATGAATGTCTGCCTCTCCAAGTGCAATTCTTGGGGCATCTGGTCTTGGCAGAGACCTGCTCTAGCCTGAGTTGGCCATTCGCTACATATTGGAAATAAAAAGAAATGCTTCGTCTTGTCTGGCATGTTGCAAGGTCCAGTCTTGACCGTCTATTATTTAAAGCTAAATATTCAAAATTGGCACAAAGGTAACCATTTAATCAGCATCAGGGAGAAGATGTAGGACTGTCTTACTTTGGTGAACCTGGAATGCAAATCACTTATTAGAAACCCTCAATCTGGGTAACAAGGAAGCTAAGGGAACCTTTGGCCTTCTCATTTGCTTATTTGTGGGGGTTACAGCTGTGAAGGAGGATTGAGGAGCCCAGTCTCAGGAAGAGAGGCCTGAAATAGCTGGCTAGGACCTAGGCCCAGCTGAGGGAAGAGACCAGGGTAACCCACCATCCCAGTTTTCCTAGGACTGAGGGGGTTCTTGATGTGCAGGATTTTCAGTGCTAACACCAGGAAAGTTCCGGGCAAACTGGGACAAGTTGGTCACCCTAAGGGACTCACATACTTCGTCAACTCCAGGGTGATAGGACACACCACTTGGCCAAGTTGGGAAGCCTCCCTCTTGTGGATAGGGAGCACTTTGCTGCAAAGCGTGGTAGACTCCACTCGGTTTTCCAGAGAAAATTATGTCTCATCTTTAAAAGAGTTTGATTTGTTTATGGACCTGATGTTCTGGAATGCATCGATTTGCCTCCTTCCTCTGGAAGCATTGCTCCTGTGGATGAGATGTATTGCTGGGCATTTCTCAACAAGCATCCTCATAGTTTTTCGCTGTTTGAATAGACTGTTGCCTCTCAAATCCTTTTCTCTCCATGCCGGTGTATTTATGACCTTATCTCCACCGACCTCCAGGTCTTTACAGAGGGGAACATCTATTTAAGCCTTGGAGATCAAAAGATTTCTTTATTTTTCTTGACTTCCCAGAGGAAAAGGGGATGTTGAGAGAAAAGCAACTGGGGGTTGGGGGGACTGAGGAAGAAAAGCAAAAGAAAGTTCCTCCCATGAGTGTGCATGGGGGACCTCACAGTGGGTGGGAAGCAGACACAGGCTTCTGGGAAACACAGCCCAAATCCATATCATAAGACTCTTTTGGCATCCTTTCTTTGCCCTAATTCTTCTTTTTTAAGCCTTTAACTCTGACACACTTCCCCTCTCTTCCTTTTCTTTCATTTGTCAGTTGTGAGTATTTTGGTTTGAGTCAAGAGAAACAGACAGCTGGTGCAGCCTTCATTGCTTCAATAACACCAGGGTGTTTATGTTCGCACTTTCCATCCGATGAGTGGGGTGGGTGTTAGGGAAAGCAGCTTGGTGTTCTGAGCCTTTGTGGGAGGGGTAGACCAAGATGGGGATGGCCTTCTCTAAGTTCAAGTTAAAACATGGGGGGATCGGCCGGGCGTGGTGGCTCAAGCCTGTAATCCCAGCACTTTGGAAGGCCGAGGCGGGTGGATCATGAGGTCAGGAGATCGAGACCATCCTGGCTAACACGGTGAAACCCCGTCCCTACTAAAAATAGAAAAAAATTAGCCGGGCGTGGTGGCGGGCACCTGTAGTCCCAGCTACTCGGGAGGCTGAGGCAGGAGAATGGCATGAACCCGGGAGACGGAGCTTGTAGTGAGCTGAGATCGCGCCACTGCACTCCAGCCTGGGCCACAGAGCGAGACTCCGTCTGAAAGAAAAAAACAAAAACAAAAACATGGTGGTATCTAGGGAGGTACAAGTGGTGAATAGAGTGTGTGCATGAGTGGGAGAAGTGGGGAGTCAGAGGAATCATTTGCTATCTGGGATTATGCCAGATGGTTACCTTGAAAGGAGGCTGGGCCACCATCATTTTACAGGCTGTCATGAATTATTAGTGTGGGTAATGATTTTCTGAAACTTCCAACAAGGATGCCATCATTATGAAATTCACCTATCTCATCAGCATGTGGAGACCTGACTTTCCCCTTCTAATTATTCTCAGGGCATCTCATGACCCTTAGAGCAGTGTTTGCAGTCTGGGTGCACATTGGAGTCACTGGGGAGCTTAAAAAAATACTGATGCCTGGAACTCATCTCCAGAGATTTTTTTTTTTTTTTTTTTTTTTTTTTTGATACAGGGCTTCACTCTTGTCGCCCAGGCTAGAGTGCGGTGGTGTGATCTTGGCTCTCTGCAGCTTTGGCCTCCTGGGCTTAGGTGATCCTCCTGCTTCAGCCTCCTGAGTAGCTGGGACCACAGGTGCATGCCACTATGCCTGGCTCATTTTGGTAATTTTTTTTTGTAGACATGGGATTTCACCATGATGCCCAGGCTGGTCTTGAACTCCTGGGCTCAAGTGATTCTCCTGCCTTGGCCTCCCAAAGTGCTAGGATTACAGGCATGAGATACTGTGCCCTGCTGAGATTTTGATTTATGTGGTGCAGGGTGAGGCCTGGGCATCAGGATTGGAAAGTCTCCCCAGGTGACTGTGATGTGCAGCAAAGTTGGATCATTGCTGCTTTCCAGCCTCACAGTGTGGTGGGTGGGCCAGCATCCAGCATCCAGCATCCAGCAGCATCTGGGGCCCTGTTAGAAAGGTCAATTTCAGGCTCTAGCCCAGGCTGAATCAGCATCCGCGTTCTAATAAGACCCCCCTGATCATTCACATGCACAGAAAAGGCTTAGAAGCATTGCCTTAGAGCCTGTGTACCTGCGCAGGTGGGACTGGCCAACAGCTTTGCTAGGTTGTTATACTAATGAAAAGCCATATTTTGGCCAGGTGTGGTGGCTCATGCCTGTAATCCCAGCACTTTGGGAGGCCAAGGAGGGTGGATCACCTGAGGTCAGGAGTTCAAAACCAGCATGGACATGGCAAAACCCCGTCTGTAGTAAAAATACAAAAATTAGCTGGGTGTGGTGATGCGTGCCTGTAATTCTAGCTTGTACTCAAGAGGCTGAGACGCAAGAATTGTTTGGACCTGGGAGGCAGAGGTTGCAGTGAGCTGAGACTGTGCCAATGCACTGCAGCCTGGGTGACAGAGTGAGAATCTGTCTCAAAAAAAAAAAAAAAAAGCCATATTTTGAGGTCAGCTATACCTGGATTCAAACCCTTGCTCTTCTGCTTATTAGTTGTGCAATGTTGGACAAGTCAGCAACCTCTTGGTACCTTGGTTCCCCATCCATAAAATGGGGACATATGTAATACTAGTGTTATAGGTTGGCTGTGAAGAGAAATGGCTCATGATTTGCTTACTCCAGTGCCCTGCACACAGCAAGGGCTCAGTGTGTTAGCTGTCATTACTATGAAAAATGCTGATTCCACCCTTAGGACTAGAGGCTTTATTTTTTTCTTCATGGCACCAGCTTTTGAGAAAAGAAGGACTGAGGGATTTTAAAAATCAAACTTAGTTTGTTTTTTTGGCAATTATGTGGTGGGTGCATGGGAGAGAGGACCAACTTTAGTTAATTTATAACAATATTTTGTTTGACTTTTCTGATAAGATCAACCCCCAAAGAATTTCCAGCAAGCATTATAGGAGACAGGCAGTTACTAAAAATGTAACCTTTCTTTCCCCCCCAGTAGTCTCGGAGATATATTCTGGGAACTGAGTATTAGGCACATCAGAGACAAATCACCTCCTTTGAGCTCTCCAGGTTATAGCCCCTTGATGAACCCATTCTCCCATTCCCAGGGCCAGCCAGCCTGCTTCTGGGAAGCTGTAGACATGCTTTTCCTATATGGGAGCAGGCCTGGAGCCAGCCTCTGAGGTTCTTGGCCCAGTAAAAAATTGCAATCCTCAGCAGTCCCTGGCCTCAATGACTCACTGATCTAAAGAATATAATTCATATGTCTAAATGAGAGGCTCATATATCTGCTGGACACTGTTACTATGAGTGGAGTGTTACTGACAGCCAATCATAAGCATTAGTCAAAGGTATGACCTCAATAGCAGCCAATCAGGCCATTCCTAGGGGAGTTGGGCCTTCCACAGGTTTCCTGTTATTTGTAACTCACCTTCAAGGATGTGGGTCAGGGATGCAGGTAGAACCTAATTGCTTGGAATAGAGTTTTGCAAAGTGGAGCCTGGAGATACTACTTGAAAAGAGTCTTGTGGTTGCATAAGTTGGAGACCACTGCCTGTTATATCCCTCTCATGGAGATCTGGCATGTACTGAGCATATTATGGACTAGAGGTGATCATGCTGTAAAGAAAATGGCCAGGCACAGTGGCTCATGCCTGTAATCCCAGCATTTGGGGAGGCTGAGGTGGGTGGATCTACCTGAGGTCAGGAGTTCAAGGCCAGCCTGGCCAACATAGTGAAACTCTGTCTCTACTAAAAATACAAAAATTAGCAGGGTGTGGTGGCAGGAACCCGTAATCCCAGCTACTTGGGAGGCTGAGGCAGGAGAATTGCTTGAACCTGGGAGGTGGAGGTTGCAGTGAGCCAAGATCATGCCACTGCACTCCAGCCTGGGCAGCAGAGTGAGACTCCATCTCCCAAAAACAAACAAACAAAAAAAACAAAAAACAAAACAAACAAACAAAAAAAACCAACCAAAAAACAACAACAACAAAAAAAACAACTGCAACTTTGTTTTACTCAACTTCTTAGACGGAGATTTGCTATGAATTCATATTTTAAAATAATATCTGTTCAACATTGGGCTAAACTAATGTTTCACAGGGCAAAATTTGAAAGTTGCTTGGAGAATTCTGAATTCTGCAGCAACATGTCTGTTATTTATCTTGCCCTCAGTCAATCAGTTAGTTTAACTCGGGGTTGTGGGGCTACTTTTCAGGGCATTGTTAGGGAGGACCTCTTTGAGGAAGTTCCCTTGAAGCTGAACCTTGAGGGATAAGGATCCAGGTTTCTGAGCTGGGGAGAAACATTGCAGCTGCGGTGAGCAGGACCGGCTGGGGGGAAATAACGTAGGGAGGAACAAGGATATACAGGGCCCAATGGGCTGTAGTAAAATGCCTGGATTTCCTCAAGTGTGATGAGAAATCTTTGAACGATTCCCAGCAAGGCTGTGACATGGTTTTGCTAATTTTAGAAGTAACACTTTGTCCACTGAATACAAGGTGGTTGATAAACAAAACTAAAGGGAATTGGGCTAGATTATGTTTCCCCAAGATGGCCACAAAGAACATCTTCCATCCCACATATTCTTGAACCTTCAAGCGTTCTATCAAGAAACGAAGTCTAATGGACATCCACTTGAACTTAGGCAGACTTCTGACTTGCTTGTAATGGATAGGATGCACTGGAATTGATGCTCTGTGACTCCCAAGGTGAGGTTATAAAAAACAGTGGCAGTTTCCACATGGGGACCTGTGCTCAGAACCCTGGGATGTCATGAAAGAAGTCGACCCTCCCTTCTCCCCCAGGCCGCCATGCTGTGAGGACTCAAAGCCGCATGGAGGGGCCTCATGTAGGTTTTCCAGTTGGCAGCCCCAGACTTTTCGTTCTCCCAGCCCAGTGCCAGACATGTGAGTGCATAAGCTTTTAGATGAGTCTGGCTTCCAGCCATCAAGACACCCTCAGGTTTTGAGGCTTCCCATCTGAGGCTCCAGACATCAGAAAACAGACACTTAGTGTCCTTTCCAAATTACTGATCTACAGAATCATGAGCAAATTGTAGTAATAAATAATAAATAAATGTAAGCTGCTAAGTGTGGGGATAATTGTTATGCAGCAGTTGTGAGAGGAACAGGGAGAAGAGGCAGGAGGCTGCTGCAGTGGTTTGGGCAGGAGAAGATGATGGCTTGAATTTAGGATTGTCAGTTCCCATGAGGTAAAGATCATACCAGAATACAGCTGTAGTAAAGAAGGAAAAAGTTAGGCTTATTTGCTGCAGCAAGGAAGCGTGTACATCATGGGGAACCATGGGGTATCTCAAAAGAGAGGAGTCAGGGAATGGCTGCTTATAAGGTTTTGGGGGCTGGAGTTGGTTATAGATAGTCTTGGCAGGAGTTGACCAGAATTCTGTTATCTTGGAAGCTGTTGCAATAGTGAGTGGTCTTTAGGACTTTAGAATCTGTATACAGCTCTGTTAATTTGTCAGTAAGGTCAATTTGTCTGCTCTACTTGGAACATATGGGTTTGAATGAACTGGTATAAAAAGAATTTTTGTTTTAAATAGTCTATGATGTGCTTCATGGCTTAGTCTAGTGCAGATTCTCTCTGTGAGTCAGGGTACATTTTGCAAGATGTGGATTCTGTTTCAATTCTAAATTCTGTTCAACAGCTTTGCCGCCAGCTGTTACTTCTAAGAGTGAGATTGTGATTTTGTTAAAAACAGGCTCCTTATCTTTAAGAGACACAAACTGAAATATTGACAGTATAAAGCAGCAGTTCTCAAATATTTTAGTCTCGAGACGTCTATGTACTAAAAAATTATTGAAGACCCCAAAGAGCATTATTTCATTTTGTTTATATACATTTTTATAATTTCAATTTTTATTTTAGATTCAGGGGGTACAAGTGCAACTTTGTTACATGGATATATTGCATGACAGTGAGGTCAAAGGGCATTTTAAAATGTGAGTTGTAGTTATTGATATTTACCGCATTAGAAATTAAAACAAAAAATGTAAATACATTTATTTATAACAAATGACATGTTTTTAAAGACAATAACTACATTTTTAAAGAAACTGATGAAAAGAGTGTTATTTTTTTTTTTTTTTTTGCAAATATCTTTGATAGTCTGGCTTAATGGAAGATGGCCGGATTCACATATTGGCTTCTGAATTTAATCAGTTGCAATATGTTTTGATTGGAGTGTACAAAATTTGGCTTCATACAAATAATACTTGGTAAAGGTGGGAGTATTTTAATAGCCTTTTTCACATAACTGTGGTTATTCTTCTTTGATATTGCATCAAAACTTGATAAGTGGTAGTTTTTATCTGTAGTCAAACTTTTGTACTCCGTTCCATTATAATCCATTGGTCTATCTTATGCTTTAAATGAATCTTTTACTCATGCATGATTTTGTATTATTCATTGGTCACTTGTAAATATTAGTTTTGGTTTTTTTTTTTTTGAGACAGGGTCTCACTCTGTTGTCCAGGCTAGAGAGCAGGGGTGTGATTTTGGCTCACTGCAACCTCGATTTCCCTGGCTTAAGCGATCCTCCCAGCTCAACTCCCTGAGTAACTGGGACTACAGGTGTGCACCACCATGAGCAACTAATTTTTGCATTTTTTGTTGAGACAGGGTTTCACTTTGTTGCCCAGGCTGGTCTCAAATTCCTGGGCTCAAGTGATCCTCCCATCTCAGCCTCCCAAAGTGCTGAAATTATAGGCATGAGCCACTGTGCCTGGCCTGTAAATACCAGTTTATTAAATAGTCACATGTTCCAAAACTTGACAGATTTCATTATACAATATAAAATATTACACTTGTTAATTTCATGACTGATATTGTCAGAGAAGTTTTTAAGTATTGGGAAGCTATCATACTTACGGTGGCAGACATAATTTTCCCCAAATTCTACATTTTACTTTAAAATTTGAAGCGTATCATTGGCAACAAGTTGGCAACAAAAATGCTGTCAGTTGTTTTTCTTGAAATGACAGTCTTACTTTATTCATTTTTGAGAAAATATATGCCAAATACCTGAGTCTGTATAACCAGAGTTTGTTAGTCGAACTTTCAAGTAAAAATAACGTTCCATGAAAAAATCAACTAGGTTAGCTTGTCACTCAAACATTTGTACAAGTGCTTTTCCAGGAGGCAACTATTATACTTTGGTATGCAGTATAAAGCACTTTATGCATACTTTTACTTGGTTGCTCATAGTATTAAGATGTGTACCTGAAAGTTGAGATTAGACAAAATTAATAATTATTACTGCTTTATCAAGCACATCCTAAGGGGCACTGGTGTTTATTATTTATTTATTTGAGATGGAGTCTCGTTCTGTTGCCCAGGCTGGAGTACAGTGGCACGATCTTGGCTCACTGCAACCTCCACCTCCCAGGTTTAACCGATTCTCCTGCCTCAGCCTTCCGAGCCACTGAGATTACAGGTGCCCACCACCATGCCTGGCTAATCTTTGTATTTTTAGTAGAGATGGGGTTTCACCATGTTGTCCAGGTTGACCTAAGGTGATCCACCCACCTCAGCCTCCAAAAGTGCTGGGATTAGCCACCGCGCCCGGCTCACTGGTGTTTATTTCAATGTGAGTGAGTGGTAGTGGAGACCACAGTGCTGTCATGCTGCCCTGGCCAGAGCTAAGGCACCAGCCACTTACCCACCATGGCTTTTGTGCTGTTAGTGCAAGTGTCAATACAGTGAAAAAGGCAAATGATGTCTTAGTAATAGAATAAAAATAGACTTGACCTGGAAGTTTCTCGGAAAGTAACTTGGGGGATCCCTAGGAGTCTACTGATCAACTTTGAGATGTAGGACTTGCTTCAAAATAATCCAGGAGGGAGGAAGGGGAGGGGATGTCCAGATGAAATAGGAGTGGCCAGGAGTTGATCATTGTTGAAGTTGAGTCACAGGGGTTCACTGTACTATTCTGTTTATTTTTATATGTATTAAACTATTTTTTATAATAAGAGCTAATGAAAAGATTGAGTCCCAGAACTGTAGCTTTAGTACCTGGGCAGACAGTAGTGCTATTTATTGATGGGGAGAATAGGGGGAGCAGGGACAGGTTTTGGTTGGGGAATCTAAGAATTCTGTCCAGAAAACATTACATTGAGATGCCAGGTTATATTGGTCCATTTTCATGCTGCTGATAAAGACATACCTGAGACTGGATAATTTATAAAGAAAAAGAGGTTTAATGGACTCACAGTTTCATGAGTCTGGGGAGGCCTCACAATTATGGCGGAAGGCGAAAGACATGTCTTACATGGCGGCAGACAAGACAGAAAACTTGTGCAGGGAAAACTCCCTCGTATAAAACCATCAGATCTCCTAAGACTTATTCACTAGCACAAGAACAGCATGGAAAAGACCCACCCCCATGATTCAATTACTTCCTACCGGGCCCCTCCCACAACACGTGGGAATTCAAGATGAGATTGGGTGGGGACACAGCCAAACCATATCACAGGTAGACCACCCACTTTGCATATGTGGGTCTGGAACACAGAATCCCAGTGGTCAGCTGGTATTTTAAGGCATGGAACTGGCTGTGAGGGCAGAAGTGTGTAGAGAGGCGAGGGCCCAGTTAAGCAGCCTCTCTCCATGCCCTGAGCTTGATGATGTGGCCTTGGTTAACCGCCTCCAGCTCCAAGAAACTTCACGGTCTTCCTCTGCCCTGGGTGCTTGGCACTGCCCCCTTGGAATTCAATATTTCATTCTCTGGTGCTCTGATTATCTCCTGGGATTAGGAGGCATTAGAAGAGCCCAGGAGAGGGAGGCAGCTTTTGGATTTCCTTGGAAAGCTCTAAGCAGATTTTATCCCCTCTCCATCTGTTATGTTGGGAGTTCGTGGGAGGGGGAGGGATCACAAGAAAGTGTGAACTCAGACTCTTTAAGCCTAATTTTGACTGTTTGTAGACTTCACCCACCAAAATAGTTGCTGGAGTGGTTCACAGTTTAGACATTGTCATGTTTGAGGCTAGTCTGGTGGTGAAGAGCTTAACCTCTGGAATTTGATCAACCTGATTTCAAATCCCTTCCCCTTACTCCCTTACTGGTTGTGTGACTGGGGTGAGTTGCTAAACTCCTCCAAGTTTTAATCTTTGCCTGTCTAAAATGGGGAGGATAAAAGCATCTCTTCATTGGTTTGGAGAGAGGGTTAATGAGGAAATGCACTCAGAGGGCTAAGAGGAAACCCTGTCTCTACAAAATTAGACAGGTGTGGTGGCATGCACCTGTATTTCCACTACTTGGGAGGCTGAAGTGGGAGAATTGCTTGAGCCCAGGAGGTGAGGTTGCAGTGAGCTGAGATTGAGCCACTGAACTCCAGCCTGGGTGACAGAATGAGACTTTGTGTCAGAAAGAAAAAAAAAGACTCTACTTACGGCAGTTACGGAAATATTCCTACCCTTTCCAGCAAGTGTTCAGCTGGACTGCTTTGTTCCCCTTTTCTCTATCCTTGTCCCTGTTTCTTGTGTAAAGCAGTAAGATGTAATGATACAATGAAGAGGGGCAGCAGTGACTCAGGCAGGTGACCAGATGGCTTTACAAGTGGTCATTTTATCGGTCTTGGATCTTTCGGGCCATTCTGTCAGCTGAGAGTTCCCCAACCCAGTGCTAAATGACTTATCAAAGAAACCAACCAGGTCCATCTGGAGCCGAGTGTGGTCCTTCTGTCTAGAACATTTGGGAGCCTCTAGTGCCCTGAAGAGCATCAATGCCTTCCAGGGATGGGATGGAATGAATGTAGCGAGGCTGCACCTGCTGCTCTCAGCTTTCTCAGTTTGCAGAGCTGACTTGCTGCTTCCATCCCCTGGATGCCCCACCTCCTGTTCATTGCTGGAACCCAGATTGCAGGGTCCTGCCTTGTGTTCAGCATTTGCTCCTCTTCCCTGAGTCATTATCTTTTGGTCATTACCATTTAAACTTTGCCATCTAGGATGACTAGGTGTCTGTCCTGTTGGAGAGACTTGCACCAATTAAACTATTGGTTGAAGAGGTACCATGGTGGTCTATTGTCCTGACACCTTGGGGTTATCTAGTGTGCATCAAGGGGTTTGTCTGACTCAAAGGCTTATTCCACACCTCCTGCTGATGCTGCTCAGCAACAGGTGAATCCTCATATCCTGTTTTCTAAACCTAAGACCTGCAGTAGCCATGATCTAGGGTGGTACATCAACAGAGGACTCATAATGGAGACAGGCACCAAAGAAGAAACGGCTTTGGTAGTTATACTTGGTCAGACATGGAAAGATGTCAACGTAACTGCAGCTCAAGGCAACCTGGGGTCACTTTTCCTTAGTTGAACCAAGATCCCCTATACATACTCCAAGTTCTCCTTTTAATTCTTTCGATTATACCAACTCCTCATGTACATCTTTTTATATCCATATTTCTATTTGCTGAGACTATACGGCCAGGTGCAGTGGCTCATGCCTGTAATCCCAACACTTTGGATGGCCAAGGTGGGCAGACAGCTTGAGCCCAAGAGTTCAAGACCAGCCTGGGCTACATGGTAAAACCCCATCTCAACCAAAAATACAAGTTAACCAGGTGTAGTGGTGCTTGCCTGTAGTCCCAGCTACTTGGGAGGCTGAGGTGGGAGGATCACTTGAGCCCAGGAGAACAGAGGTTGCAGTGAGCCAAGAGTGTGCTGCTGCCCTCCAGCCTGGGCAACAGAGCAAGACCTTGTTTCAAAACAAATGAAAAACCAAAAAACTACTTATGGCAGATACTAACATAAACACTGAAAATACAAAAATGCATGTTGCATTCCTACCCTTTCCAGCGTTTTCACTTTAGTGGGTTGGACAGGTAAAGATTAGAGTTGGTATTACCATGCAAACATCTACAGGGGCCCATTAGTAACGCAAGAGTGATGTGGGCCTGTTTGAGCAATATTGTCCTCTTTACTCAACTAAAAGGAAAACAAAGGCACAAGTGTGATGATGAATGTCAGCTGCCACCTACCTCAGTGTCAGGAAACAAGGGGGATGTTAGCATGCACCTTCTGTGATAGCGGGGGACTCCTCTCCCTTGTTCACCACTGTAGCAGCAGGACCTGGGACAGTCTGGGCTATTGCAGGTGTTCGATAACTTTGATCCATCATTGAATGAGATCTGGGGACCGTGGTGAGCTGGAGAGTGATGCCCTGTAATGGGAGCAGCTGCAGCTTAGCTCCAGTCAATTCTGCTATGTAGAAATATGGGCCCAAGAGTTCTCACATCTGATTTTTTTTTCTTCAAGGAAAGCCAGAAATCTTGACTTCTAGGTGAAATCTCTAGGTTTAAAAAATGTCAACCAAATTAAAATGTGCAGGCGATTGTGTGTTGACCTGATAATGTGTCCACAGGCCAAATACAGATCAGATCTGGGGCCTTCATCAAGTTACAAAGACGACCTGCCAGAAAATGGCTTTTTTTGTATTGCCATTTTCTGTTTAAGTCCCATTTTCCATAATAAAAAGGCACCAGAGAAGCATCCCAAAAGCATGTTTTCCTGTGACTTCCATGAAAAAGCTTCGGGTTTCATGTATTTCAGGTCTAGTGGGAGCTGAATACCAAGTGAAAATATACCAAGGTATTCATGGTACAACCCAGATCAGGTCCAGCTGCATTTTCCTAGCACTCAGAAAGGAGGGTGTCTACAGTGCTGAGATGGCAGAAAGAAAATCATCAAAATACAAGTTGGCCCTGCTTCCCAGAGCTCTTGAATACTGAACCCCAAGTGGCTGAGCAGCTCTGAGTAGTGAAACCACGTAGCATGTGAAGAGCAGCTGGTAATGGAAAGTCAGTTGGCGCGGCTCAGGCTGGCTGCCCAGAGGGAACTGTATTTATACCAGCACTCACAGGGCAAGTTCTGCCTGGTCCCAGAAGGAGACATCTAGCTGACTGAGGGCTTCAGAGGGGGTGTCTGAGGTCACTGGTCCTAAGCTGGGTTCACATGGAGAGCATGGCCCTGCTCAGCCATCACCATCTGTAGAAAAGGTGGACTCAGCATGCACCCAGCCCAGGTGAGAGAGCAGAATCAGTACAGTGCCAGTATTCTGCATCTGGGAAGACTAATGAAATTGCTGCTTGGGGGAATCTCTTGGATACCATGCTATGTTCATTTCAGACTGCCTGTGATTTAGAATTGTGAAGTCCAGGGTCAATGGAGATCATCAAACTTGTGTCTCTCTCATTCCCTAGAAAAGGGCAGTAAGGAAGGTATAGAAGCTATCTGTGAGCCACCGCACCTCTCCCAGGCCTTTCCTGCTTCAGCATCCCAAAATCTTCTCAAAATATTTTTTGTTACAATGCTGAGCACAATGCTTGATACATGGTAGATATGCAACATTAAAAATAGCAACAATATTTAGTTTCACTGTGTCCAGGAGCCCTGGTCAGCACTTAGCATATCTTGTCTCATTTAATCTGCACAGCAGTCCTGGGAAGTAGCTATTACTACCCCCATTTTACAGAGGAAGAAACAGAGGCTTACGGAGATTAAACAAGCTTTCACTGTAGTGAGGCTGAATTTCACCCCAGCCCTGTGGTCCTAGAAAATAGCAAAGATTAAAGAACTCCTCTTTCCCTTTTTGTCTCTGATCTACTGTCAGATCAGAATACCTCCATCTGTGCCTCTTTTCCATCCTACTTCCCCACACCAGCTTCTTCCTAACCTTGTTGACTCCTCCTTAAAAGGAAAAGCCCCTTTCTTCCTAACCCTTGAGGCATTTGCAGATCTCATGGTTGGAGCATTCCCCTCCACCCCTTTTTTTTCCAGCAGTCCTTGTACCCCCTATTGCAAGTCTCGTACCCTTCTCTTGAAATGATCCTTTCAAATAAAGTCTGCCCTTGTCCAAGTCCGGAGCTGTTTATTTTTATTTTTATTTGAGAGTAGCTAATTGAGCACTTCATTAGGGCTAGGACCTGTACTAAATACTTAGTAGATGGTATCTCATTTAATTATTAAAATAAAACTGTATGCTAGTGTCTTTACTGTTACTGCATTTTAGAAATGAAGAATAAAGTCCAAGGTGACCCACTAGGGATTTTAGAACCAAAGTCTGTCTGTCTTTTCTATTGTACTCCATCATGCCTGATGATGATCCACAATATCTTGGGCCCTCGGAGGGAAGCTGGCCTGATAAAGAAGAGGGTGTGGTGACTTGGGGCAGAGGGAGGTAAGTGTTGTCCAAAGGCAAGTGATCACTGAAATAACTTAGATCTCTAGGTGAGATTGCCTGTCATTTAATTGACACACAGGTGGCTCTTTGATCCAGCACATCCTTGGGTTTGGGCTCAGCAGGTCTCATGAAGAAGTAAGCCCATATGGCTGATACGATTTGCCCCTGGGTTCTGCTACCTCTGAGTGCATGTCTTCATTTCTTCCAGCACCTGTGTGATGTGCAGAACCACCTTACCCATTCAATGTATGTGTGAGAAGTGGGAAGTTTCTGCTGCTTGCTCCAGTCCAATCTACAAGCTCTTAGAGGGCAAGAAGAGAGATGGCCTGAGACCAGCAAGCTGTTTATGGCCCATCCACCCGCTCTGCCAATGCTGCTGTCACACCAGCCAGGCCCTTTTCCAAGAAGAACTACAAGCCACAGTTGAACCCTTCTGGTCTCATGTGGTCAAATTCAGCCATAAACTTAATCTACCCAATAGTGCTGAGTCTCCAGGGGTCTTGGAGGCAGGTAGCCTGGTAGACAGCCTGGGCTTTGGGATTGAAGAGCCCTGGGTTTGAATCTTAGCTCCATCACAACCATGTTGGGAAGAAGAGCTTGGACAAGGTGTTTCACCTTTTTGAGCCCTGTTTTCTTCATCTCTGAAATGTGAACAGTACCACTGACATGAGGGTTGGCAGATGAGACACTGACAGCAAAAAGCCTGGATTACTATGCCAGGAACATAGTGGAGCCTCCATTGGTATTGCTTGCTTCTCTGGCTTGGCCACCCTGAGAAGTTGGTGTCTTTATTTGGTGCCTCTTTCTTCCTCGTAAAACTCTTTCCTCTCAGTTTCAGGGTCCTTTCTCCACAATCTCCCCAGTGACTAAAGCTCTCACAATGTTTTAAAGTTCTTATTGTGTAGGCAACTGATGATTTAAACTAAATTAAAATAAGTTTACACAGATTTAATAAATTACCCCTCCAAATGGTAATTGCATTTTTAAAAGAAGTTACCTGCAGATGACATTTTCAAAAAGATTCATCTGCAGAAAGCAGATGAAATGGCATTACAGTCCTGGGGGATGCCCTCGGCTTTCAGTATGAGGTTCTCCTCGCTTCTAAGATGAAGATCTTCCTATAGTGGTCCACTCCCCAAGGAGAGGTTCCATTCCAATAGCTCATTGAAACCTCCCATCAAGCAGAAATGTCTGCAGCCTAGACAAGAGTTTACTTCCTGTCATTCCCACTCATCCAATCCTTGACAGCTGCCTAAGCTCAAAACCTCAGTCATCTTTTAACCTTTGCTGTGGGAGTCAATCAAAAAAGCTAGTCACTGGTTGGCTCCTTGGTGTGGTCCCTCACATCCACTTTCCTCTCTCCATTTTTTTTTTTTTTTGAGATGGGGTCTTACTGTGTCACCCAGGCTGGAGTGCAGTGGCATGATCTCAGCCCACTGCAAGCTCCGCCTCCTGGGTTCATGCCATTCTCCTGCCTCAGTCTCCTGAGTAGCTGGGACTAAAGGCACCCACCACCATGCCCGGCTAATTTTTTTGTATTTTTAGTAGAGACGAGGTTTCACCGTGTTCTCCAGGATGGTCTCCATCTCCTGACCTCGTGATCTGCCCACCTCGGCCTCCCAAAGTGCTGGGATTACAGGCATGAGCCACCATGCCCGGCCTCCTCTCTGAATTTCTATTGCCACGTCCTTGGACTGGTTCCTTTTCCTTCTCACACTGCCATCACTGGAATGAGTCCTAAATGCTCACCTGTTCATGTCAGATGCTGGGTTTCTGAACCACACATGCTTTGGAGCTCAGCCACTGGGGCACCTTGGCTCATTACTGAACCTCTTAGAACCTTGGTTTCTTTTTCTGTACATTGGGATAATAACAGCCTCCACATAGTAAGGTTGTTGAATGATTCAGATGAGATTCCGTAAAGACTGAGAAACTGTTCCAGTGTCATGAAGGAGTCTAAAGAGGCATGGGAGCTAAACACAATGCCTGATTCTGAACTGGACCATTTTACTCTAAAAGATATTGTTGGGACACTGATGAAACTTGAATTTGGGGAGAAGACCAAGTGGTGCTAATGATCAGTGTTAAGCTCCTGATTTTGGTAATTTTATTACATTGATGTGGGAGAATGTCCTTTTGTATAGAAAATTCAACACAAGAGAATTTGGAGGTGACGAGGACTCCAATTTGCAACTTGTTCTCAAGTGGTTCAAGAAAAAAACTCTACTTGCAACTTTTTTATAAGTTTGTGATATTTCCAAATAAAATAGTATTTAAAAATTTAAGGAGAAGAAAAATCAAGGTCCTATAGGTAAGGCATCTGGCCTAGAGTTGGGATTCAGGACACAGGTACCTTTTCCTTTCATCTTCCCTTGTCTGTTCTGCACATGGTAGCTCAAGATTTTCCTCATGCCCTGCTTTTGTCATGTCCTTACCATGCTTAGAGTCCCTTCATGAGTTCCCACAAACAAAGCCCAAACTCTCTAGGCTGATTTGAAGGTCCTCCATAATCATTCCTCAGTCTATGGAACTCCATGTTTTGGATATTCTTATTCATGTCCACCTTGAGACTTTTGCTCCTTTGGGTTTGTGCCTAGAATGGGCCCTAATGCCCCTGGCACTTGAACTGACAGGTGGAAATTTAACTATTTCATCTGGTCTATGGGTATTTCATTCTTCACATTAGGTGTTTTCCTTTCCGTGACCTGATTTATAAGATTACTGAACTCAGAGCCCATAGCTACTAGGATGTAAGCTCCATAAGGGCTCGGAATTTGGCTTGTCTTGTTCACTGCTGAACCCTGGAGCCTAGAGCCCTGACACTTAGCAGATGCTCAATGGGTATTTGTTTATACATTTTGCATCAATTTCATAGACTTCATTGCATATCCTACAATGTGGAGAATTGTGCTCTGCAGATGGGTGCTTGGAAATACATGTTGAACAAATTTATGGATGAATTGACCAGTGTGAGGCTCAGTTATCATGGATAGCCTAGTGTCTCTGCTGTAGGAGGGCAAGATGCATAAGTGATCAGTAACCACACTTGTTTGGTGGCACTAGGATATTGACTACACAGTTCCTATTGGAGGGTCAGTAGAATTCAGGGCTGAGGATGACAGTCCTCATTGCATTATTTGTGGGCCTCTCACATACCCTCCCTGGCAGGATTTCTTAGGAGTTGTTTGCACATGATCAATTTCCTTTCCTGGAATGAGGCATCATTCTGACCTTAGCAGTGGCCGGCCTGATGAGATATTTATTCAATAGGACTATGGGAGGTGAAAGGATGACAGGCCAGCCTTACAGCTCTATCAGTGCTCCCCCAGGGCCAAGGCCAAGAGAAAAGACCTTTAATATTAGAATCTGACAGGTTGTCAGAAACCCATCTCTGTGGAAAATGGCAGACAGATTAAATGCAAGTGGATTTTAATCCCCTTTAGGGACAGAAGTTTGTATTTTTGAGCGCCTGGTGTATCAAGCGCAATGATAGACCCTTTACATAGATTCTCACAAAAACATTATAAGCCAACAATAGGCTGTGGGTCATGGCTTTCCCCACCTCTTCACCTCCCAGTATCTCCTCTTCTCACTCTGATCAGGTTTTGTCCCTGTCACTCCTGTGAACCATTTTTTAAAAAATCAAGGTCACAAACGCTATAACTTACCAAGGCTAATTCTCTTTCCCCATGTGACTCAGTTTCTCAGCTTTGGGCTGAGCTGACAACTCATTCCTTGAAATCCTTTCTTTCCTATGCTTCCATGACAGTCACATGGTTCTCTCCTTGCCTCAGTGAACACTCCCTTTCTGTCTAAATTCTAAATGATGAAACACCCCTTGGCCCTCTTTTCTTCTCTAGTTACATTCTCTCCCCAGGAGGCCTTATCCAGTCCCATCTATTTTCTGATGACCCCCAAGTTTATTTTGTCTACCCAGGGTTCTCCCTTGAGCTAGATCTAGGCTTATGTCATTTCTACTTGAATGTTGAATTCATATCTAAGACTCACAGTCAAAATGAAAGTATTGATTTCTACTTCGGTATCTCATACTCCTCCAATAGAAAATTGAAAAGAGTGTGACCAGATTTTACTCACTTCTCCTGCCCATGATTTTCCCTTTTCTTTACTTAGTTCAGTAACAAGCACCATAGACTTGTGGAATCCTTGTTGTGGAAGTAGTTTGGGGATTTGCTATTCAAATATCTTCATTTTACAGATGAGGAAACCAAGACCTAGAAAGGGGAAGTGATGAGGTCAATTAACAATGTAAAGATAATTAACTGCAGAGCTGAAACTAGAAGCAAGCTTTCCTAACTTGTAGTTTGCATTTTACTAAGACTTTATTTTTCACTTTCTCCTTCAAGCATATGAACTTGAGGAAAATAATGTCTTTGGCTGCTTACTTTATTAGCTGGTTTTCTAGCCTCACTCACTGTCTTCTTCCCAGCCCTAACAATTTCCAAGCCTGACCTTATTTTGTGGAATCCCACAATCTCTATCAGAGATGGTAAATACCTGACTCGTATGCTGCTACTCCCTCAACAGTGTCCATGGCAGACATCACTAGTCGATCATGATCCTTTATACTGCTGAGCCCTGATGTAACCCCAGAAGGCTTCACAATGTAATGTTCCAGGCAGCCACTATCAACTGATCAGAATTGACTTTAAGATGAAAACTGTGTTCATCTATACAACCTCAAACTTTATCCTCTCTGGTCTCATTTTTTACTCTGTATCTGTTTTTGGAGGCTAGGTAATTTGATTTAGGGTATTAGAGAGTGCTAGTGAGACATTACATTTTACCATCAACATTTAGAAACAATGCTGATCTCCAAACATAACATTTTAATGGTGAAAATGTGAAGGCCTGAGGCAGGTGATCTGTCTTTCTTGTTATACTAAGCAGACAAATGGCTTCTGAGTTCAAGTTCAACTCAGTAATTTACCAGATGTGTGACTTTGGACTAGTCTCAATCTCTCTGAGCCTCATTTTCTTTAATAACTGTGAATAACACTTTACATAAACTATTATGGTTCCTTTATGTAAATAAATCTTAGACCCCAGAGTGATTCACCCTGGGAAAGCCATCAGCTTTCCAAAGTACTTTTTTTTAATGGTTCTTGCAAAATGCCTCACATTTTAGTCATAGTACAAAAGTGTTCAATCAACATAGCAGTAAAGAAAAAACACATTGCTTGTAGCTTATCCTTTGAAACTAGAATAGACAAGTGAAAAGTCGGTACAAATTATTTTTACTTAAATAAAAAGTACACCTTGAAATTGAATGACTGTTTTTTCTTTTTTTTCTAGAGATGCGATATACATATTTTCTGGTAAGTAATAGTCTATCACACATAAAGCAGACAGATGACCAGTAAAGCTGTTTACAACTTCCTCCTCATGCAGAGCTCAACCAGTGGAACACCATCTCAGCAGGAGAGAATTTTGACAGGAAGAGGAAGTTAGAATTCTTACCTACCCTACAGAAAACTTAAACTGGTTTATACAGAAAGGATTTTCAGCAAATGTGCATAGACACATTTAATGTGCTCTAAGAACAGGATACTGATTTAGTTGATTTCCAGCACACAGCATGAATTCATTGGTGCCTAGTAAAATAGGAATTAACACAGAAGGCATTTTTGCCTTCATAGCACTAACAACTATAAAAAGCACACAGCGCCTATTTTGATCTTTAAGTGGGTGATCATGGAAATTGCAAGATCATATTCACTAGGTTAGCCTGATTCTTCATCTATAAAAATATTTTCTAGGGCCAGACACGGTGGCTCACGCCTGTAATCCCAGCACTTTGGGAGGCCAAGGCAGGTGGATCAAGAGATCGAGACCATCCTGGCCAACATGGTGAAACCCCGTCTTTACTTTAAAAAACAAAAACAAAAACAAAAATTAGCTGGGCGTGGTGGCACCTACCTGTAATCTCAGCTACTCAGGAGGCTGAGGCAGGAGAATCACTTGAACCTAGGAGGTGGAGGTTGCAGTGAGCTGAGATCATGCCACTTCACTCCAGCTTGGCAGCAGAGCGAGACTCTGTCTCAAAATATTTTTTAGAAATATAATGCTTAAAAAAGTCTTCTGGAAACAGTGGGACTACATCAGGACCAGCAGAAGACATGGTATACAGGACTGTAAATGTAAGACTAGGAGTTGATTTTTCACATGTAGTTTTTAGGTAAAGGGTCACTCTCGTTGTAGTTTCCTACAGCCAAGACAAACCGGGATCACAGGAGATCCAGAAATCTCAAGATAGTCAGCTGGCTTGGTAACACCCTAGATAAATACTCCTACAAATAGTAAAAAAAACTCCACTGAAGCTGATGGACTGAAACTCTGACCCATGTGAAAAAGAGCTGTGGCTGGGCTCGGTGCCTCATGCCTGTAATCCCAGCACTTTGGGAGGCTGAGGCAGGCAGATCAAAAGGTCAAGGGATCAAGACCATCTTGGCCAATATGGTGAAACCCCGACTCTACTAAAAATACAAAAATTAGCTGGGTGTGGTGGCATGCGCCTGTAGTCCCAGTTACTTGGGAGGCTGACATGGGAGAATTGCTTGAACCCGGGAGGTGGAGGTTGCAGTGAGCCAAGATTGTGCCATTGCACTGCAGTCTGGTGACAGAGCAAGACTCTTTTTTTTTTTTTTTAAATAGCTGTAAGTGCACAAAAAGTTTCATGCAAGGCCTGGGTCAAAGAATTTGTGATGGTGGATTATTCCACATTGTTGACATGCCAATATGCATGCTGGGGAAAGGGGCCCCCAAAGGATTCTGACCCAGAAGCACCTGAGGGAAGTGCTACTTGGAAGGAGTACTAGGATTACTGAGCACTTGGGGAAGTGTACTAGGGTTACCGAACACAAGAAGGTATTTCGGGAGAAACTGTTCTGGGGGAGTAGGTTATTTTGGTTTTGATACATTAATACTTAATGAAGAGCTGCAGAACAGTGGCAGTCTTTCCAAGATGTATTCCTCAGTCATCAGTAGCTGAAACTTCTCTGAGCCTATCCAGCTGGTGACATTAGAATGATCCCATTCATTGCCTGGAGGTGGGATCTGGTGCCACAGATTTTTTGGGAGGCTGGCATACAGGATGATTTGTACAATGAAGTTAGCACTATACCACTGCTTAAATCCAGTCCCTGGCCTTCTTTTTCTGCATTGTAGTCCAGAAATATTTCTCTAAAAGTCAGACAGTCTGTAAATGTGAGCAGCCTATGGAACGTGTGACCCACCCCTTCATCTTTATGGTGCGTCGTAACCTTGCTGTGAGGGCCGCCATATTGAATCCAGAAATCCACTCCAGGATGGTTGAGGTTGGGGTGTCAAGCGTTTAGTCTTGCACCTGCCACACCCTGATTGTCTTACAATCTTGGGCAAGTGATTCAGCCTTTCTGAGACTCCATGAGGACCTCACAATGTCCTTAAAATGTTTCAATTCAGAGTGCCTGGCATGTAGTAGATGCATAATAATCAATTCAATTCATTCAACTAATACTGAGCATCTACAATGTGCCAGGAGTGGTATTGGTGATAAGGCAGTAAACAAGGCAGATAAAAGTCCTGTCCTTATGGAACAAAGGAGGCAGCTTATGTTTGTATTAAAGATTTGGTGACTATTCCTCTCAGGTGGAATCACTCATCCCAAGGGCTTTGCTTTACTCAGGGCTCCAAGCTCTCCCAGCATCTTTTGCCTCTGGGTAGGTATCACATCCAGGAGAGAATGAATATGATGTCTTCTACTCCTTTGCACCATGTTCTTGGAGAAGGATGGTGGAATTTGGCCAGATAGCCTAGCTTTGGACTGGAGCTGGGCTACAGAGGTGCTCTTCTGGTCTAATGAGAAGCCTGTGCCTAAGAGATCATGTTATGTCTGAGCTCAATGTTCACTACTTCCAGGCTCCCTCTGAGGCATGTGGCACTGGGATTTTTGCTAGCTAGAAAGCCACCCAAGCAAAGAACAGATCTTCCCGGGAATGGCTGTAATTTTTTGGTGGGGAGTTTAAGTCCGTGACCACTGTACAAGGTTCTGTGGAATGAATATCATGTCAATGCTATTTAATAATATGGTAACCACTGACCATTTAATTACATGGTAATTGTCACTTAGTGGCTGAGTAATTGCATAGTAAGTACCATCTAATTTCAGGGTAAAGGGTAAATACATGATTATTTCAGCCTCCTTAGGCACAGTATAGGTCACCCAGGAATTAGGTTTGGATTGACTAAGTATAAATTACTTAGAAATCTGTTTTCGGGTGATTACTCCTGTCATCCTTCCTCGACAAAGCCCCTAATGGTTACCATAAAATTAAAAAGAGATTTCAAGAATTTGGGCCTCAGGAACTTAAAGGGACAGTGTTTCATCTTAGAGTCAATCATTGCTTGCTATGCAAGAGATGGTGCTTGGTTAGGGAGGAGATAGAGAAGAGCTTACAAATTTCTCCCTTTTCTGTCTGGCAGCAGAGTTTTCTTCTGCTGTGGTGATGTGGGGAGTTCAACACATGATCCTGAAACTGACATCACAAGGTGTAAATACAGCATCCATCCCATTGTCTCTTGTTATAAGCCCTGGGCTAGCAAGAGGGATGGTTTCCATAGTGGTTAAACGGTGGCTCCCACAAAACTGTGTTCACCACCTAATCCCTAGAACATGCAAATGTGATCTTATTTGGAAAAAGCGTCTCTACAGATGTATTAGAATTAAGGACCTTGAGATGAACTCATTCTGGATTATCCAAGTAGGCACTTGGACTTCAATGACAAATGTCTTTACAAGATATAGGAGACAAAATTAAGAAGACTATGTGAAGTCAAAGGTGGAGCTTGGAGTGAAGTCAAGCAATGCCTGGAATCAGAACCTGGATGAGGCAAGGAATGAATTTTCCCCAGGGTCACTGGAGGGTGCCTGGCTCTGCCAAAACTTTGTACTTTTGGACTTCTGGCCTCCAGAGCTCTGAAAAAGGATAATTTTTTTTGTTTTTGTTTTGAGACAGCATCTAGCTCTGTTGCCCAGGCTGGAGTGCAGTGGTACCATCTCAGCTTGCTGCAACCTCTGCCTCCCGGCTTCAAGCAATTCTCCCTGCCTCTGCCTCCTGAGTAGCTGGGATTACAGGCACCCACTATTATGCCTGGCTAATTTTTATATCTTTTAGTAGAGACGAGGTTTTGCCATGTTGGCCAGCCTGGTCTTGAACTCCTGATCTCAGGAGATCTACCTGCTTCAGCCTCCTAAAGTACTGGGATTACAGGTGTGAGCCACTGAGCCTGGCCAGAAAAAGAATGTATTTCTGTTTTCTTAAGATACCCAGCTTGTGGTACTTTGTTATAGCAGCTACAGGAAACTGATACAGTCTCTAGGGAGCTGTGGGGCAGCAGGGGTCCCTGGCTGGGGTTAAGGAACAGCTATAGAAGAAATGAAAGTTTGTACAAGTCAAATCCCATCTTGTGTGGTGAGCAGAGCAGTTCTCAGCAGGCCACAGAGCAGTGACACAAACTCAGAGATGGCAGGGAGGAAGCAAGGCCCACTGCTAGGTCCATTTGAGGGCTCCTGTGTTTGCTGGAATCTCATATGGGAAGGGAATACACAAAACCAGGTTTAATGTTCTTTCTCATGACAGAAATTTTGGGGTCCTTCTGGAAAAATGCAAAACTGTTTTTAAAAATGCCCAAACTCCCAGGATCAAGATACAATCACATTAGTCTACTTCCTTTGAATCTTTTGTGTTGACCCTAGCTATTTGGCAAAAATGAGAGTGCAGGCTTTGGGGTTGGATTTAAAACCTGTTTCTACCACACAGTAGCTGGATGAACTTGGACAAGTGGTTTTCCTGAGTCTGTTTCCCTATCTTTCAGGTGAGGAAAATAAAACCTACCCTGTAGGATGTTAGTTTCATGAGAGAGTTTGTGTGTGTGTATATATACATATACATATACATATCCTTTAATGAGTGTATATAATGAGAAAGAGTTTGTGCTCAGTCAGATGCAGCTATTATTTCTATACTGATGTACAGGGCAGAGTAAAATAAGCATTTCCTATGTTATGAACTCTCCATAGACCTTTGTAAATGCTGCATCACAGACCATCAAATAGATGTGGCAGAGATGAAACTGATATTGACAGCAGTTACATTGCCTCCCTAGAGTCGCTTATCCGGCTTACTGCTAATTATGCAGTCCCTCCACCACCCTACCTCTGAGTTTTAATGGCACCCTCTGCTTCCCTTTCCCCACACCCTGCCGTGGACTCAGTTTTGGAAGGCATAGAAATTAGTTACCCTGCATATACACCTTGGGTACCTTGGGCACTCAGGTTTAGATAAAAAAGTGTTTGGAGGCAAATAATAAGGTCCTAAAATAATCCATTCAAGATTGCACCTAGCTTTATGATCCTGCAAGAAGGAGCTATCCAGCCAATAGAAGAATTAACCAATAAAGGATTTAAAAGACCCTTACTAAATAAAAATAACATAAACCATTCTCTAGGAGGCCTCCTGAGTCCTTGTTGCATTTAAGTGCTGCATGTGGAGTCTGGTTTATTTTTATGGGTTTTGAGTCGTTTGCTCTCACAGCCTTCCTCATTTCTGTAACAACACCTCTCTGCTTAGTTACACATGGCATTCTGCACACCTGTCCTCCCATCTCCCAACTGGGCTGTGTAGAAGACACCCTCACCAAGGGTTGGAGGTAGCCAGGGAGGGCCCACTTTCTGGGTTTATGTCAGCTTTGCACCTTGGAGGTCAATTTTGATCTGTGGAGCATCTCAATGGTTTATCTTGCAGTTTGACAATTCCAGCCAGACAGGGTGATATCTTGGGGCACAGTCTTAGAAAATGATATCTCCTAAAGGAATAATAACAATAAGCTTCCTTTATTGGATGTTTCCACCACTCAGGCATTTTGCTAAGAGTTTCACACTACTCTTGTTTAACCATTACAACAAATGTATGAGACTGGATTTGTCATCTTCATTTCTCTAGGCCAAGTAAAGCTAGAGAGGTCCCTGACCCAGCTAAGGACCATGTGGCTAATAAATGAGGTGATGGAATTCAGACCAAGCCCACGTGGCACATGGAAGTGTGGGTGATGAGTCACTTTCACTCCAGAACACAATCTTTTTGAGGTGATAAGTGTCTTAGTCCTTTTGTGATGCTACAACAGACTACCTGAGATTGGGTAACATAAAGAACAAATTTTTGCCCCACAGTTCTGGAGGATGGAAAGTCCAAGATCAAGGTGCTGGTGTCTTGTGAGGGCCTTCTTGCTGTGTGCTCACATAGCAGAAGAGAAGAAGAGAGTGAATCCACTCCAGCAAGCTTTTTTTTTTTTTTGGTCATGGTGGCTTAGTCTGTTTTATGTTGCTATTAATGTCTGAGGCTGGGTAATTTATAAAGGAAGGTGGTTTATTTAATTCATGGTTCTGCAGGCTGAGAAGTTCAAGGGCATGGCCCTGGTTACTGGAGAGGGCTTTTGTGCTGCATCATAACATGGTGGAGAAAGTCAAAGGGGAAGCAAACACATGTGAAGAAGAGGGAGACCTGAGGGATGTCCTGGCTTTATAACAACCCACTCTCTCAGCAACTATTCCTAAAAGAACTAATTTATTCTCACAAGAGTAAGAACTCACTTCCTACCACAAGAACTTCCCTAAGCCATTCATGATTTGTCCTCACAGCTCAAACATCTCTCAGTAGGCCTCGTCTCCCAGCACCACTATACTGGGCATCAAATTTCAATATGAGCTTTGGTGGGAACAAAGAAACCACATCCAAACCATAGCAAACAGCATCAGTCATTTCACCTCCCCAAAGGCCCCACCTCCCAATGCCACTTCACTGAGGATCAAATTTCCAACACATGAATTTTCAGACACATATTCAGACCATAGCAATGAGTTTGGTGGTTTACACTGTCACATTGAGGGAACCCATAATTGACTTGGAGTCTCACCTTCTATCCAAAAGTTATTAAAATCTGGACTGAGAGAAATGATGCCTACATATCAGAAGGTTTGGTTGAGGCACTTTATAATCCTCTAGATGAGTGGTTCTCATCTAGAATTCATTTGGAATTGTCCAATCAATCAGATTCCCCAGGGTTGAAATCCAGCCATCTGTATCTTCTTAAAGGTAAGCTGCAGGTGATCCTGATGCATCTAGTCTGTGGACTAGTTTTTGGGAATCCCTGCATAAAACGTTCTAGATTTTATCTCTGGATTAAGCCACATCAATAGACAGCTGGAAATCAATGACATCATTTTAGCTTTAAAAATCCCAACTTTTACCATCCTGTGTGTCCACTGGCTGAAAATGAAGGACATTATAAGACAGAGCCATATATGATTCAGAATTAAACAGTGTATATGGGATAATTGATATTGCTAGAGATATACTTCAGTAATCAGACCAGTCTCTTAGTTAACTTTCTTTCAGGATTCATTCTCAGAAATAGCTTTGCTTCTCCTGATAGCCATTTTTTCTCCCTCCATGTGGACGTTGTCTTGTGTAACTGATTGAATTTCTTTAAATTGGCCAGTGGGAAGCCCAGAACAAAATTTACACATTTTAAGCAAATTGTAATAGAGCCTTATGTGTTTTGTTTCTAATTTTACTTCAGGATTCTTTTTATTCTGTCTCTTTCTTCTGTTGTTATATTCTCACAGTTGCTGTGCCAAATGGAGCTTTGTTGATCTGCCCGCCATGGTGGTTCGTTCATAAAATGGAGATCTCTTTCACACCTTAATTTTTAGAAATTGGGATAAACCTACACTTAATACATATATATATAATGAGATAATGTATTAGTGTCCCTGCCATAGAAGAGTACCAAACACTAGGTGGCTTAAAATAACATAAATTTATTTTCTCACATCCTGGGGGCAGAAGTCTGAGATCAAAGTGTTGGCAGGGCCGTGCTCCCTCTGACAGCACCACGGAAGAATTCATTCTTCCCCCTTCTAGCCTCAAGGATTTGCTGGCAATCCTTGGTATTCCTCAGCTTGTGCCTCCTCTAGGCACATGGCTGTCTTCTCCCTGTGTCTCCACATTGTTTTTCCTCTGTGTGTGTGTCTGTGTCTTTGTTCAAATTTCCCCTTTTTATAAGCACACCAGTCCTATTGGATTAGGACCACCCTAATGACCTTATTTTGATGACTGCTGCAAAGATGCCACTTCCAAATAAGGTTATGTCTTTAGGTACTGGGGGTTAAGACTTCAACATATTTTTTCTTGGGTGACATAATTTGACCCATAACGTAGTATATCTTTTCTTTCCGTTTCTTTCTTATTTCTGAATAGTCACTTAGCTGGAAGAGACTGTTGGGTGTCACTATCATTTTGTTTTTTAAATTCAAGTGAGTTTAGAAAATACCTGTTGATTCAGTTGCCTTGGTTTTTCCTAGTCCCAAATAGTTTGAATAGTTTAATTAACAATTGAATTTACACAATCCCCTTAAATTTGTCATTGATACAGGATGTATTCATGACCCTTAGTGCCTCCTGATGTCAAAAACCATACCCTTAATGCCTCCCCGTAGTTTACAGGGCCATTTTAGTTTCCAGAGGAGGGGATTACATCACTGCAGGGGTCTCTCTTTCTGTATAAACCCTGTGTCATGTGTTCCCCACAAAACTTTGTCTCATCTGCAATGCCCTAGAGTAATGGAGACTATGGCAGGAAAACTTGCTTGAAAAAGCTCCTACCAACCAGTATCTCAAAGGTCGTGGAGTAGTAGCAGGAGGGGCTTCCAGGTGACAATGAGCACTTGAAGTTTCTTTTCTCCCTACAACCAGGGAGATCTTAACTACTCACCCATCACAACTGGAGATGGTATCTGTAGGTCATATTCATAGGGTTTCTCTGGAGCATGTTTGCAGAACTTTCATTTCTAGTTGCTTCAACACTTGCCTGGGACATGACAGAGCAAAACCCTGCTGTTACTGAAATCTCTGCATGATCTTGGAGCTATGTATAAACAGGTGTAGAGACAGAACTCTCAGTACAGACAGAACTCTGGTTTGGCTCTGATGTGGGCAAGTGGCTGGTCTAACATAGATTGTCATGAATCAGCAAGGATCTTGGACTGGAATAGGACATGGAAATGGAGCAGGGATGATGAAGCCATCAGGCTACAAAGGAAGTAGTAAAGCCAGACAAAGGTCAGTCCAGAGTTGCTCTCTGAGCTACTTCTGGCTGGATTTCATGAATTATCTGGAAAATGAGGAGGCAGTTAATAGCAAACCCATATGGTAGTTATGGCTCTTCAGTATTTGAATGTTTTTTGTGTAAATCAATGTTTAAGTTAGTAGTTTAAGCCAGGTGCAGTGGCTCACGCCTGTAATCCCAACTACTTGAGAGGTTGAGGTGGGAGAATCCCTTGAGCCCAGAAGTTGGAGAGCAGCCTGGGCAGCATAGCAAGACCTCATCTCCTAAAAAGAAGGTTAGTAGTTTAGTAAATGGTAAATTAAAAGCATGACTTGGAATACTGCTATGAGGAGGCTCTTAAACTGATGAATCTTCCCTGTGTAGTCACAGCCTTGGTTACTGAGGTGTGCAGAGCAGGGAAGCATCTGCCTTGCAGTGACAACTCTTCCTTCCTCCAAATGCCCCATGTTGGCTCCCGCCCCCATCACTCTATCAAAACGGTTATAACTGAGGTCACCTGAGTGCCACTTGGTATCTGAAATCATCCCTTTCCTACCTCCCATACAGTCCTCCTCTTCCTTTACCTCTTTAGCAGCATTGATGTTCTTGAAACACACTCTTCCTTTATCTTCTGTGACACTCTGATCTTCTACTCTTCTATCCTCTATCTCTGTTGCAGGCTCATTCTCTTCTTCCGAGTTGTTAGATGTTGGGATGGTTGAAAAAACAGACATTCTTTTCTGCAGCTGGTATTTATGTTGCAACTGTCATGAGGTAAGTTGGTGGGTACACAGAATTGAAAGAGCTAAGAATGGGACATGGAAATGGGACTATTTGAGAATATTTGAGAGTCCTCACATGAGGTACAACATTTGTGCAGAACCACGACATGCTCAGTGATGGCTGATATTGCTCTGACACTGGGATTATAGGATGCACTCCTGAGACGCAAACTCCTGTCAGCTACCATCTTGCCTCTTCTTAGAGAAAGAAGAATTCTGAGATTTATGTTGAAACAGAATGCAACAACAAAAATGATGCCAAAAAACAACCACCACAAAGAATAAATGCAGTGTAGCTACATCAGAGGTTGGAAAGAAATAGAGTAGGTCAAGTGCTTGGCGATTATTCAGAAAGGAAGAAGTGACAAAATCAATTATTGCTACTCTTCTAGTTAGTATCCTCCCAATGTTGCTTGGTGGCTTCATTAGCTTATCACCGAAAAGCACCAATTATTACTTGGACCTTTTTAATAATAGATGGATATAAGTTTAATTATTTTTTACTAGTTTGAAGAGCCGGGCAAGGAACTGAGTTGCTTAAATGTCAAGCTCCCTACTCCATGTGTTTGTGAGGCTAAATGGAAGTTGCCTTCATTGCTTGCTGCGGAATATAAACAAATATCAGCCATTTTAACAAACAGGGTCATTTGACTTAATTGCAAATTAAAAACCATAAACTACCTTAAACACAGAGCTAATGCTGCATCAAATCAATACAGTAATTGCACCAGGGCAATCGAGAGGCTTATAGAGTTTCCATACCCTGCATACTGAAAGAATGCAGTCCCCAAGAGAGTTGGTAAGTCCCACTGAATGGTCAGTGGTCGTGGTAAATTGCACTGACTGGCTTTTTCTCTGAGGGTAGACCAGACAGGCTGATTTTTTCATTGTCTGTGGCAACACAAAGTAAGGGCTTTTGTCCCTGAAAAGTAGTGAATTTTTTGCATGTGTTAGACTGGAGAAGTTCTTGGAATTTCATGTCAGGGGAAGAAAAGGACACTCCTGGGCCCACTTGTAATGCCTTGTGTTGAGCATCAATTCTCTCGGGACCCAGCAATTATGTCTTTACAGATCTGACATATAGTGGCAGCTAAATTATGTCAGTGGAATATGTCTGATTGACAGACCCCAAGTCAATTGTGCTTTGTTGAGCCATTCAGGTGACACTGGCCTTTTGTTTAGCCATAGATGATAGAGCAGTGCTGGCAGCCTCCACTCCAAGTGGCTTTCCACCCCCCACCCCGCCCCCGCCTTAAAGTGGTCCTCAGTGTTTCAGGGATGGCCTGGGATAAAAGGTGGATTAATTTGGTTCTTGCCTTTGTCACAGAATTTGGAGGGTACAGGGAAGGCCTCCAGTCCCAAATAGCTGTCTTCCACCATGCTGTCACAGTCCTGAAATAATTTCCTGTAGACACACATTCCTTTGAGTGTCTGAGGTGCCAGTTAAAATGCAATTGCCCCTGGGAAGGATGAACAAATTAAACAATTAACAGCTATTAATATTGCAATGTCAAGTTGATTCAAGAGGAAATATCCCATGTGGCCCCATGAGATGCTTATGAAATAATGCCTGATCGTGTGTCTTGATTAGTTTACTAAATTAGCCAGGCCCCTTGCAGGAACCCAAGGGAACAAGACACTCCCTGAGTAAGCTTGGATGAGGTGGAGGAAGAGGACATGACATGCGTGCACTGTGGTGGGGCCTTGTTGGCTCCTGGATGCCTTTCTTTCTTTCCTGGCTTTACTGGGGAGAAGGAGGAGATTGCCTCTACAGCCTTGTCTTCCCCAGCAGGTGCAAAGGTGTGGAGCCTGAGCGGGCCTCTGTGCCCAGGAGCTTTAGCTATCTCCTCTAGGCACCCCTCCAGCTGTGTGCCCTGAGTGTGAGATGGGCCCCTGGTCCTTTCCCCTGTCTCTCTCCCCTTCCCACTCAGAACCCCATCTCTGCTTTCAGCTCACATGGCTGGCCTACGTATGTAGTTTTCACCATGCTCTCTTTTTGAAGGTCAGATTCTGATTCTTATATTTCCAGCTGTGGTTAGCATTTGTCCCTAAATGAAAATATCCTTGCCAGGCTATGCGCTGCCATCAGCTACCTGATGTGCTTCCTCCTCTCCACTAGATTGGAACCCTTGCTGGGGTTCCTCATGAGTCTAGGTGAAGTGTATTGGTCACAAGCCTTTGAAACCTGTTATTTTTATTATTAAAAGTTTTGATTTATTTACAGTAGATACAGTACCTAATTCAAAAGACACAGAGGTGGGAGGCTGACGTAGGCAAATCACTTGAGGTCAGGAGTTTGAGACCAGGCTGGCCAATATGGTGAAACCCCATCTCTAGTAAAAATACAAAAATTAGCTGGGTGTGGGGGCAGGTGTCTGTAATCTCTGTAACTCGGGAGGCTGAGGCAAAAGAATCGCTTGAACCCAGGAGGCGGAGGTTGCAGTGAGCTGAGATCGTGCCATTGTACTCTAGCCTCGACAACACAGCAAGACTCTGTCTCAAACAAACAAACAAACAAAAAAGCACAGAGGGATATAAAACGAAAGGTGTGTCTCCCTTTGTCTTCAGCCCCAGTTGGCCAATTTCTTTGAGGCAACCGTTATTAATTTTTAATATATCTTTATATATTACATGTATACATGTGTATATGTGTGTAGACATGTATACAGATACATTTATGTTTTCTCTCCTCCCCACCATGGTAGTTGGAACACTATTCTGAACATTGCTTTTTTAAAAATAGAATTTATAGAACAATTAAAAATATAGCAATTGTAGATTCACAACAAAATGGAGCAGAAGATGTAGGGATTTCCCATCCACCCCTTCCTCACACATGAACAGCCTCCTCCGTTATCAGCATTCTGTCCCAGAGTGGTCCATTTGTTACAATGGACAAGCCCACACATCACTATCACCCAAAGCCCAGAGTTTACATCACAGTTCACTCTTGGTGTTTGCTGTACGTTCTATGGGTTTGGACCAATGCCTATACATGCATCCACATGATAGCATCATACAGAGTAGCTTCACCACCTTAAGATCCTCTGTGCACCACTGGTTACTCCCTCCTTTCTCAAACCTTGTTTTTTTTTTGCTTAAAATTATATCTTGGAGATCATTTCATTTCATACGGAGAACTACTTCATTATTTTTAAGGACTGTGTGGTTTTTTTTTATTTTTATTTTTTAATTATGCTTTAAGTTCTGAGGTACATGTGTAGAATGTGCAGGTTTGTTACATAGGTATACACGTGCCATGGTGGTTTGCTGTACCCATCAACCTGTCATCTACATTTGGTATTTCTCCTAATGCTATCCCTCCCCTAGCCCCCTACATCCCATCAGGCCCTGGTGTGTGATGTACACTCTCTGTGTCCATGTGTTCTCGTTGTTCAACTCCCACTTATGAGTGAAAACGTGGTTGGTTTTCTGTTCTTGTGTTAGTTTGCTGAGAATGATGGTTTCCAGCTTCATCCATGTCCCTGCAAAGGACATGAACTCATCTTTTTTATGTCTGCATAGTAATCCATGGTGTATATGTGCCACATTTTCTTTATCCAATCTAAAATTGATGGGCATTTGGGTTGGTTCCAAGTCTTTGCTATTGTGAACAGTGCCACAATAAACATACGTGTGCATGTGTCTTTAGAGTAGAATGATTGATCCTTTGGGTATATACCCAGTAATGGGATTGCTGGGTCAAATGGTATTTCTAGTTCTAGATCCTTGAGGAATCACCACACTGTCTTCCACAATGGTTGAACTAATTTATGTTCCCACCAACAGTGTAAAAGCGTTCCTATTTCTCCACATCCTCTCCAGCATCTGTTGCTTCCTTGCTTCTTAATGATCACCATTCTAACTGGCGTGAGATGATATCTCACTGTAGTTTTGATTTGCATCTCTCTAATGACCAGTGATGATGAGCTTTTTTTCATATATTTATTGGCTGCATGAATGTCTTCTTTTGAGAAGTGTCTGTTCATATCCTTTGCCCACTTTTTGATGGGATTGTTTGTTTTTTTTCTTGTGAATTTGTTTAAGTTCTTTGTAGATTCTGGATATTAGCCCTTTGTCAGATGGATAGATTGAAAAAATTTTCTCCCATTCTGTAGGTTGCCTGTTCACTCTGATGGTAGTTTCTTTTGCTGTGCAGAAGCTCTTTAGTTTAATCAGATCCCATTTGTCTATTTTGACTTTTGTTGCCATTGCTTTTGGTGTTTTAGTCATGAAGTCTTTGCCCATGCCTATGTCCTGAATGGTATTGCCTAGGTTTTCTTCTAGGGTTTTTATGGTTTTAGGTCTTATGTTTAAGTCTTTAATCCATCTCGAGTTAATTTTTGTATAAGGTGTAAGGAAGGGATCCAGTTTCAGCTTTCTGTATATGGCTAGCCAGTTTTCCCAACACCATTTATTAAATAGGGAATCCTTTCCCCATTGCTTTTGTTGGGTTTGTCAAAGATCAGATGGTTGTAGATGAGTGGTGTTATTTCTGAGGCCTCTGTGCTGTTCCTTTGGTCTATATATCTTTTTTGGTACCAGTACCATGCTGTTTTTGTTGCTATAGCCTTGTAGTATTGTTTGAAGTCAGGTAGCGTGATGCCTCCAGCTTTGTTCTTTTTGCTTAGGATTGTCTTGGCTCTGTGGGCTCTTTTTTGGTTCCATATGAAATTTAAGGTAGTTTTTTCCAATTCTGTGAAGAAAGTCAATGGTAGATTGATGGGGATAGCAGTGAATCTATAAATTACTTTGGGCAGTATGGCCATTTTCACGATATTGATTCTTCTTATCCATGAGCATGGAATATTTTTCCATTTGTGTCCTCTCTTACTTGATTGAGCAGTGGTTTGTAGTTCTCCTTGAAGAGGTCCTTCATATCCCTTGTAAGTTGGATTCCTAAGTATTTTATTCTCTTTGTAGCAATTGTGAATGGGAGTTCACTCATGATTTGGCTCTCTGTCTATTATTGGTATACAGAAATGCTTGTGATTTTTGCACATTGATTTTGTATCCTGAGACTTTGCTGAAGTTGCTTACCAGCTTAAGGAGATTTTGGGCTGAGACATGGGGTTTTCTAAATATACAATCATGTCATCTGCAAACAGAGACAATTTGACTTCCTCTTTTCCTAACTGAATACTCTCTATTTCTTTCTCTTGCCTCATTGCCCTGGCCAGAACTTCCAATACTATGTTGAATAGGAGTGGGGAGAGGTGGCATCCTTGTCTTGTGTCAATTTTCAAAGGGAATGCTTCCAGTTTTTGCCCATTCAGTATGATATTGGCTGTAGGTCTGTCATAAATAGCTCTTATTATTTTGAGATACATTCCATCAGTACCTAGTTTATTGAGAGTTTTTAGCATGAAGGGCTGCTGAATTTTGTTGAAGGCCTTTTCTGCATCTATTGAGATAATCATGTGGTTTTAGTCATTGGTTCTGTTTATGTGATGAATTATGTTTATTGATTTGCATATGTTGAACCAGCCTTGCATCCCAGGGATGAAGCCAACTTAATCGTGGGGGATAAGCTTTTTGATGTGCTGCTGGATTTGGTTTGCCAGTATTTTATTGAGGATTTTCGCATCAATGTTAATCAGGGATATTGGTCTGAAATTTTCTTTTTTTGTTGTGTCTCTGCTGGGATTTGGTATCAGGATGACGCTGGCCTCATAAAATGAGTTAGGGGAGGTTCCCTCTTTTTCCATTGTTTGGAATAGTTTCAGAAGGAATGATACCAGCTCCTCTTTGTACCTCTGGTAGAATTTGGCCATGAATCCATCTGGTCCTGGACTTTTTCTGGTTGGTAGGCTCTTACTGCCTCAATTTCAGAACTTGTTACTGGTCTATTTAGGGATTCGACTTCTCCCTGGTTTAGTCTTGGGAGGCTGTATGTGTCCAGGAATTTATCATTTTTTCTAGAATTTCTAGTTTATTTGCATAGAGGTGTTTATAGTATTCTCTGATGGTAGTTTGTATTTCTGTGGGATCGGTGGTGATATCCCCTTTATCATTTTTTATTAACTGCGTAGTATTTCATTCCGTCAAGTGTAGGCTGTTTCCAGCCATTGCTTTGATAACAATGTTGTGATGACTGTGCCTTTCGTGTGTCATTTGGCACAGAGACCAAATGTTTAGGATAACTACCTGGAAGCAGACTGCCTGTCCAAAGAGCATAGGCATTTTAACTTTTAATTAGAATATTGCCAAATTGTCCTCTGAACCTTATGATTTTTAGTGCTGTGGACACCAAACCCATCCGTTCCCAGATTCACAACCAGGTCATTTCCTCCACACATTTCCTGCCTCTTCTCCTAATTTTAGCTCTGATTGCATAATGCCTGTGGCTGATCCATAGCTCAGCAGGCAAGCAGTTGGTATCTGAATAGGGGGCCAAAGTTTCCCCAAAGTGGGAAGAGGAGGGGTGGGGGAGGCATGACGGGAACACAAAGAGGAACTAATTTGTACTGAACATCTTCCAGGAGTTGGAGCTTTCCCCGTGAATCTCATCTGAGCTTCACAGCAGCCATGTGAAGTGGGTCACTGTTCTGTCTCTTTCAGCTGAGAAAGCTGTGGCTCAGAGAGGTTAATCAACTTCATAAAGTCACACATACTGCTATGGGTGGAATTGTCTCCCCACAAAAGATATGTTGAAACCCTAACCCCTACTCCCTCCTCAGTACCTGAGAATGTGACCTTATTTGGAAATAGGGTTGTTGCAGATGTAACTAGTTCAGATGAGGTCACATGGAGTCCAGTGGGCCCTAAGTCCGACATGACTACTGTCCTTATAAAAAGAGAAAGATTTGGACTTAGACACAGAGACAGAGAAGACAGTCATATGAAGACAGGGGCCGAGATTGGAGTGATGCCGCCACAAACAAGGAATCCCTCCCTGGGGCTGCCAGAAACTGGAAGAGGCAGGGAAGGATCCTTCCTAGAGGGTTTGGAGGGAGGTGGTCCTACTAACAGCTTGATTTCAGATGGAGCTGTAAGGGAACACATTTCTGTTGCCTTAAGTCACACAGTTTGTGATGGTCTTTTATCGCAGCCCTAGCAGACTCATACAGCCAGTAAGGGCCAAAGCCAGAAATGTAGCCTAACATGGCCTAACCTTGAACCTCAAGCTAGCTCAACTCTGTCACTCAGTGACTGCTGCCCGTGAACCTTCAATGGAGTCAGAGGTCCAGGCCTGCCTTCGAGCTGGTGGGAGGAGGCAATGAATCAGAAGTGGGTGAAGTGATTAGAAGCCAAATCCAGTTCTGGGCATTTGGTGACCCCTCAGCCTCCTGGAAGGCGTATTTTAGGCAGACTCCAGAACAGTGGGGAGCTACTCTGTTTCAAATTCCCTTGTGGTCAGGACATGACTCTATAAACAAATCCACCTGCTATGTGGCAGTGTCAGGATTATCAAACCTAATCCAGGCGTTGCTAATGTGATATGAGAGGGACTAATGGGCCCTGATTGCCACCGCCTGTCCATGAAGAGTTGGCTACGCTCTTTGCAAACGGGCTTCCAGACTGGCCAGGCTGTTTGGTTACTGTTTACAGGGTTGCCCTTGGAGGAAAACCACCAGTCTTCCCCTGTTTCCAGTTTCCGCGGCAACGGGGAGGACGTGCTTTGATTTCTGGGGACATCCCTTCTGGTGTGCAGGGGTTTGGTGCATCTGTGTTTCCAGGCTGCAGGAACTGCTGGTGGCCTTTGCTGAGCAGGGGCAGGGCTGCAACCCAGGAGGGGTCCCTGGAGGAGGGAAGGACGGGACCAGACAGAGAAGGCCAAAGAAACTGATTTCCTGAGTCCTCACTCCTGATTTCAGCTGAGGCTTACGTGCATGTCAGAGATCACCCTCAGCAACCAAAGGAAGAGAAGACAATGAGTCACAGAGGGAAGGATCTGAACTGGATGCAGCCAGGGCGGCATTTGTAAGGCAATCCATTGGAGTGCAAGAAGAAAACAACAGAACTCTGAGTTAGATTTCTGTCTTGTCTCTTTAAAAGGTTTACTTTTTGTATGTGCTTTATAAAATGCATCATTAATAACTCATGCATGTAACTTCATAAACTGCATCATTAATAAACTCATGCATGTAGAAAACAACTGCTATATTGGAAGGCATACTCAGTTTCAGAAAACTGACAAAGGTTTATGATTAAAAAAATACGGAGATGTTATTAGAGAAGACCAACCCATCAATCCATAGCCTGACATTCAGGGCCCTTCCCTTCCTTTCACATCCCCCTCCTCTGCAGTCCAAGTTTTCTGTCCACTGTACCTTAAACTGAGCCTTTGGCCTTTGATTCATGCTGTTGTCAGTTCTTCCTGAATGTTGTGCATATGTGTGCATAGTGCAAAGCCCGGCTTTGGAGTCAGAGATTTAAAGGTACAAATCTCACCTCTGTCACTTACTAGCTGTTAGACCTGTGGAAAGTTATCTATTCATATCCCCGAGCCTCAGTTTTCTCCTCTGTAAAATGAAAATAACAACCTCTACCTTGCAATATTGTTAGGAGGCTTAAATGATACAGTATATATAAAGTGCTTTGTGTTGCTTACTAGGAACTCAGTCGGTGACTTATCATTAGCCTCATGGTTATTTACCTAATTAACCAGCGGTATAAATCCTACTTTTCTTCAAGGACTAACTCTAGGATACCATTCCGATTTTGTCTCTCCCTGATCTAAACTCCCTCCTCCTAACTTGGAAAGCATTTGTCTGTAGAACTAACTCAGCTGTTCCTTGTATATTGTTTCACGTTATTAATCAGATTTGCAAATGTTTGTATCATTGCCTTCTATTGCAGGGATCTACCATAGCTCGTGCCTGCTTTATGGGATTGTTGACAGTGCTTGGATGTGGAGGGCCGCGTTACTCCTTCTGCCAGTTAGCAGCCTATTATTGCCTTTGGTCGTCAGGAAGCCCTTCTCTTATTTTATTTTTCCCTCCGTATCCCTATTTCCTACTCCTATCACGTCTCATAGGCACTCGCTTTTATATGTTTGGCATGTCCTTAATATGCTTTCTATCCTTGTAAAATATGCAAAGTTGCATGATTTTGTTAATATTGTTAATTTATCTAAAATAGTATGCTAAAAAGTTTTCTTTATTATGGTTTCTTCTCTCTAAATGCCATGTTTTAACTCCATCCACATTGCTATATTTACATCTATTTGATGTTTCTAAATGGTACAGATAATTCCTTAATATGCATTTGCCACACTTTATATATTGAATCCCTTGGTGATAGACATATACTTTGTCTCTAATTCCTTGATTCAACAATGCCTCAAGGAGCTTCCTTATTCCTTATGGACAAGGATTTGTGTAATTCTTAAGGGTGGGATATGTCTCTTAAAGGTCTCTGTGATTCCTTCTCTGAGATATAAATTCAGGAATGGGATTGCCAGGTTACAGGGTAGGAACATATTAATCAGGGCTGTGACTAGGATGAAGCATGCAAGGTGCATAGTGCAAAGCCTCGTTTTGAAGTCAGAGATGTAAAGGTATGAATTTAAAGGTACAATTTAAGGGATCACTCACTCCCAGGGTGTCATACAAGGACAGAGTTTTAGGAACCTCTCCTAGTTTGCTTTCCAGAATGGCTGGACCCCATGAGCAGTGCATGAGGGCCCCCTCTGTCACCACATCATCACCAGCACTTGGTATTATACATCTTTCTAGTTTTTGCCAGGTTGATGGGAATATAGTGGCATCTCACTGTCCTTTCATCTTCTGCCTTTCTACCTTTCACAAGGGCTTTGCAGGTCTGGGCAGATAGTAGGTACCCTATTAATAAGTGAATGATGGCTTTGAGGAAATTTTCAGGGTGATTCTGACTCTGAAATGGGATGCTGCCTTATTATGCCTATTTTACTATAAAGTGAATAATGTAGCATATCTGATATTCACCAATCTTTTACCCCTGAGAAAGATGTGGTTGCAGTCAACATAAGAGAGAGCTCAGGCCAAAAGCAGGTTTTTTTGACATTCAGTGCTCTTCTCACTATGCCCTGAGTGTCGGTTCCATTGGCACTGATTATTCCATTATGATGCACATCCTAAACTGCATAGAAATGCACGCTTCAAGATGGCTACTTCTCATAATGGTGACTGAAGCTGTGTGTATTTGATTTCAAATAGTAGTAATGACAGAAACAAAACCTAAACCACCAAGAAGCAAACTTTCTATAGCACTTTTTATGAACGAGGTTCTGTACTAAGCGTTTGAAGTATTTTAATGCTTTTATTGCTTGTGACAATTTTATGGGGCATATGTCCCATTATTATATCCATTTTACAGATGGGAAAACTATGGTGCAGAGAATTTAAGGCTTCCGCAAGATCACAATCACACAATTTATAAATAGTAGAGTCAGGAAAAATGTACTTGTTCAGGTGCCCAGATGACAAGTATCTGGGGATTTGGAAAAATTTGGAAGTTTGGTTTTCTGTGCACAAGCAAAGGGATGAGTACTATGTAGGTTTGTGAAAGCCATGACTAATTCCCTTCTGGTAAAGTCAGATCCAACCAAAGATGCAACAGATACAGCTTAAAAATAATGCCTCACATTTATGTAAGGCTGCAAATTCCAAAGTGCTGTGTCACCCAGTAGTTCCACTTCATTCTGTATATTTTTGACTGCGAAAGCAATACATGTTTTAGGATGAAACGTTATCTTATAATTCATTTGAAATGGAGGTATTTGAGATGTTGAAGCAATAATCATACCTAATATTGTCCCAGCTTTTCTCCCTAACATCAGTTTAAATGGTCTTTCAGTTTGGGATTGTTCCCATCTTTGCAGCAATGCCTATGTTCTTTGAATGATAATTTAGGAGCTCAATCCTTGATAAAGCCACTTTTTCAGGTTGAACTTTCTGACGGTGGTGTGATAAAAAGGAAAGTTTTGGTGGTCAACAGGTGGGCCAAGGATGGAGTCTGACCTTCAGACTTGTTTTATTTGTCCTCATCGTGTTTTATACTTTAGGAATTTCACATTAATATCTAGATTTCTGGCTTATTTTGAAAAAAATCACAAGAGCCACCAGCTTGATTCTGCATCCCTGAATGAATCTATTCCATCTGCTGAAGATGAATGGAAGCAACTGTCCTAGGTGGGATCTGTGGTCTCCAGTTTCTCAGTGTCACCACCACACCTGCTCCCCCCACCTCTCCCTCTGCAGCCCCAACTCCTTTCTCTCATGGCTGGTGTATTTCATTCATTTATGAAAGCTGCCTGACTTCTGTGGGCATTCGTATTTCCAACCCCTGTTTCAAGATATATCTTGTAGATGAGAATTCAGAACTTGCTTGGAAGTTACTAGGCCCCTCAAACCCCAAGTAAGTTTGGCGAGGGACAAAGGGAATGTGGGAATGCTGGGGAATAAGTGGGTGGTTGAGGCAGAGGCAGAGGAAGAGGTGAGGTCAGGAAAAAGTGGAGGCATCTTTGAAGTGAAGCTCCTTGAAACTTGTTCTGCTTTAGATCAAGGAGGGACATTTTGCACGGGCTGTCTCCTTATGGGAATGGTGAATGAGAATACTGATTCCAACAATAGATTTCCAGCTAGAGACAGTCAAGGCTAGAGATGGGAGACTGGTTGGGAGACAATCCCATGAATTTCATGACTTCAAGGCATATACAATTCTGTTATTGAATGCTGTGAAGGAAAAGTGATGGAGTGCCCACATTTGTGATGATTCTACCACATCCCTCCCCAGACTTCTTTGCCCACCTCTCTTCTGCAAGTTAAGGGAGAGAGCTGCCTCCTCCTAATGGGTGTGGTGTGGAGTAGCCTCTTTGGAGCCGGTGAGCAGTGAATTTAGAGGCTTACATTCCCTCACTCTGTAATAAACAAGTCCTGGGTTGTGCGACTCAAGACCCTGCTCTGAGTTTTTTTAGGGGCTGCATCAGGCTCTCTAAAGTGATTATACCCTAAGAAGCCAAAAACATAGAGTTTGGAGATTCACAGATGGAGGGAAATGTTCAGTTCATGGGCCACCTTTGCTCAGAACTTCCATGGAGAACAATCTCATGACACGTTGGTTAGAGGGCAGCCCATAGACAATGAGAGTCCTTCGTTTTATTATTATTGTTGCCAGGGAGACCTTCATTATACTCACAGGGCTCTACCTTAGGAGCTAGTGCCCGAAGTATCTATAATATTAAAATAAGAAATGAACTTTCTTATCTGAGAGATTAGACAAAATCTTACAGAATTTTGCCAGCAGAAAACTCTTTCTTGGCTCAGGCCAGTTGTTCTTCTGGAAGCTGCCTAAATTAGGCAGCTTTGTATCCAGCTTTGTATCTGATTAGTCTATTAAGACATGCTCAGGACTTCTTCTTATAGAAACTTAGCGTTTTGATGACGCTTTGTAATTTGTAGGTGAAGTGGTGGTTTCTGGCATCATATTATAGCAGCAAGGTCTTTTGCTTAAATCCATGGGAGTGGGATGTTCATTTCTCTGGAATGTGCAAGGGAAGACATTTTCTGTCTAGCTTCTGTGCCTTTGAGCATGCCATTCATTCTGTCTACAATGCCGTCCCTCCATCTGCGTGAGGCCGACTTCTATTTGTCCTTCAAAAGTCAGCCCACGTATCCTTGCTCAAGAAACCTTCCTGACTGCGGTGCTGCTCTCCTTCCACCTGCGTGTTCCTCTGGTGCTAGGGTCTATCTCTATTTAGCATTAATTCATCTGTAATTTCTGCGTGTCTCCCCAAACAACCAATCTGTAAGCCCCTTGAGGGCAGGACTATGCCTTGTTCTTTAAAGGAGGATTTTCCCAGCTAGATCCTTCCCGTCCCCCAGCTCACTCCCTGCCTGGGTCAGATGCCTCTTTTCTGGGTTTTCCCTCAATGGTACTGACCCCAGATTGGATCATCTATTCAGGGGTCTCCATACAGACTGCACCTTCCTCCCTTGTCTTTGTACCCGAGCACCTCTGTCCTAATGCTTGACACATTGAATGTAGATGATTGACTTGTTCTGGCCTGCCTGGGACTTTCCTGCTTTTAAAACAAAACTTCACAATTCCACTCCTAGGTATATACCCCAAAGAATTGAAAACTGGTACTCAAACAAATACATGTACACTCATGTTCACAGCAGCACTATTCACAATAGCCAAAAGTGGAAACAGCCCAAATGTTCATTAGTGGAAGAGTGGAGAAACAAAATATGGTATAACCACATGATGGAATCTTATTCAGCCATTCTTATGGCTGAGTAAGAATGGAATGGAATACTGATACATGCTACAATGTGGATGAACCTCAAAAACATGCTAAATCAAAGAGGTCGGACATGGAAGGCCACATTTTGTATGATTCAATTGATATGCGATGTCCAGTAGGCAATACCACAGAAACAGAATGCAGATTGGAGGTTGCCAGGGGCTGAGAGGTGGAGGACAAATGGAGAGTGACTGCTTAAGGGGGTACAGAGTATCCTTTTGGGATGATGAAAACATTTTGGAAGTAGATGGCTGTTGCGCAACATTGTTACTGTACTAAATAAATGTCACTGGATTGTTCACTTTAAAATGGTGATATGCATTTCATTTTATATGCATTTTGTTTTTATGTTATATGCATTTTATTTCAACAACGAATAAAAAATCTGAATCTTTTGTGAACTGGGATAGTTGGTGTGTTACACCATTTTGCGTTGCCAAAAAGGAGTACTTGAAGCTGCGTAATTTATGAAGAAAAGAGGTTTAATTGGCTCACGGTTTAGTTCCCCAGGCTGTACAAGCATGGTTCCAACATTTGCTTCTGGTGAGGGCCTCAGGAAGCTTACAATCAAGGCAGAGGCAAAGCAGGAGCTGACATCCCATGGTGAGAGCATGGGGAGGTGCCACACTCTTTTAAACAACCAGATCTTGTGTGAACTGAGAGTGAACTCACTCATATACTGCAAGGAGGGCACCAAGCCATCCATGAGGGATCCACTCCCATGACACAAACACCCCCCACCAGGCCCCACCTCCAACATTGGGGATTACTTTTCAACATAAGATTTGAAGGGGACAAACATCCAAAGTGTATCGGCTGGTCATCCTGATTGTAGGGGATATATAATTATCTGTTGAAAGAGAGGCTAAAGAGAAAGGGAAGGTTGCTTCCTCAGTGAAGTCAAACCTAAGACCTTTTAAAGCTCTTAAAGTGGAATTGCCTAGTGGCAGGGGTGGAAGGCCATGCCGCCCTGACTCCCCTCAGCTTGATCTTTTGTTTGGGGGCCCCCAGACAGACATTGTGGCCTCCAAACTGGCTCCCGGGAGGCCCTGAGCCTTTTTTCAACGCTCTGGCCCAGTGTGAACAAAGCTCCCTCTGGTTCCCTATGACCCAGCTGAGAGTAGCCTGGGTCTTGAAAGACAGGCTTTATTCAATTTTAGAAGAGAATGAAAGAGAAGTAAATATATAAGAGGTATTTATATAGCACGGGCTTCTCCTCTTACTGTTGTTACCTTTCTTGGAGAGGTTTGCAAGCTCATGCTTGCCCCACGTTATTGCAGGAGGAAAAAGGAAATGCCCCAGACATTTCCAGCACTGAACCCTCTATTAGAAAAAGCACATTAGAAAAGTTTCCTCTTTGTTCTTTCAGGCTGGGGTGTCCTAATAAAGACCTCCAAGGCAGACAGTGTGTGTGGGCGGGGGTGAGCGGGGGATGGTGGCTCTTCTGACATTTCCAAGACCTCCAGGAAGTTCTGGGGGAGAGGGGGCTTGAGCTTCTTTTTTTTTTTTTTTTTTTTTTTAAAGATAGTCTCGCTCTGTCTCCCAGACTGGAGTGCAGTGGAGTGATCTTGGCTCACTGCAACCTCTGCCTCTAGGGTTCAAGTGATTCTCCTGCCTCAGCCTCTCAAGTAGCTGGGATTATAGGCGCATGCCACCACACCCAGCTAATTTTATATTTTTAGTAAAGACGGGGTTTCACAATGTTGGCCAGGCTGGTATCAAACTCCTGACCTCAGGTGATCCATCTGCCTTGGCCTCCCAAAGTGCTGGGATTACAGGGGTGAGCCACCACACCCGGCCGCTTGGGCTCTTTCTTCCGTAAGGCTCTTCTGTAAGGGGTTTTACTCTGTACGATTTTACTTTCCAGATTGGCGAGAGACTGAGAAGGCAAGTTTGAGATCCTGGAGAGAGAACCACTTTGAGGATAGTGAATTCTGGAGGGAGCCTGGTCTGCAGAGGTGTGTGGCCTCGGTGGATGGAACTGCTCCTACCTGTGCATAGGATTGACTGTTCTTCTTGCTCCTGGTAAGGTCACGGGCATTGGGTCTTCTCTGGGTGAGTGCTGGCTTCTACTTGCCTTTCATACACTGGCAGTCACATGCACACTGTGTGTCCACACCGGAGGAGGAGATGGCTGTGTCTCTCATTGCTCTCAGGGTTGCCTTTGCGCAGGGTACCATGGTAACTCTGCCTTAACCCTAGCAAGCAGAGGAAAGGAGAATAAAAACACATGCAAAGGAACCCAGGAGCTGGAGAGGAGGAATCCACAAAACACACAGAAGGAGTACCTGAAATACAGTGGCCAGAATAGACAACTTCAGCTAAAATTAAAAACGTATATTCATTTCCTAGGACTGCTGTAACAAATCATCACAAACATGGTGGTTTAAAACAACAGTGATTTATTCTTTTACAGTTCCGGAGGCCAGAAGTCCAAAACCAAGGAGTCAGCAGGGCCATGCTCCCTCTGAAGTTTCTAGGGGCCCACCTGTCCTTGCCTCTTCCTGCTTCTGGTGGCTCCTTGGCTTGTGGTGTTGCTTGGCTTATGGTAGCATCACTTCAACCTCTGCCTCCATTGCCACATGGCCTTCATTTCTGTGTATATCTGTGTATCCTCTCTCTCTCTCTTTTTAAAAATGAGGACATCAGTCATTGGATTAGGGCCCACCCTAATCCAGTAGGACAACTTTTAAACATCTGCAAAGACGCTGTTTCCAAATAAGGTCACATTTCAAGTTCTGGGTGGACATGACTTCCAACCTACTGCACTATGCGAGGATATTTAAGTACTGAAGAAAAAGACTCTTTGGTACCAAAAACACATAGTTTGCCAACTAAAAAATCTGATATATGAATCAAATGGGAAGATGAGACCTCAATCGGTGGCCTTGGAAGATCAAGAAGAAATAACTGGAACAGAACAAAAATATAGAGAGAGGGAACTCTCATGGGACAAGATGGGAGACTTGAAAAATGGGTCCAGGAGCTCTGACATTGGTTCCACAAAACAAAAAAGAAACAGAATTAAATAGCTAAATAAATAAATAAATAAAAATAAAAGCAAAACATTTCTTAAGTGGAAACAAATTCTTTGAATCTTCAAATCAAGAGTTTTCACCAAACTCCAGACAAGGATATAGAATTCAGACAGATTTATGCATAACCTGGTAAAATTCCTGGTAAACCTTGAAGATAAAGAAAGTCTCACAAGCTAACAGACCCAAGAACTCAGCCCAAGGAATATTTCCTCACACATTCTCTACTTCTCTATTGGCTGGCTTGTGAAACCATTTGTTATTATGTAATTTTCCATGTTTCCTTGACAAGTTTGCAAGACTTTGATAGCAGGAAGGATGCTTTACTCAGCTGTCCATCTGTTCTAACATCTGGAAATGCAAAAAGTTGACGCACAAGACAGGAGAACTAGGATACCCTGACATTCCATGTACGGTAGTCTAAGAGGCACACAGGTATCATTCAGAACAACGTGGACTACGATAGTGCTAATGGCCACGTGCTCTTGCCTTGTTCTAAAGAGAGTCTCAGCTTAGATCGGGAAAGCCTGTGGCTTAATTGGAATATTCAGGAAAAGGTGGTGATAGAAGAAAAGGAAGTCCTGTGTAGCATAGCTGGACCAGGGAAACCAACCTGTCATTCTCCAGTCGACTTCACCCTCAAGTACAACATCACCCTCAGGCTGCACTCTCAAAGGCAAGGCCAAGAGAGCCAGGGTCCTGCCTCTTAGCATAAAAAATGTCCAAGAGATAGGCAGAGACAGTCAGCTTTGTAGCTTCCAAGGTAGAGCCTGAGACCCTGGTTTGTGTTTGGGCTAATCAGGAAAATGGGAACAAACCCAGGCATATGCGTGGGGTAAAAAGGTAGGAGTTAGAAAAGGCAGCAGTGGCCAGGCATGGTGGCTCGCACCTGCAATCCCAGCACTTTGGGAGGCCGAGGCAGGCGGATCACTTGAGGTTAGGAGTTTGACAGGAGCCTGGCCAACATGGTGAAACCCCATCATCTCCACTAAAATTACAAACATCAGCCAGGTGTGGTGGAGGACACCTGTAATCCCAGCTACTCGGGAGGCTGAGGCACGAGAATTGCTTGAACCTGGAAGGTGGAGGTTGTAGTGAGCTGAGATTTCACCACTGCACTCCAGCCTGGGCAACAAAGTGAGACTCTGTCTCAAAAAAAAAAAAAAAAAAAAAAAAAAAAGTAGCAGCTAGGCTGGCAAAGCAGATACCCAGGTCACCCCAGTTTTACATCAGGTTTTAGGAGTTACACAGGCCTGTGTTTGATCCCTAGCTTCTCTACTCACCTGCAGTGCAAAACTGGACAAATGCCTACACTCAAAAAGCTGTCTTGAGGGTAATGATTCTTAAATAAACAAAATTAAAGAAATCAAAGTGCTAGTACAGTAATAGGTGCACAGCAAGAGCTTGAATGATATTTTTTATTCATGTTTGTGTATTTCTATTTTTAAAATAGTGATAAGGCTATGTCCAGATTTCACCTCTAGTGGGGCCTGGATGGCTCCTGTCTGCTCCACCTAGGTTGGGCTGACTCAGCACTGGCTGGGGGGACTGAGGTTTAAGTGCTGGTTCCCATCCTAGGAGGGAGGAGAGCTGGGAGGGAGGGTGGATCTGACACCCTCATTTAGCCGAGCCACATATCAGATAGAAAAGTTGAAATCACTGCTCTCCATTTTTGGCTCTTTATTTTGAAATTATGACTTGGGCCTCCAAGGTTCATCCCCTGAAGGCCTTTGCACACACTTCTCTCATTATCTCTCCTTGCCAAGAAAATAGATTTCCAGCTCGCGGTTGACATGTGAATGTGCATGTCTTTTCTCCATGCAAAAACATAAGGGTACCAAGCACCATTGTTAGCTGTTTTTTTTTTTTTAATCCATAGATTCATTCAATAAATACTGACCTTTTTACCTCTGTGGAATACACTGAAGTTAGTTTTGTGGAAGACCCAGAAATGAGTAAGATATAATCTTACCTCACAAGGTAGTCACTTACTACTAGGGGAAGAGGAAAAATATACAGAAAGATGGAAAGTGATACCGACTGTGAGGCAAACAAATAGGTTGCTAGGGGAGGCTGGAGGCTGGCGCCAGCCCTTCCAGCTGAACAGAATCAGGCAGCTGTGTCTGGTACTAAGACCTGCCATATTCTTGTTGGGCCAGAAACTGAGTTGTGGCTTATCTATAGATCATCCCTTTATTTATCATAATAACCTAAAGAAGTAGGTTCTAAAACTAAGGCTGAGCAAGATTAGAGGTGTTAAGTGAGTTACCCAAAGACACGGGATGAGTAAGGGGCTGATGTGGGATTCTCACCTGGGGTCATGTCACTTCTCTTCTTAAAGCCCTCCAATAGTGTCTCTTCCCACTCAAAATAGAATCCAAATTCTTTTTCCTGAACTACAAGATTCTGCACGACCAGGGCCCTGCCTGCCTCTCAAACCTTATCTGCACCATCTCCTTCTAAGCTGACATGCTCCAGCCATTCTCACGTTCTTATAGTTTCTCAGACCCACCAAACATGCCCTTCACCTAAGCCTTTGCATTGCACCTTTGCTTTATTTGGAATGCTTTTCCTTCAGATTGGTATGAAGTGGTTTCCTTGCACGTCTCGCCTCTAATCCCCCTCTCAGTGAGGCCTTGCTGGGCCACCCGAGTCTCTAGTTATCCTCGATTGTCTATGCCATGTTTTATTTTCCTCCTAGCACATATCATCTCCAGATACTTTCTTTCATCACTCCCTTTTAGAATGACTGTCCCACGAGGGCAGCACCTGGCCTGTCTCCTATACCACACTCAGGGCAGTCCCAGCTCATGGTCTGCTCTCGATAGACGGATATCAATTAGTGAAACGTTAAATAGCAGGTCCCAGAATTGGGTGTGGAGGGCATTGTAGAGCAGAGACTTAGCTTCAAATGTTAGGCTAAACAGTTTTAGTTGGATTTACTGAAGTGCCTTTTTGGCAAAGGCATTAAACCATGAGAGTAAGGTTTATATTATTTTGGAATTGAGGTAACTGCTATCAGCGTTTTAAAAATGTTTTATGAATCTTGATTGGAAGGACCCTTTTACTTTTTTAGACATTTTGTTTTTGATCATGCACAATTTCCTTTTGATGGAAGAGGCAGAACAAGGGGAAGAAGCTTGAGTGATGAGGAAACATGCCTCTCACCCACAGTGCCCAGGCTGGAACTCAGGCATGGAAAACCATGCTTCAAAGAGGGCGTCTGAGGTTGACCTGATCATCCAAGCCATGGAGGGGAGATCTGGAGTTTAATGAATGAGAAGTACAGAAAGGGCAAGTCAGTACCAGCCATAAGGAAGAGACCAGGCACGTGGGGCCTGGGACATCAGGGAAGATGTCTTTACTCTGGGGAATATGCCAGTTATGTTAAAGGAAGTCATCTGGATTCCCTTGGCAGGGGGAGAGAGCTTTCTTATGACTGCAGCTGGCATTCCCTCTAGAAAGAGTCTTTCCTTCCACTCCAGTTTGCATACAGCTCTTCCAAGTTGTGGCCAAAGGACAGCTGCCCTGGCTTTAGAATGATTTCCTTGAAGCCAGTGTTTCTCGGGCTTTTCCATCAAAGGTGCCACCCTATGGGAAGAGCCCTGCAAAGTTGGCCCCAGGCATGAAATTTCTTGGAATATTTCCATGTTTTATTTGAAAACTATTTATGTGAATTTTGCATTTTATATTCATATCTGTTTGAATATCAAATCATGTTTGAAATGATCAGTGGGTAAAAAATGTAATCATTTTATTTTTAAAAACCAAATCTTTGAATGAAATGGATTTCTTTGAATAACACTTCATTAAAATTAAAAAGTGTAGATAGCATGATCTGTATACTCTGAGGCTTTGCGTGCCTCCATGTTCCTCTGGGAAGAGTTGAGTTGAGGCCACAGGAAGGACAACTCGAAGTAGCTCTTGGCTCTGATGGTTCACAGATCTGGGAGAATCTGTGCTGCCAGGACTTGGCCATGCTGTTCACTAACTGACTGCACCAGAACAACTCCCAGATAGAGAAGGCTTGTTTCCTAGTAGTTGAGAGTCGTGAAATGGCGAGACATGAAAGAAGCATTGGACTAGGTTAACTCTCATCAGTGTCTTTGTTTATGAGTCTAGATGGGGCTGGCAGATGCCTCACATCAGCATTATTTAGACATTAAGCAATTCTAATTGGAGATTAACATGTGTCCTCATCACAGTTGACCTTATTTATGGAGTGGCTGACATCTGAATGTCAAATTTGCATCAGTGACTTCTCTCCTCTAATAACCACTTTAATATGTAAATAACAAATTTGCAGCAGGGAAAAATATACATGATATTCTGATGATTGCTCAGAAGATGGCTTCCTTCTGTACATGAAGATGGGAGGGCAGGTGGATTCCTCCTTTTAATTAGGAGACATTGGCTAAAAGAGCCAGACAAAAACGGATACACTTTACCTTAGATCAGCAGACATGTAGAGTTCCTAGTTTTTTAATATACTTGGCTAAGGATGGGGAGACCCTACTTAAAGACAAGGGAACTAAGCTCTGGCCTCAGAAAACTTGAAGCTGTTATAAGAAAGAATAAGAAAGTGTACAAATCAGTATATGTCACACAACTATGTGATAAAGTCATGAGGGAGAGGTACAAGTAACACTATTTTGTGGTTGTCTCATTGGGAGGACACCTGGAAAAGTGGTGTATTAAATAGGAATGTGTTTGTCTCCAAAGCCCAGTGAGCCCTATGACTGTGACTTCAATGAAAACCTCTGAGTTGTCTCCTTCTATGAGAAGTCTTGGGTATGTGGTCCAGGCAGGCACAGTGACTCTCTAGGGCCCCAGAAACCTAGGCTCTTCCTAGCATTCCCACTTTACCACTTCTAACGTGAAGGGCTTGGTGCTGTGTTTGTTGCCTTGTGGTTGCAAGAGGGCTGCTTCATCTCTAGACCTAAAGTCCACATTCCAGGTTGGAAGAAGGAAACGGGAAGGGTGAAGGAACAAAAAGGCCTCTCTTCAAGAACTTTATTATTATTATTTTATTTTAAATTATGGAAGGGAAGCCCTTCTTATCAGACTTCTGACTTTATCTTATTGGCCAGAACTGTGTCACAGGCCAGCCCTAGTTGGAAGTATCCAGGGAGGAGAGGATTGTGAGTGGGGTTTGGGTAAACAGTGGTGTCTGCCTGCCAGAGGTACACTGGAGGAGGCAGGAGGCAGGAGGCAGTGGGTGAAGATTTCATCAGGTATGTGTGTGTGTATTTCTTCATCAGTTTAGGCTGCTGTAACAAATTATTATAGAATGGGTGACTTAAACAATAGAAACAGTTCTGGAGGCTGGGAAGTCCACGATCGTGGTGATAGCATGACTGGGTTCTGGTGAGGGCCCACTTCCTGGTTTAAAGTTGACATCTTCAAACTGTCCTCACATGACAGAGAGAGAGCTCTCTTGCATCTCTTTAAGGGCAGTAAAATAGTCCCCTCTTATCTGCCGTTATGCTTTCTGCTGTTTCAGTTATGGGTGGTCAAATGAGGTCTGAAAACATTACGTGGAAGATTCCAGAACAGAAAAAAAACAATTTGTAAGTTTTAAATTGCATGCCATTCTGAGTAGCATGATGAAATCTTGTGCCATCCTGCTCTGACATGAATCATCCCTTTATTTTATACTTTATAGAATACTCACGCTTAGACACTTAGTAGCGATCTGGGTTATTAGATCAAAAACACATAGTGTATACAGGGTTTGGTACTATCTGCAGCTTCAGGCATTCGCTGGGGGTCTATTTCCTATGGATGAGGGGGGACTACTATAATCCCATCAGGGAGACTCCACCCTCATGACCTTGTCACCCCCCAAAGACCCCACCTCCTGTACCATCACACTGGGGATTAGGGTTTCAATGTATGACGTTTTTGGGAACTCAAACACACAGTCCATAACTGTGTGGGGCGGGGCTTAGCACGAGAGAAGATAGAACAGTGTGAGGCATGGTTAATAAGGAAGTGGAGAGCATTGGGAATGGAGTTGAGGGTGGAGCCAGGAGCAGCTAACTCTGCAGTGCACTTTGGGGGAAGAAAAGGAAGCCGAGGCAAGGCACAGCAGGACCGCATGACACTGTCTGTTGGTGAGAGGGAGAGAATGTGTGTGTAGAACGGCTGTGGAGCTGGGTCTAAGGGCCCTGTGGACTCAGATCTGACCCCACCACACACAGTTCTGATGTTCTTGAACCTTCCTTTTGGGGAGAACAGTTGCTATTACTTAGCCTGTGTGCATGGTAGCTGAGTTCCCACAGAATTGCCACACTGAGTAGGGGCTAAAGATACTTCCAATTTCCATCTTAAACATCTGCATTCCTAGGGAAAGGGGAAGGAGGTAAACAGAAGTATTAAGATAACACCTCGGCCAGGCACGGTGTCTCATGCCTGTAATCCCAGCACTTTGGGAGGCTGAGGTGGGCAGATCCCAAGGTCAGGAGTTCAAGACCAGTTTGGCCAGTGTGGTAAAACCCTGTCTCTACTAACAATACAAAAATTAGCTGGGCATGATGGCGCATGCCTGTAGTCCCAGCTACTCGGGAGGCTGAGGTAGGAGAATTGCTTGAACCTGGGAGGCGGAGGTTGTGATGAGTCGAGATCACATCACTGCACTCCAGCCTGCGCGACAGAGCAAGATTCCATCTCAAAAAAAAAAAAAAAAAAAAAAAATCTCATATAGATCATGTTGCTAATTAGGGCAAGTTGGCTGCTATTGTATTCACTTGTTTGTTGAGCAATAGTTTTTAAGTGCCTACTGTATGCATGGCATGGGCTTGGTGCTAAATAACTACAAGTCTTTGTCTGCCAAGAGCTGTCAATGTGATAAGGAAGAAAAGACAGAATTAGTAACCATGCCAGGCAGCACAGGGTGACACTCCCAAACGAGTGGCTCAGATAGAATGTGAGTTCACGGGAGCTGTGGGTCGCTGTGTCACAGAGAAGGTGGCACTTAATTTGTAGGCCTTGAAAAGGTGATAGAATTTGAATGAAAAGTGGGGAGAAGGGCAGGTCGTTCTAGGTCAGGGAAGAGGTTGAGGGAGGAGGTGATGTGGCACAGGGCATCACCCACATAGGGTGAGAGACTGGTCTAGGGAATTCGAGGGTGGGATGGGGACCACTGAGTCAGGTCATGATGGTACATCTATCAGGAAAGGGCAGGGGGAGAAGTGAGTGGCCCTGGGATTGATCCTGGCTCCACTCACCACTAACCACTCGTGTGTCCTTGAGAAAATATTTCAACTTCTTAGAATCTCTGAAGTATCTTTAAAATGGGAGCAATAATACTGACCTAGAGGGTAGAGGTATGGTGCATTGCAGCAATATCTTAAAAGCGTGTGTTCTGGGATCAAAGAGACCTGGGTTTAATCCTGATTATTATACGACCTTGGATATGTTATAATTTTACCTATAAATCTGTCAGGGTTCTTAATGTTTTTGAGATTCACAGACACTTATGCTGGAGGTTAAACCTCACAGGAGTTGGGTAAAGGATATTCATTAGTGTCTGGCTTTTTCAGGAGGGCCACCGAACCAGGTTTGGAAGGCATGCAGGCAAATAGCAGCAGGACTGCCTCAGGAGAGATGCCCCTGCCACTGCTGCTGGGCCAGACACTGCTGCATTCCCTGCTTGTACAGGGCACTCTCACCTGCATCCCTGCCACTGGATTGTGGATGTCCGTGAGGCCACCCTTTCCGTGGTGGCTTTCTAGTGGTGCTTTAGGTCACCAGATTCCCAAAGGAGATTTTCTGGGTGCATCTGTTTGGCAGAGATTGGGTCACATGCCTGTGCCCTAGCTGCAAAGGAGGCTGGGAAATCAAGCTCCACTGTTCTACCTTAGAAGGTGGGAAAGTCTCTGAATGAAAGAAAGATATTCAAAGGTTTCAGGAGCCAAAAGCATCACTAGTATTCCTACAGTGTAGCTTATGAGCTTCTCCTGAGGACTAAATGGTATCATGTGTGTCAGGCACTTAGCATGGTGCCTGGCACAATAAGCAAGCAGTAAATGCTAACTATTATTAACTGTTAATAGCAAATGCGGAAATGCCTAGGAAGAAGCGGGTGGTAAGTGTGCTGACAGCTGACAAAGCAGTCTCCCAGGGAGAAGAATTCAGCATAGCCCACGACCTCACCCTTGGTATCAGAGGCTCTGAAAGCTGACTCAGCTGCACGTGGAGCCTGAATTTGTCTCAGGAGCAAACTCCGCCATTCCCGTTGAGTAATTCTGATTTATTAAATAACCGTGAGAACTGTAACCACTGTGTCCATGTATCCCCTGATGGGCCTGTCCATCACATAGTCCTGTCCCTATGGGAGAGACCCATGGGAAGTCGTATGAATTAGAAGCTCATTTGATGAGCATGAACTCAGATTGTGGAATTTCAGAATAGGGGTTAGATGATTAAGAGTTGTTTGACTCATCAGTCCAACAGCAGGGAATCAGGGCTATCCTGTGGCTGGACAGGTCCTGTCCTGGACCGATAAAACCCCTGGACCAGTGGTATGCTAGTAGGTTGGAGAAAGAGGCCCAGATTTGTAGCATTTACCAATTCTCATGGCCAATTCCACTGTGGCCAATTTCAGACTACCAACCTGATGTGATATCATCACACCAAGAAGGAAGAGTTGGGAAAAGCACTCAGTATGCTCTCGTAAGCCTGTACAAGCTGGTTCTACCACATCTCTTCCCTGGACTGAATTGGACTCTGCTGGGGGTGGGCTCTTAAACTTTTATATTTTCTTATTTTTATGTTGTTGTTATTATTTTTGAGATCGAGTCTCATCCTGTTGTGTAGGCCGGAGTGCAGTGGCACAATCCCGGCTCCCCACAACCTCCACTTCCTGGGTTCAAGCAATTCTCCTGTCTCAGCCTCCCATGTAGCTGGGACTACAGGTGCATACCACCATGCCTGGCTAATTTTTTGTACTTTTAGTAGAAACGGGGTTTCGTTATGTTGGCCAGGCTGGTCTCGAACTCCTGACCTCAGGTGATCTACCTGCCTCGGCCTCTCAAAGTGCTGGGATTACAGGTGTGATCCACTGTGCCCAGCCACTTTTTCTTATTTTTAAATTATACTTTTTCCCTCCTCTAATAGCAAAAGGCCTGAGGTAGAACATTGGAATAAGGAGAGAGGGATTAAAAAAAAAACGTAAACGTCAACGGAGCAAACCACTATTACCATAGTGATATTTTTTTGTTTGTAGTATTTTTTTCTTTTTTGACTTGCATCATATGAAATTGATGAAATTCAACCATTTTGACCCATAAAAAGGCAATTTTATATATGATTTGACAGAATACATTTCACATTGTATATTAAGTTTTATGGCCTGCTCTGCACATACTGGTATATCATAAACATTTCCCCATGTCATTAAATTTTCTTTGAAGGTGAGGTTTGTAATGGCTATTTTCTAGTAAATTGGTTGTGCGGCCATAATTTTTAAACCATTTATTTCATTATAGGACATTTGAATTCCTCCCTCCCTCCCTCCCTTCCTCCTTCCCCCCTCCCTCCCTTCCTCCTTCCCCCCTCCCTCCCTCCCTTCCTCCTCACCCCCCTCCCTTCCTCATTCCCCCTTCCCTTCCCCTTTCCCCATTCCCTTCCCCCTTCCCTTCCTCCTTCCCTTCTTCCTTCCTCCTTCCCTTCTTCCTTCCTCCTTCCCTCCCTCCTTCCCTTCCTCCCTCCCTTCCTTCCTTTCTTCCTTCTCTCTCTCTCTTTCTCTCCCTTACTCTTGCTATTGTAAGAAATGCAGAAATGAAAATTCTTGTAACATTAATTTTTGTGCTTATCTCTGATTATTTCCTTAGGATATAACAGAGAATTACCTTAGAAGGCTGTCTAAAGGTTGGAATAACTTTAAAAATTCTGATACATTAATGCCAACATGCTTCCCTGTAATTATACTAATTTATCCCCTAACAAATAATATATGAAAGTGAGGTTTTATTGCAGAGTTGTTACCAATGAATATTGCCTTTTGTCTTTATCTTTTCCAAGTGCATTAGAAAAAATGGTAGAGTTAGTTTGTTTCACTTGTAAAGATCTCCAGCAATGCATAGAAGAAATGAGGGCGATTCTTGTCTGAACCTCTATTGTGACCATGTGTCATAATGCTTCTTCAACAAGATGGGACAGAGGCAAAGTTTTAGACCCATGGCCCCAAGCCATTTAGTGCCATCCCTCTATCCATGCCCTCCCTTTTACCTACCACTTTCTATGCCCTTTTCTGCCAACAGTATGTCAATGGGTGGCCCGGATAGGTGAGTAAGCCTGTGGCCAGATGGCTGTGCATTTCTGATTTTTTACATGATTGAGCTGAATTACTATCATTTGGTATAGGTGACTCAGCTATGCAATCGTAACACATTGTCAGGAGCAGAAAGAACTGGTGTGGGTGGCTTATCAGGCCTTGGGCACAGGGCTCTGTTATGTTGCTCCAGCTTGCTCATTTTCAATTTATTTCCAACTTCAATATATGACTTCCGGCATTGGCAAACCTGGCTTTTAATTTCCACCTGTGTGTTGGGGGTGTGGGGAAGGGAGAGGGAAAAGGCAGGCAGAACAAGAGGAATACACAAGAGTGTCATTATGGGTTGGCAGGCACAGACTGAGAATTTGCTTTGGGGTAGAGGGAGGAATGAGCAATGAGATAAATAATTCCTGCAATTCAGTTCCAATTGTCAAAGCTGAAAACTCAAACACGTGGGAGAATGGTGTTGTCTTTGTTCTCCCACTGATGAAGAATGTCAACAGCTGATTGTACATTTAAGCCAAAAAATGTAAAACAGTGGGATGTTAGGGGAGAAAAGGGTCATCCAAACCAGATTTTCCAACCACTGAGTTCATGGACCCAGGAAAGGGATTTTTCTTTGTTTGCAGTGGCCACCATAGCCTATGTCTCTTCTTGCCCTTCTCTTGTGTGGTTCCTGGTAGAGAATGGTGAGCACTTGCTGTTCCATGTCATGATCTGGGTTGAGACTGGCTTAGAACTTCCTGTAGAAAAAAGTACACAGGATGACAGTGTTGGTCACACTGGGTGACACAAATGGCCCTGGCTGGAGAGTTATCAAATATCTCTACAAACTGAGTAAGGTAGTCACCTTATATAGCCTCTGAGAGAATTAAGACACCATGCTTCTTTAAAACATTTTGGGAATAAGGTCTATAGATGTATTTTTCTGTTTGTTTATTTTGTATCGTGGTGTAATATACATAAAATTTACCATTTTAACCATTTTTAAGTGTGCAGTTCAGTGGCATTAAGAACATTCACATTATTGTACAGCTATCATCACCATCCCTCTCCGCTACTTTTTCATCATTCCAAATGGAAACTGTTCCTATGAAACAATACATCTCCATTCCCTCCTCTCTCCAGCCGTTTGGTAACCTCTACTTTACTTTCAGTCTCCAGAAATTTGACTATTTGAGGTACTTCATATAAGTGGGATCACACAATATGCAGCCTTTTGTGGTTGGCTTACTTTAATCAGCATAATGTCTTTAAGGTTCATCCATATCGTAGCATGTGCCATTCCACCTTCCTTTTTCTTTTTAAATTTTACTTTAAGTTCTGGGATACATATGCAAAATGTACAGGTTTGTTACATAGCTATACATTTGCCGTGGTGGTTTGCTGCACCTATCAACCCGTCATCTAGGTTTTAAGCCCCACATGCATAGGTATTTGTCCTAATGCTGTCCCTCCCTTTGCCTCCCACCCCCTGACAGGCCCTGGTGTGTGGTGTTCCTCTCCCTGTGTCCATTCGATCTCATTGTTCAACTCCCACTTATGAGTGAGAACATGTGGTGTTTGGTTTTCTGTTCCTGTGCTGGTTTGCTGAGAGTGATGGTTTCCAGTTTCATCCATGTCCCTATAAAGGACAGGAGCTCATTCTTTTTTATGGCTGCATAGTATTCCATGGTGTATATGTGCCACATTTTCTTTATCCAGTCTATAAGTGATGGGCATTTGGGTTGGTTCCAAGTCTTTGCTATTGTAAGTAGTGCTGCAATAAACATACCGTGCATGTATTCTTCCTTCCTTTTCAAGGCTGAGTAATATTCTATTGTATTATGTACCACATTTCAGTACATGTATGTATATACCACCTTCTGTTTATTCATCCATAGATGGATCTTTGGATTGTTTCCTTCTTTTGGCTGTTGTGAAGAATGCTGGTATGAACATGGGTGTGCAAATGTCTGTTTGATACCCTGCTTTCAATTCTTTTGGGTATTTACGCAGAATTGCTGGATGATATGTTAATCTTATGTTTCTAAATATATAATGTTCTAAAAATGAGATAGTAGGGCAGTGAAACTATTCTGTATGATACTGCAATGGTAGATATATGCCATTGCACGTATGTCACAATCCATTAAGTGTACAGTGCAAGAAGTGTACCCTGAAGTCAATGATGGACACTAGTTCATAATAACGTATCGATATCCATCCAGCACAAATGTACCACACAAAGCAAGATGGTAATAGGAGAAACTAGAGTAGAGGGAGAGAGAGGGGGCATATGGGACCTCTCTGTACTTCAGGCTCAACTTTTCTGAAAAAGCTTTGTTTCTAAAACACAAAGTCTATTAATATTTTTTTAAAAGAGAGAGTATAAAGAACTTAAACAGAACTACAGTTTGACCCAGCAATCCCATCACTATCTCATTCTGCGAAAAAGACACATGCGCTTGTATGTTCACTGCTGCACTATTCACAATAATAAAGACATGGAATCAACGTAGATGACCATCTATGGTAGATTGGATAAAGAACCTGTGGTGCATATACACCATGAAATATTATGCAGCTATAAAAAAGAATGAAATCATGTCATTTGCAGCAACAAGAATGCAGCTGGAGGCCATTGTCCTAAGCGAATTAACGCAGGAACAGAGAACCAAATACCATATGTTCTCACTTGTGAGGGCTAAACAGTGGGTACTCATGGACACAAAATAAGAATAGACACTGGGGACTCCAAAAGAGGGGGGCAAAGGCTGAAAAACTACCTATTGGGTCCCATGCTTACTACCTGGGTGATGGGGATCAGTCAAACTCCAAATCTCCGTATAAAGCAATATGCCAATGTAACACATCTGCACATGTACCCTCTGAATCTAAAATAAATGTCGAAATTAAAAAAAAAAAAGAACTTCATGGAGGAGTCCACTGAGTAGTTCCCATGTAAACATCGGGTCCTCTTCCTTCATTCCATCTGTTGTAATTCCATGCCTTGCTGGTCTTTGTAAGTCATGGGTGGTGCCATCCTTATTCACTTCACCCTCCTGGGGTCCTCCCCCTGGCACCCAATTCCCTCTGTACTGTAGCCTCCCCTTATCCATGGGAGATATGTTCCAAGACCCCCAGTGGATGCCTGAGACCATGGATAGTACCAAACCCTATATATACTATGGTGTTTTAAAAAATTTCTTTCCTTCTTTTTTTTTTTAGAGACAGATACTCACTCTTTCGCCCAGGCTGAGTGCAATGGTGCGATTTCGGCTCACTGCAACCTCCACCTCCCCGGTTCTAGTGATTCTCTTGCCTCAGCCTCCTGAGTAGCTGGGACTATAGGCGCATGCTGCCACGTATGGCTAATTTTTTGTATTTTAGTAGAGACGGTTTCACCGTGTTGCTCAGGCTGGTCTTGAATTCCTGGGCTCAGGAAATCCACCCGCCTTAGACTGCCAAAGTGTGAGGATTACAGGCATGAGCCACTGCGCCTGGCCTGGCCTTTTTTTTTTTTTAAAATATATATACATACCTATGATAATGTAATTTATAAATTAGAAACAGTAAGAAATTTACATAAAATATAACAATTATATAATGAAATTTATGGAATGTGAGCTTGCTCTCTCAAAATATCTTACTGTATGATACTTAGCTATTTTTGGACTGTGGTTGACTATGTGTAGCTGAAATTGCAGAAAATGAAACCTCAGATAAGGGGGACTACTGTAGGTCACTCCCAGCATCTGGCCTTTCTCCTTTCCGTAGACTTCTCTGAACTCCTTCACCCTTGCTTGGATCACACAGAGGAGGGATGCTGTTCACTAGGGAGAAGGAATCGGCTCTAGAGAAGCCTGGCGAGCTGCTAAGGGTCCCAGGTGCATTCAAAGCCGAGTCGGCACCAGCCTCTGTCTCCAGGGCTCCAGGCAGCTGCTGGCTCCAGAGCAGATTTTCCAGTCATCAGCATTGTCAGCGAAGGAGGTCGCTGTGGAACCTTCTAGGCTCCATTGCTTTCCTCAGAAAGAAATCAAAATTCTTTATTATGGTGTCTAAGTCTCTATTTGGGGCTTCCAGCGACATGGTGACAGTTTGTTTGCTATAAGACAAATATTCTATATACAATCAAACACTAAAATGTGACTGAGCTTGAAAGGAGAGAAAAGGGAAGCCCCCAGGTGCCATAAACACAGAGGATGGTAAGAGTGAGAATGAGAGAGGGATTTTACTGCTGCAGCTCTCTGGGGTTTTAGGCTGGATAAAGGCTTTGTGTCCTAGAGACTGATTTTTTATTTCCTACTGAGCAGCCAGAGACCTGATCAGAGGCCTACGAAGAGCAGGGAGAGGAGAGCCTCCAAGTGCCCCTTGGTCTTGGGCCTAGAAAAGCCCTGCCCACGAACATTAAAGTTATTAAAGGGAAATTACAACTCCAGGTCTGTATCCAAACTGGGTGTCAATTACTGAAAGGCAAGGGATTAACATAAAAGTGGTTCAAGACCATTTATGTACCAGGATCCTAACAAAAGCAAACCTAATGCTGCTCTGTTATATTTTACAACCCAGAGTCCATTAAAATCCTATAGGGAATACAACACTTGTTAAAGATGACCTAACAACAGCAGCAGCAGTAATAATTAAACCACTTAAGAAAACCAACCACAAAGAGGTAGAGTCAGCTGAAACAACAAATGGAGCATGTTTAGCACATTTAGTACTATTTAGCAAAATAATACCCCAGGAAATAAAAATTACAAAATACATTGAAAAAACCCGCATAAAATACGTTTGAAACAGGAAGGAAAGAAAAAAGAATGAACAAGAGTAGGAGAATCATAATAAAAGAACAGGACATTCAAATCTATTTTCCCCACAAGATTTTGAACACTTTGAGACAGGGGCTCATCTTATGCATTCACTCTGTACTCCCAGAACCCAGTAAGACTTAATGGATGTTTGGTGAGAGAATGGTGTCTCCTCATCACTGCCTTAGGAGGATGGTGGCTAAGAACATCTGATATGTGCCTAGATTCTGCCATTTCTATTCCATGTGCATCAAGGTAGGACAGGTTAGTGGTCTATAGGGAGCAGCTCTAGGGTCTTCTATTTGGACACTCTTGTCTTTTTTTTTTTTTGCCTTCAATGGTATAAGGGTGCTAATCCCAGAATCTGGCATATGCCCATTTTGTAATATGGCACAAAGGTGAAAGAAATAGAATAAAAGTAACTTTTCTGTTCAATATGACCATCAATACCAGGAAGCCCATTTTTCCCCCAAAAGACTATGACAAAGAACCCTGGAGAGCTCCATTCTTATATGCACACAGAGCTCTCCCTCCAGCTAATCCTTTGGGCAACTTGGTGAAGTGGGAAGACATTGAACTTGTGCTGTAGACTTGGCTTAGTTTTGTCCTGAGCATCATGAGCCTGGTCCTTGAGTGATGCTCTCAGCTTCCCTGAACTTCAGTTTATATCATATATTGAATGGGGTGAATAAAACACAATCTCCCAGGGTAGCCAGGAAGCTTGAATAACAGGGTGAAAACATCCAATAAAAGTTAAAGTGTAGTATAATATAACGGAGGCCTGATCCCGGACGTAGAGTAAAATGCTACACTGTGTGTGGCATAGCACGTGACCATGTAAGATTGGCGGTGAGGGGGTGTTATGATTTGTAGGGATGGCTCCCAGAGGAGATAACATCTGAGGCAAGATTGGAAGGAGAAATCTTACCTGGCAGAGGAATGAGCACGTGCAAAGCTGGAGAAGAAAGCACACAGGACTTCAGAAAGAGAACCAGCCTGGCTGGATCGTGTTCTCTCTTCTACACAGTGGCCTCCCTGAAATTCATGGCATTAAACTTCTAGGTCTTGCCCATGTGAGCAGTTGATGAATGACGGTCCCCTCACCCCAACTGTCTACTCCAGGCATCCTGCACCCCTTTTTGTTCAGCCTTTCTGGTGCTGAGCACTCTAACCTCACTTCAATCCTTGCTCTAAGTTCATCTTATGCCATTAAATTCAGATAGGCCCAGCCGCAGGGGTATGTGCCTCCCCTCCTGCACAGCCTCCTCTCTCCTAAATGCCCACATTTGTTCTATTTCTAGCCCTGTTTATGATCACCCTCCCCATTCACTGCTCTGCTTCTTCCCAGCTGCCATTTTATTTTAAATGTGGGGTAAGCTGATATTGAACAAGATTAATTTCACAGCCCATCAGCACAACACATGTGACAAACATCTGGGAAAACAAGTATCTTAGGAAAGTTAAATAGGCTTGGAAAAAGACTTCCTAGAATCAGACTTAGAAGCATTGGGTCTGGAAGGAGACAGAGATAATGGAATCAAACCAGGACCAGCAAAGGTCCTGAATTAGTCAGCACTCAACATGTTTTCTTATGCACAAGGCACAGTGTTGGAGGCTGAGGGAAACACTGAAGTGTCTAAGATGTGGTCTTTGCCAGAAGGATGCTATAATCTATTTTAGAGCGGTAAGAGGAAAGTAGAAAATAAAAAGAGCAAGCAGCCAATATTTTAGATAGTTCATTGAGTTCCTTCTCACTACTTGAGTCCAAGCTAAAGAGATGTTATTTTCCTCAACCCTACTGCTGAACTTTGTTCAGGAAATAGAGTTGACCAGTATGTCATGGGCTGAATTTAGAATGCACACTCACAGATGACATTGTGTAGGGCGCTCAGAGTGTCAGGACAAGAGCAGTACTGGGTTTGCTTCCCTGGAGGATACTGCTTCTTTGGAGTTTGTGTGTAAACTCTCTTACGGTCATCTGTGGGGGAGATTGTTACAGTGATAGAAACTGGGAGTTTCAAGAGTTGATGAAACTGTTAGGTGCCACCTACCACCTATGGTTGGAAATGCTTCCATGGTGCCCCTCTCGGGGGAAGAGCAGGTCAGCAGATAAGACACTGGGTTTATGGACTACCACAGACCTGGTTCAGTGCCCAGTTCTGTTGCTTTTGAGCTGTGTGGCCCTGAGTGAGTTACTGCAAATTTCTAAGCCTGGGATTCTTGAACTGGTCAGGACTCATGGTTGCAAGTGATAGAAAATCCCATGGGAATGGGTTTACATGGCGTTTTCTTCTGATGCTGCTTCTGATACTAAATATATGTCTTTTATCCATGCCAACAACCAGTTCTCCAGCACCAACTGGTGTCCAACAATTCAATTCAATTCTGACATCAACGACCTGGAGGTAATGTAGATCCCTCAGGTTAAAGACTCAGTCTCACAAGACTTCCCCCACTTCCGATGCCAGTTGCAAGATTTAGGGGCCACCAGTACTTCTGGCTGACCACCTATAAATTTGGGGATTCCTAGGACCCTCCCCGTCAGGTTTGATAATTTGTTAGAGTGACTCACAGAACTCAGAAAAGCACTTTGCCTGCTGTTACTGAGTTATAAAGGAAACAACTTAGGAACATCCAAATGGAAAACATGCAGAGAGCCAGGTCTTGGGGGTGTTGGGTGCAGAGCTTTCATGATCTCTTAGGCCTTGCTACCCTTCCAGCACCTTCGCCAACCTGGAAGCTCCCCAAGTTTGTTGTTCGAGAGTTTTATAGAGCTTAATCTCCAGCCCCCTTGCTCTTCCCAGAGGTCAGTGGATGGGGCTGAAAGTCCCAATCCTCTTATCACTTGGTCTTTCTGATGACCAGCCATCCTGAAGCTATCTAGAAGCCCCAATCTAAGTAAACTCATGATTATAAACTCAGGTGTGATCAAAAGGGATTCATTATGAATAATAAAAGATGCTCTGACCCCTCACCAAATTCCAAGGGTTTTAGGAGTTCTGTACCAGGGACAAGGACCAAATACATATTGTTATTATACCACAGAGTTTAATTATGATAAGGGGTTTCAGGCATTTGGGGCTCATGTAATTGAAATATTCAGTGCTTGTTTTAGCCAGAGGCCTGGTTTGTTCTGGAATTCGTTTTCCTCCACTACTTAGCTTTAGCCTACCTTTGTGTTGGCTACATTCTTAGGCAGGCTGTCTTCAAGGGAGTAAAACTGACTGCTGGCAGCCCGAGATGTGTTTATTCCTAGAGTTTAGCAACCTCTACAGACAAAAAGCTGCTCTTTCTCAATAGTTTCAGAAAAAGAAAATCCCAGAATATCTCTTTTGTGTGGTGTGTGTCACATGTTTATCCTTGAGTTAATCACGTAGCCAGGGGGTGCAACACTCTGATTAGCTCCACCCAAATCATCACTAAACCCTGGGATCTAGCATGAGCCCTACCCAAACCACAAGACCCAAGAATGGGGAGTAAGTGGTTTCTGAAAGGAAAAAAGAGTTGGTCTCATCAGCAAGAGGAGAAATGGTGGACAGGCAGGCAAAACCAACAGTTATTGACGCCCCCTTTCCCTCCCTCCCTCCCTCCCTTCCTTTTCCCTCCTTCCCTCGCTGTCTCTGTCTCTGTGTCTCTCTCTCTCCCTCCCCCTCCCTCTTTCTCTTTCCCTTTCTTTTGACAGGGTCTCACTTTGTTGCCTAGGCTTGGAGTAGCATGATCATACCTCACTGTAGCTTCAACCTCCCGGGCTCAAGCAATTCTCCTGCCTCACCCTTCCAACTAGCCGGAAGTATATTCACCATGCTCAGCTCATTAAAAAAAGTTTTTTTGAAAGGCACGTTCTCACTATGTTGCCCAGGTGAGAGTGTTTTTTTTTTTCTTTCTTTTTTTTTTTTTGTTTTGTTTTGGACACAGACTCTGTCTTTGTTACCCAGGCTGGAGTGCAGTGGCATGATCTCGGCTCACTGCAACCTCCACCTTCTGGGTTCAAGTGTTTCTCATGCCTCAGCCTCCTAAGTAGCTGGAATTACAGGCAGCCACCACCATGCCCAGATAATTTTTATGTTTTTAGTAAAGACGGGGTTTCACCATGTTGGCCAGGCTGGTCTCAAACTCCTGACCTCTAGTGATCCACCTGTCCTCGGCCTCTCAAAGTGCTGGGATTACAGGCATGAGCCATTGTGTCCCACATACAGTTCCTTTTCCTGATCCTTAAAATGGGGTAGTGGTCACTTCCCTAGGCTCAGTAGTTTGATCCAAGTCCTCTTCTGTCATAATCTGTGCTTCTGGGACCTTCTACAACATCCAGGTGTTGTGTGCTCTGAGTCTTTGTCCTGCTACATGCAATATAGACTCTAGCAATTTCTTTAGGGAGATAAAACCAGAATTTAACAAGGTTTCCCATTGGGTGATGTTTCTCCACATTTTTCTATACTTGGATTTATCCTCCTTAGCCTGGTTACACTCTCAGAGTTTACAGAGTGCAATATTCCTCCCCTGCCTGTGTCATCTCAGTACTTATGTGTTTTTCATTTGAGCCCATATTTCATCTGAAAATGTCAAAACACTGCCCACACATGGCCAGAACCCAGTGGAGAAGATAGAGTCTCTTTATGAGACCTGCCAAATGGGGTTCAGTGCTTATCTGATCATGAATCATGAAAGCTTTTAGGACAGATGGTGTAATCATATCCAAGAATAATGCCCTTTCAAGAGCAATCCTAATTGGATCACGTGGCATAAGAGTTCCACATCTGTCACATGGCAGAGATGGAGTTTCCTTTAACTTTAGTTTGTTTCCATTTCCAGAAGGGGCTAGAGCTTCCTTCAGTGGGTTCAATAAGCACATACAGGGTGCTAATACACCGATTCATTCATCATGCACACATGTTCTCAGTTTCCTCCATGTGCCAGACACTGTTCTACAGGTTTTCATTCCCTGAAGCTTTCTCTCTATTTGGGGAAAGGTGAGTAATAATTAGTTAGGCCAATAAATAAGTAACATGCATGGAGCTCACGATAAACACTATGAAGACAACCAATAGGGTAATCATGAGTGTGTGTGTATGTGTGTGGGGGGATGTGTGTGTGGAGGACATGGCAGAGGGGAAGCTAGAGGGAACTCAGTGGTGACATCTCTGCTTGTCTCTGAATGAGACAAGGGAGCCAGGCATGTGAAGATCTGGGCTGAAGGGTGTCTGGAAGAGAACAACAAAGGCAAAAGCGCTGAGCTCAAAATAACTTCGATCTATTTAAAGATCAAGAAGAAGTTCAGTGTGGCTATTTATCACCTAGTAAGGGGCAAAGAGGGTCATAATGAGGCCACAGACATAGTCAGGGGCCACAATAAAAAGATTAGATTTTATTTTAATAAAAACCCAATATCAGCAAATACTACATATAGTAACTCATTTAGTCCTCACAAAATGATATGAGATAGGTACAATTATCAACCCCATTTTACAGTGCAGAAAATTGAGGCATGGGGTAATTAAGATTTGAACTCAGAGCTAAATCCAGGACCTGGCTGCAGAGCTGTGCTGTCAGCCACCATATGTATAATAAAATGGAATCCACTGGGTGGTTTCAAGCAGGGTGACATGACCTGCATTAGATTTCTCAAAGTTTGGGATACGTGATGGGAGAGGAGAAGATGCAGGGGAGAACAGGTAGGAGCTCCTTCAAGAATCCAGACAATAGCTGGCTTGGGTGAGGGTGGTGGCCCTGAAGAAGGAGAAGAGTAGAGGGATTTGGGGTGTCTTCAGATGCACTGGATGTGTCTGGTGAGAGCAGAGAGGAATCAGATATGACTTAGATTGCAGAGGAGGCTGTTGAATCTCTGCCCTCATAAGGCTTATGGTTAAGTGATCCAATCAAATGCTCATTTATTTATTTTTTTATTTGGAGAGACCAGTTTGCTGGTGTTCTTGGCTTATCTACTCATACAATCATGTGATTGGCTTTATGCCACCGAGGGAGGGCTATATCTTTGCTGAGGAGGGCTTGGTATAGAAACACATGTTAATTTCACCTGATCTTCTGCTCCTGGGACTCTGGATGTCCAAATATATAGTGAAGCCACAGTTTATTTTCTCTGCCTCCAGCCCCACTGACTCAGGGAGAATGCCTGGGCTGCAATTTGAGTCTTTAACCTTGGCCCAAGCTGAGAGAAGCTGGAGTTCTGGATGCTTTTATTCTCCAGAAGTACTGAGCTATACGAGTCCCCTGAATGTGCCAGGCTCCTTCAGCCCTCTCATCTGTGCTCTTTTTCTTCCCCAAAGCACTCTCTCTTCCATTGTTTGTCTTCCTCCTCACTCTTCAGATTTCAAGTCAGCACCTTAGCCCTCTGCAAAGCCCTTCCTGACTTTCCTCAGCTGACTAGCCCCACTCCTCAACTGCGCTCCTCAGGAGAAGGGTATGTGTGTGATTGTGTGTGTGTGTGTGTGTGTTTGTATGTGCATGCATGCCTGTGTATGTATCCATTGTGTGCATGTTTGTGCATGTGATTGGTTGTGTGTGTGCGTGCATGTGTGTGTGCATGTATGTAGTCGTGTGTATGTTTTTGTGTGTGTGTGTTGGTGTGCATATGTGTATTTCATCTTGATATCCGCAGCATCTAGCATAATACCTGTTATACAGGAGTGGGGACTGCAAAAGGAGGCTTTAGCTTTTGAACAAAGAAGTCAAGGAAGATCAGTAAAGGAATAGAGGAAGGAGGCATGGCGATAAACCTTGTATGTCAGCCTCTGTAACTGAAGCTAAGATGGCTTCATTGTGGCCTTTGCTTTCCCAAGTAGGTGCAGTGTGGGGAAAACCAGAGTGAGACATGAACCCTGGTGAATGTGGCACTTCCTCAGGGGATGACCCTTGGCATGCTGGTAAGTCAAGTTGTGGGGATCCTTGCTTCCATACTAGCTCAGGGTGAACAAGCTTTTCCAGTGGAAATGTTCAACCATTTTCCTCCATTATTTTTCTTTCCCTGGGCAAATTTACATTCACGCAATAATTACCTCATTCAGATTCCCCCAAAATGTCATTGGATTCCAGAGGTGCTGCAGCTGACTTGGCGCTTCGTCATGTCAGCATCGTTGAATTCCTTCATCTGGGCAAACTGAGAACTGTGCCAGTATTTACCTTCCATTATACAGCAGGGGCAGAACAGGGGAGAATGGGGAAAAATAGGTGGGCTTAAGGAAAAGAAAACTATGAGTTTGTGAAAAAAAGCAATTTTGAAGGAAAGAAGAGAAAACGAGATCCATCAATTATGGTATTAAATATATTATGAAATTTTGTATTTCCATATGCATTCCTCTTTTAGTTTTTATTCTCTCATCGCTGTCTCACTAGACTTTGATGGTGCACAGCCCACATGCTGTAGGAAAAAAGACCACAGATTTGGAATTCAAAAACAAGACTTTGCTGTTTATAAGAATTGCGTTTCTGGAAAGGAGGGGGACTGTCTACACCAGCCAGCAACCTCATACGTTAAAAGACCAGGCTTTGTTTCACACTTGAGTAAAATCCAAGACCCCTTCTAAGATTTGCCTTGTCACCCACCAGGGAAGAGAAGCCCCATGATCCACAGGTGGGGAGGGTGGGACATGAAGATACCTCCCAGGGGAGGAGGAGGAGGAGGGCCTTGGGGTCACCAGCCAAACTTCAAAAAGTCTAGTTGGTAGGGGTACTGCATTTGACACATACTGTATTTAACACATATTTGAAAGAGGCCTGCATATTTGTTCTGAAAAATATTTAGGATCGTAACAGGTTACTATATTTGTGTAAGGGAATGAAATGAGGGTTGTCTATAAAGGAATCATAGTGTTTAGCCAGGGGAATACAAAATTATAACATTCAGGATCTATTTGTCAGTGATTTTTTTTTTAAACTTTGTTTGTTTGAGATGGAGTCTGGATCTGTCACCCAGGCTGGAGTACAGTGGTGCTGTCTCGGCTGACTGCAAGCTCCGTCTCCTGGGTTCACGCCATTCTCCTGCCTCAGCCTCCCGTGTAGGTGGGACTGCAGGTGCCTGCCACCACACCTGGCTAATTTTTTGTATTTTTAGTAGAGATGGGGTTTCACCATATTAGCCAGGATGGTCTCGATCTCCTGACCTCATGATCTGCCTGCCTCGGTCTCCCAAAGTGCTGGGATTACAGGTGTGAGCCACCATGCCCAGCCCTTTTTTAACTTTTAGAATAGGTGGCACAAGATCTGAAGTTACGGAGGGGCTGATTTCCTGGACACATGATCCAGATGCCGTAGAAACGTTGAAGATGACTTAAGTGCCATCTCTGTCCTCCAGGTGTTCTCAGTGTGGTGGGGAGACAGACGAGCAAATTGATAAATTATACGGTAGGTGGAAGGTGTGATAGTAGTAAGATAAATCACCTGTGAGGAGAATGTGTGGCAGGGAATAATTTGGCTTTGGCCAAGCGTATCAGGGAGTTTGCATACAGGAGACGCCATCTGAGCTGTGTTTTTATGGATGATTAGGTATGTTTCTGGCATAAGGAGAAGGACTGATGAAGGGGAAGGGGCACTCCAGCAGAAGCCATGGCACATGGGAGGGCAGAGCACCATGACTCACCAGGGCTGGTATATTGGGGGACCCGTGAGAAGTTAGGTGGTGCTGGGGTGTAGGGCTTCGGGAAGAGCAGCGGGAGATGATGTTGGAGGCATGTGGGAGAACTCTGGAGGCCAAGGTGGGGGTGTTTTGATTTATTCCTGCAGTCGTACTAGTTAAACTGAAGGTCTATGTGGCTGTCTGCCCACCTCCCCCTTTAAGAGGAGGTAAGTAACTTCTCCTGAGTTACTTGCTTAAGAAACTATGGGATTTACAGTCCCAAGCTGCAGCCTTCTCTGTTGGTTTGTTAGAATTGCCAAAACAAAGCACCGCAAACTTGATGGCTTCCTTATCATCTCACAGTTCTGGAAACCAGAAGTCTGAGGTCAAGGTGTCAGCAGTCTGGCTTCCATCAGAAGGCTGTGAGGGAGAATCTCTTCTAGGCCTCTCTCTGTCCCCTGGCTTCTGGTGGTTTCTTGGAAGCTCTGGCATGCTTTGGCTTATAGAAGCATCAACCCAATTCTGCCTTCTTTTATTATTTTTTTTAGAGAGGGGATCTGACTTTGTCACCTAGGCTGGAGTACAGTGGCACCATCATGCAGCCTTGAACTCCAGAGCTCAAGCCACCCTCCTGCCTCAGCCTTCTGAGTAGCTGTAACCAGTGGCACATGCCATCACACCCGGCTAATTCTTAACATTTTCTTGTAGAGACGGGGTCTCACTTTGTTGTCCAAGCTGGTCTCGAACTGGCTTTAAGCAATCCTTTCACTTTGGTCTCCCGAAGTGCTTGGATTACAGGCATGAGCTACTGCCCCTGGTCACCCACCTCTGCCTTCATTTTCATATCACGTTCTCCTGTGTCTGTTTCCAAATTTCCCTTTTTATAAGGACACCAGTCACACTGGATTAGGGCCCACTCTACTCAAATAATGACCTCATCCTAATATAACTGTAATGATCCTATTTCCAAATAATGTCACATTCTGAGGTACTGGGCATTAGGGCTTCAACATATGACCTTTTGTGGGACACAATTCAACACCTTTTCAGCCTAAAGTTTCCCGTGGGAGAAGAGAGAATAAGGAAGATGGAGAGAATGAAGCTGAATGTGGTGTTTGAACATCCATTCTGCTGGCTATATAGGGAGGTTTTAAGGACATTCTATAAAAATCTTTGTGCTCCATTTAAGCTTCCCCAGCCAGGCCCAGGGCTCCATGTTTCTCTGAAAGTTCATTCAAAAATGGCTTTCACCTCTGCTGTTCAGGTGTAGTCTGAGAGGAGCTAAGGATACCATAGTTGTTTCTTAATCTCTTATGAAAAAAGACTAAGTATTTCAGAGCTCTGAAAAGGTGGAATCTTTAGCTAGAAAATACGGTGTTATTTGCCCTCTTCTGTGTCGTTGACTTTGTCCTGTGGGTGTGGACTTTCTACCAGAGTGGGAAAGACAGAAGTGAGATTGTAAGTTAGACAAGCTAGCAAGGCAGGACATTGGAGACAGGTCAGATTTGGGAGCAACCGTGTTTGTGTCTCTTGAAGCTTAGGTTATTTCCAGGAAGAAATGGAGAGAAATTCAAAAGTGGATCCCAAAGCATTTCGGTTCTTCAAGCACCCTAATTGTGTAAATCTCATTCTGAGATTTACGTTAATTCCCAACCAGCAGGACGGAGAATCATACAGGAGACCCTGAGGCTGTGCTGAGGACCAGCACAGCCTCCCACCTAGAGCTGAACTCAGCCCCTGACTCAATGACCGGATCTGCAAGATCCTAGGATCTGACCATAGAATCCGGAGCTCACGTTCCCGGCCTCCCTTGCAGCCAGAATGCAGCTGTGTGGGATTTCAATGCTTAATGTGAGCAATTTGAGGAAAGTAGGACCCATTATTGGTGATCGTTATGACATCTGGATTTCAGATGCTGCAGGCGTGGTTTCCCAGAGGCTGCAGAGTCAAGTTTCTGACTTACAGGTGGCTTGCCTGCTCAGGACATGGGGGCCAGGGTGATAAGGTCAATTTCTTGGTATTTCATTGAACTCAGTGCTGGGTAGCAGCCATGGAGGCTGTTTTCACATCAGGTCAGACCTGCAGCTCATATTTTGAGTGTTGCTTCTAGATACTTAAGAAAATGTGGCACATATACACCATGGAATACTATGCAGCCATAAAAAAGGATGAGTTCATGTCCTTCATAGGGACATGGATGAAGCTGGAAACCATCATCCTCAGCAAATTAACACAGGAACAGAAAACCAAACACCGCATTTTCTCACTCATTAGTGGGAGCTGAACAATGAGAACACATGGACACAGGAAGGGGAACATCACACACTGGGGCCTGTTCGCAGGTGGGGAGAAAGGGGAGGGAGAGCATTAGCACAAATACCTAATACATGTGGGGATTAAAACCTGGATGATGGGTTGATAGGTGCAGCAAACCACCATAGCACATGTATACCTATGTAACAAAGCTGTACGTTCAGCACATGTATCCCAGAACTTAAAAAAAAAAAGCATGACTGACACAGTGTGTTTAAAATGCTTTGTGCTAAAAATACAGATCAAAAAGGAAGGAAGAAGGAGGAAAGGAAAGAAGAAGGAAGAAGAAAGGAAGAAGGAAGAGAGAGAAAGGAAGCAAGAAGGAAGAAAGGAATAGAAAGGCTGACCAATAAATTGGAATCTGAAGGCTCTGGTTTTAGAGCAGGGCAGTGAATTTGGGCAAGTTACTGCCCATTCTCCATCTCTAGAGAATTCATAGTATTAATGGGGATTTAAGGCCTCTCAGGTTTAAATGTCCTTTGAAACAATGTAATAGTTCAATGTCTTTATGACATTTACTTTGAGTTTTTATTTTTTGCCATCAAAAAGGTGGAATAAGATTTAGATGGGACCACAGTCACTGATTTAGATCAATGTAATAAAAATACAATGTGTTTTTTTCTTGCTCCAGGATACTGGAGGCAGCAGCCTGCTGCTTCCCCCATGGCAGACATGTGGCTAGGGGTGCAAGTCGGAAGAGTGAGTGGGGCTGCTGCCGGCTTTGCCCAGGCTCCCCTGCACCTGCGGGAAGGCTTCTCCTTGGCGGGTAAGTTTTGCACCATGAAGCAGCACGTTCCTATCTTTCACTGTGTGATGTAAAAATCTATGAGACGAAAATATAAATCTATGAGGCCATTTATCAAAGCCTCAGCATTGTTAAATCAGTGAACTGTGCACCAGCACATTTGTTCTTATGAAGCATTGAAATGGCAGTACCCAGTGACTGTCACTGCATTTGCCCAGGGGACCCAGCCCCAATAAGGTGGAAATACAACTTAACTAGTTTCCTTAAGAAAGACCACACAGCCTGGCCCTGCTTGGTGACGTGGAGCACGCATCAAGTTTGTTCACTCTCTGTTCAGTTCCCCTTTTTCTGGGTCAAGAAGCTGTTGCCCACAAAGGTGGATTCAACACCCTTATTTCAAGGTGGGAAATGGCCTAGAAGTTGGAGCCTTGTTTACCACAAGAAACTGTTCGCCATTTCCAAATTCTTCTCTCAACTAGAAAGGAGTGCAGTGGTACAAGTGAAACGGGAAAAATTCCATTGTCCCCCTTGCAGGGTGTGCAGTGGGGGTGTGGCTTGCTTCTTCAGTGCCCCGCTGCTCAGATCTCTAGGGGAGCATACAGACAGGCAGGCTGTGGGCTTCGACCCCACGGCAGTGTCTGGGGGTGAATGTTTACAGATGAAGCCCCAGTGGGTGTGTGTTGCAAGGGGGCTCCTTTAGTTTAGCTGTCCCTAAGTGGCTTGTTAGTCAGCCCAGTTAGACCTGTGCCTTTTCACAAGGACAGAGGGCTTTCTGTATCCCCGGGTTCTTGCCTTGGTGTACCGTAAGAATCGGATCACACATGGGCTTGGAGAATGAGTGCAAGGTTTTATTGAATGGAGTAGCTCTCAGTAGATGGGGGAGCCAGAAGAGAGATGGTTTTCCCCTGGAGTCAGGCTGCTTGGCGGCCGAATCTTCTCCAACCGTCCAGGTCAAACTCCACATTGTTCTGTGGGTCAATGGCCTGCTGGTGTGCTGCTGTGCTCCTACATGGGTGCGTTCCTCTTGACGACCAGCCACCCGTGTGTTCCTCCGTTGATGTGCTCCTCTTGATGTCCAGCTGCCTGTGTGCCTGCCAGCTAGGGTCTCAGGGTTTTTATAGGCACAGGATGTGGGTGTGGCAGGCCAGGGTGGTCTTGGGAAATGCAACATTTGGGCAGGAAAACAAAAATGCCTGTTCTCACCTAGGTCCGTGGGGACAGGCCCAGGGGTGGAGCCCTAGCCAGGGACCACACCCTTCTCTACCCAGAACTTCCCTTCCCCACTTCTGTATCACACGTGCTGGGGTTTCAGCTGTGATGGCTAATTTGGTGTCAACTTGGCTAACAGTGCCCAGTTTTTTTTTTTGTTAAACACTGGTCTAGATGTGATTGTGGAGGTATTTTTTAGATGTGATAAGCATTGGAATCAGTAGACTTTTGAATAAAGCAGATTACCCTCCATAATGTGGGTGGGCCACATCTAATCAGTTGAAGGCCAAAGTGAGCCAAGACTGAGGTGTCCCTAAGAATGAATTCTCAAGATGGCAACATGGAAAATCTGCCTGGGTTTTCAGTCTGCTGCTCTGTGGAATGCAGCTCAAGACTGCAACATTAGCTCTTACCTGACTTTCCAGCCTGCCCTATAGAATTTGGACCTGCTGGCCGGCGTGGTGGCTCACATCTGTGAGGTGTGAGCACTTGGGAGGCTGTGGCAGGTGGATCACATGAGGTCAGGAGTTCGAGACCAGCCTGGCCAACATGGTGAAACCCCATCTCTTCTAAAACTACAAAAGTTAGTGGGGTGTGGTGGCAGGCGTCTGTAATTCCAGCTACTCACGAGGCTGAGGCATAAGAATCTTTTGAACCCAGGAGGCAGAGGTTACAGTGGGCTGAGATCGTGCCAGTGCACTCAAGCCTGGGTGACAGAGTGAGACTCCCTCTTAAAAAAAAAAAAAAAGAAAAAATCTGGACCTGCTTGCCCCACAATTGTGCGAGTCAGTTCTTTAAAATGAATCTCTGACTCTGTCTTCATCTCTCTCTCTCTCTCTATATGTATATGTATATGTATATGTATATGTATATGCTATTGGTTCTATTTCTCTGGAGAATCCTGACTGATATACCAGCCCTGGTTTTCCACGACTCCACCTCTACCAATGGATGTTGTTTTCTTTTCTTTTCTTTCTTTCTTTTTTTTTTTTTTTTGAGACGGAGTCTTACCCTGTCTGCAGGCTGGAGTGCAATGACGCAATCTTGGCTCACCGCAATCTCCGCCTCCCTGGTTCAAGCGATTCTCCTGCCTCAGCCTCCCAAGTAGCTAGGACTGCAGGTGCACGCCACCACACCCAGCTAATTTTTGCATTTTTAGTACAGACAGGATTTTACCGTGTTAGCCAGGATGGTCTCGATCTCCTGACCTTGTGATCTGCCTGCCTCAGCCTCCCAAAATGCTGGGATTACAGGTGTAAGCCACTGCCTGGCCCGGATGTTGTTTTCTCTGTATCGTCAGTTCCTCCTTCTTTAAAATAATGCCCCTATTAAGTCTATCAAGAGTTTGAAAATGTGCTCCCACCATTTCCTGGGTTAGAATCTCTTCATGGGCTGCACCTCTGAATCAGCTTTGCAGCCTGTCAATCATACAAATGCTGGGCTGTTTCTCCTGAGATTCTGGGTCAGTGTTCAGGGCAGGCACTGAGTATTCATAGTCTTTAAAATGTGTCCCACGTAAGTCTGCTATTGAGTGCTACCAAACTTCATAATAATATCTAACTTCCTTAACATCCAAACACTACCCCAATGTGGCATTGCCTAATACTTCACCGCGTCACACCCTGGACCAGACGCAGTGAAGCTTCACACCCTTACCTGCCTTTGTGCTTTTGCACATACTCTTTCACCTGCCTGAAATCCACCCCTACCACACATCCCCTGTCACCTGGCAAACTCCTATGAATCCTTCAAGGTCCCGTAGAAGGATGATGCTTTTCCAGGCCTCCAGGACCCAAGCACATATGTTTACTAACTCTGTTATGATGTTGAGCACATCAAATTACCATCTAACTACACTTCTCTATTGGCTGCAACCTCTTCAAAGTTGGGCATCACATCTTTGTGTCCTCATTGCCCAGGATGATGCCTGACATATAAAGCTCAATAAATTTTTGCTGAATTTAAATCACAAAGCAAGTTCTTCCTGCACTGATTCCACACTCACCAAGCAACAGTTGGATAATTTGACTTCCCCGGCAGCTCCTGCCGATGGAGTGAATGCGTGTTCGGTCAGACAGATGTGAGTGTCTGGGCCACATGACAGTGCATTTATTTCCAGCTTAAATTAATAAATAGGAGTCCTGGTTTACATACAGTTTGTTGAATAAATGGCTTGCCTATGGTCATAGCTCAATTATCCAAATACAGATGATCCTCCCAGCCTATTATTTGCAGACTGGTTTTTATTTATTGTCTTGAATTTGTTCTCTCTCTCTCTCTTTCTTTTTTTTGAGCTCTGCTCAGTCCCTCTTTCCTCCCTGTGTGGATAATTGAAAGCTGGCACCACATGTGACCCCATCAGAAAGGCCGTCTTATAAAGCATTGGTGTTGAGTCAATTTTACTGATGGTATTGGCTAAACATATATCTAGGGCAGAATCCACCAGATGTTGGTGTGGCGAATCTGCATTCCATTGCAAGGATTTTGCTGCAGCAAAATCTAGTTTGGGACTGTGCTGTGTAAGTTCTATCAGGAAGATAGGTACCCTTGCTTGTTGGTTGGAAGGTGAGTGATGGAGAGGGAATCCTGCCGGCTTGTAAGTAGGCACTGATCTTTCTTACTTTTAGGTTTGAAACAGACCATCCCACATATGTTGCCTTCTTTGATAGTCTGCAGACAAAAAACCAAACATTTTTTTCTCTATCCTATGGAAGAGACGCATAGGGCAAGACATGTGGGAAGGGGTGACACTTCCATGTCCTCTCTGAGAGCATCACCTTCCAGGAACCTCTGCAGGTCCAGCAATCTGGAAGCTCTCAGCATACTGTCCTTTTGGGTTTTTATGGAGGCTTTCTTATGTAGGCATGGTTAATGATATTGTTGGCCTTAGTGATCAACTCAACATTCAGCCCCTCTCCCATCCTTGGAGACTGGGAGATGGGGATGAAAGTTCTAACCCTTTAATCACATGGTTGCTTTCCCTGGCAACCAGCTCCTATCCTGGTGCTATCCAGGAGTCCACCAAGGGTTACCTCATTAGAACAAAAGATGCTCCTATCCTATCACCCTGGAAATTTCATGGGATTTAGGAGCTGTCAAAATTATAAAGCTCTTAGAAACTCTGTGGCAGGAGCCGGGGTCAAAGACCAAATATTAGAAAAAAAGATTCACCTAGCACCCCTATCCACAAGGGTTTTGGAAGCTGTATGTTAGGAACTAGGAGCAGATCTCGATCTCTCTCTCTCTCTCTCTGTCTCTCTCTCTCCCTCCCTCCCTCTCTCTCTCTCTCTCCCTCCCTCCCTCTCTCTCTCCCTCCCTCTCTCTCTCCCCCCTCCCCCTCTCTCTCCCCCCTCCCCCTCTCTCTCTCCCCCCCTCCCCCACTCTCTCTCTCCCCCCCTCCCCCACTCTCTCTCTCCCCCCTCTCTTTCCTACTCTCTCTCTCCCCCCTCCCCTCTCTCTTCCCGACTCTCTCTCCCCCTCTCTCCCCCTCTCTCCCCCTCTCTCCCCCTCTCTCTGTCTCCCCCCTCCCCCCCACTCTCTCTCTCTCCCCCCTCCTGTCTCTGTCTCCTCCCACTTTTCCCCTCTCCCTCCCCCTCCCCCTCTCCCCCCGTCCCCCTGTCTCTCTCCCACCCTATCTTTCTCTCCCTCTCCCTCTCCCTCCCCCGTCTCTCCCTCCCTCCCCCCTCCCCCTCTCTCCCTCTATCCCTCCCCTCCTCCCTCCCCCTCCCCTTCCCCCTCCCTCTACCCCCTCTCTCCCCCTCCCCCTCTCTCTCCCTCCCTACCCCTCTCTCCCTCTCTCTCCCTCTCCCGTCTCTCTCTCCCTCCCCCTCTCTCTTATTCCCTCCCCATCCCCCCTCTCTCCCTCTCCCCTCTCCCCCTCCCACTTCTCCCTCCTCCTACCTCTCTCTCCCCTCCCCTCTCTCTCCCCTCCCCTCTCTCTCCCCTCCCCTCTCTCTCCCCTCCCCTCTCTCTCCCCTCCCCTCTCTCTCTCTTCCCCTCTCTCTCTCTTCCCCTCTCTCTCTCTTCCCCTCTCTCTCTCTTCCCCTCTCTCTCCCCTCCCCTCTCTCTCCCCTCCCCTCTCTCTCTCTTCCCCTCTCTCTCTCTTCCCCTCTCTCTCCCCTCCCCTCTCTCTCCCCTCCCCTCTCTCTCTCTTTCCCTCTCTCTCCCCTCCCCTCTCTCTCCCCTCCCCCTTCCCCCTTCCCCCTCCTCCCTCCCTCTCTTCCCCCTCCCCCTCCCCTCCCTCTCTTCCCCCTCCCCCTTCCTGTCTTCCCCCTCCCCCTTCCTCTCTTCCCCCTCCCTCTCCCTCTCTTCCCCCTCCCCCTTCCTCTCTTCCCCCTCCCTCTCCCTCTCTTCCCCCCTCCCCCTCCCTCTCTTCCCCCTCCTTCTCTTCCCCCTCCCTCTCTTCCCCCTCCCCCTTCCTCTCTTCCCCCTCCCTCTCCCTCTCTTCCCCCCTCCCCCTCCCTCTCTTCCCCCTCCTTCTCTTCCCCCTCCCTCTCCCTCTCTTCCCCCTCCCTCTCTTCCCCCTCCCCCTCTTCCCCCTCCCTCTCTTCCCCCTCCCTCTCTTCCCCCTCCCTCTCTTTCCCCTCCCCCTCTTCCCCCTCCCCCTCCCTCTCTTCCCCCTCCCCCTTCCTGTCTTCCCCCTCCCCCTCTCTCTCTTCCCCCTCCCTCTCTCTCTTCCCCCTCCCTCTCCCTCTCTTCCCCCTCCCCCTCCCTCTCTTCCCCCTCCTTCTCTTCCCCCTCCCTCTCCCTCTCTTCCCCCTCCCTCTCTTCCCCCTCCCCCTCTTCCCCCTCCCTCTCTTCCCCCTCCCTCTCTTCCCCCTCCCTCTCTTCCCCCTCCCCCTCTTCCCCCTCCCCCTCCCTCTCTTCCCCCTCCCCCTTCCTGTCTTCCCCCTCCCCCTCCCTCTCTTCCCCCTCCCTCTCTCTCTTCCCCCTCCCTCTCTCTCTTCCCCCTCCCTCTCCCTCTCTTCCCCCTCCCTCTCTCTCTCTTCCCCCTCCCTCTCCCTCTCTTCCCCCTCCCTCTCCCTCTCTTCCCCCTCCCTCTTTTCCCTCTCCCCCCACCTCTCTCTGTCTCTCCTCCATCTCTGTCTTCTCTTCTGTCTCTCCCCCACCCCTCTCCCCCCTCCCCCCAGATGTTGGTATGGTGAATCTCCACTCCATTCCAAGGATTTTGCTGCAGCAAAATCGAGTGTAGAACTGTGCTGTGTGAGTTGTATCAGGAAGACAGAGACCCTGTCAAGAAGACAGGAACTATACATATATATATACATATACGTATACATATATATATGTGTGTGTGTGTGTGTATATATATATGTATATGTATATATATACATACAGAGAGAGATATATAGTTATCTAGATACCTAGGGAACTTATATGTATATACTTCTTCTTATACCATGATGTCCTTAAGCAGGCTCTTTCTTGTAACTGGAGGAGGCCCCCAGCACCTGAGAAGAGAACTTTTCCATGGAAGAACCTAGAGTCAGTGTGGTACAGCAAGAGACTTCCAACTAGGAATTAACAGGTGCAGTTCCAGCCCCACCTCTGCCACCTTGTGCCTAGGACAATGGGCAATCTCTGTCTCTTGTCGATTTCACTGGGAGCTGGGATTGGCCTCATGGCCACTGTGCACTTGGGATTTAGAACGGGTATTATGGTGGGGGCGTGTGTTGAAGGAAAGCGAGACAGGACCTGTTAAATAGACCTGTGGCAGGTCCCGAAGCCTACCCTCCTTAAAGCCACCCCATCATTCAGGAACCTCTTTCCTCTGCCTTGTTCTATCCCCCACACAGCCTGCGACAATCATGTGAATTCTGAAGAAAATCAGAGTTCTTTGCCCAGACTCCTCCAAGTCATCTTGGGATACCAGTGAGCTTTCTGCTCTGGCTGGACCATGCCCCATACCACCCTGTGCCCTGCACTGGCAGGAGGGTCTCTGCCCCCACTAGCTCTTGCCTCTGTTTTTCTCTGAGCTGCCCATCCTATTGCCCACTCCCCTCACACTGCAGCAACAAAGAGCCCACCTCACAGCCTGGCCTTGTACCTCATTTTCCACATGGCTGCCATTCGGAGGAGTTATTGATCAAATGTTGGTGTGGAGGCTGCTGGTGGGGAGAGTAACATGGCCCGGAGCAGCCAGCTGCAGTGGCTTGCCTGAGGCTGCTGAACAGTACAGCTGCACTGGAAACTGAGATACACACTCTGCTTCAGCAGAGGCTTTTCTTTCTGATTTTGGGAGGTGGTGCTGGCATAGCTGTGACTGGAACACCCTGGGGGAAGGTTCCTCACAAGCTGACCCGATAGGGCTCTGTGTCCTGCAGGCTGCCTGGAGGAGGAGGACTTGAGAAGGCACGGGGTGGAGAGGAATTAGAGCAGAAGCAAAGCTAAGCTCAAAGGGCAGGAGCAGGAATGGAGCTGTGGTCACAGCCCAGACTGAACAGCAGACCTGCCAAGGTGGGTCGCAGCAGGACCCGCTTCCAGGATGCACCAGGGTGGGCGAGCCATGATGGAGACCAGCAGGGAAGGTGTCCTCACCTGCACTGGGCTAATGAACACATTGCTCTATTGTGCAGGCCAGAGGTGGCTTCTCCTCTCCCACATCTCACAGGGCCCATCCAGGGGCCACCTCAACCAGGAAGTTTCCTTTGACATTTCCCATCACCCACAGTCTCAATGGAAGAGAAATAACCAGAAACACTGGACCAGCACTTCTCAACCGGAGAGCCTCATAAAATGCAGATGTCTGGGTCCCTTTCCAGATCTGTTAAAATTATAAGCTGGAGGGGAGGAGCCCAGGCATATGTATTTTTAAAACAAGTTTTCTAAGTAATTCTGAAATGCCTCTTGATGGGACCTAAGAATGGGTATGTTTTATAGCACTTTACAGCTTACCAAGAAGCCTGCAGATCCGAGCTCACTTTTTCTGGCACCACTTTGGTTTGTACCTCATCCCCAAGCACCACATAATTTAAATAGCTGCCTGTTTCTTCTGTTATTCCACTCTCACCTTGTGGAGAGAACCAGGCTCTGTCCTTTATTTACTTTTTGATCACTCACAGTACTTTCTTCCACACACTGTGCTAGGGAAAGACCAAGAACTCAGTAAATACTTAACGACTGGGGTTAGGTCAGGGAATTAAAGGCCACAGTAAACACACAGACACTCACACATTATTTGCACACAAGACAGATGTGTACACTGCAGGAAAATGAGAAAGTTCAAATAGGAGAAAAAAAAATGAAAACCACCTGTGTTCACTCCCTATACTTTAAAAACTACCAATTCCAGGTGTGTGTGTGTGTGTGTGTGTGTATGCAGTTTTACATCAATATGGGATTGTGATGTGTATACTCTTTTATAGCTACATTTTACAATTTGGCAATAGATCATAAGCAAATTCCATTATCTTAAAAATATTAGCATTAGGTCCTAAACAGAGTTTTAACTAGGAAATCACTAGCAAAGATATCTCAAAGATGGGTCTTGAAGTCCAAAATGAGAGATTGTAGACCCTACTCTAATACTTAACACTTATGCACATCAACACACATTCTCAAAACATCCTATCATAAAATAAATACTTTGGTTGAACATAGAGATTATATGTAGTTTACTGTTTTCATTGTTATTTCTCTGCTCAATTCTTTTTGATAATTCTTCCTTATAGGATGGGGTCCAAAAATATTAGCTTGGCATTCATGATCCTCTGCAACCTGGACCCAATTAACTTTCCAATTTTATGTCCCACTGATCTCCATTTAACGCTTTCTACTTTCGTCATAGAGTGCTACTCAGTATTTTTGAAGGGTGGCCATGACAGTGTCTACTCTTTGTTTGCAAATCTTTCCCTGTCTGAATGTCATCCTTCTTCTCTTCCTATACTACTACCAATACCATGGTAAACAGGGTCCACATCACTAAATAGGACGATCCTGCAGTTATATGTTACTGTATAACAAATAATTCAAAAACTTGGTGGCTTACAACGATAATTTATTATTTCTTGTGATTCTTTGGATCAGGAATTCAGACTGGGATCAGCTAGATGGTTCTTCTGCTGGACTCACCTGTAGGATTGTCAGATTTAAATAAAAATTCAGCACACTTAGTTAAATTTGAATTCCAAATAAACACTGACTAGTTTTTTTTTTTGGTATAAGCATGTCTATACAATATTTGGGACATATACTAAGAAACTGCTCCTTATCTGGAATGCAAATTTAACTGAGTGTTGTGTGTTTTAGCTGGCAAACCTCATCTGGAATCGCTCCGTGGTGGAGGGCCTTGGTTCTCCTCCATGTGGCCCTTGTCCTCTGGTAAGCTGCATGGGATCTCTTTGTATGGTGGACTCAGGAAAGCATTTCAAAAGGGCAAAGATGGAAGCTGCCACACCCTTTAAGACAGCCTTCGGCCAGGTGCAGTGGCTCATGCCTGTAATCCCAGCACTTTGGGAAGCTGAGGTGGGCAGATCACCTGAGGTCAGGAGTTCAAGACCAGCCTGGCCAACATGGTGAAACCTGGCCGCTACTAAAAATACAAAAATTAGCCAGATGCAGTGGTGCATGCCTGTAGACCCGGCCACTCGGGAGGCTGAGGCAAAAGAATCGCTTGAACCCAGGAGGTGGAGGTTTCAGTGAGCTGAAATCACACCAATGCACTCCAGCTTGGGTGACAGAGCAAGACTCCATCTCAAAAACCTAGCCTTGGATGTCACACACATAACGTCACTTCCCATTCAGTCTCTTGGTCAAATGAGTCATAGTGTTGCCCGCATTCAGTCCTCCAAAAATGGGCTCTAACTTTAGATGGGAGGAGCAGCAAAGTGGCAGTGCAAGGGGCATGCATCTGGGGATGAGAGGAATGGCTGCAGCCCTTTTTGCAAACAGCATTATTCCCTATCACTTTCAAATACTACCTTGTAGTCTACTGTACCATAACTCTTTATTCACTTTCTAACTTTTACATTTGGGTTATTTCTTTATGTTGTTATGAACTTTGTTTCAAACAACAGGCATTTTTGTGTACTTGTCTAATTTTGTGTATTTTTTTCTCTTATGAGTTAGAAATCACTGCCTTATGTCAGAGCCCAGCTTTATCACTTACTGTGTGTCCAGGGGAAAAATTGCTTAGCAGCTTCCTACCTCAGTTTCCTTATCTCAAAATGAAGACAAAAATATGACTCATCACATGGGGTTACTGTGAAGGTCAAATAGATACTGAATATAAAATGCTCAATAACTGTTGATAATTATTAAGATAAATCCCTGGAAGCAAAATTATTAGGCCAAGTGGTATCAAAATATTTAGGACAATTGCTGTATATTAATAAAGGGGACCACTAAAAATATATTTTAAATTTTAGATTCAGAGGGCACATGTGCAGGTTTTTTAATGGATATATTAGGTGATGTTGGGTTTGAGCTTCTAGTGAAGCCATCACCCAAATAGTGGACATAGTATCCAAAAGGTAGTTTTTAAACCCTTTTTCCCATGCCTCCCTCCCTCCCCCATTTTGGAGTCCCTAGTACCTATCGTAGGGATCATGTTTTGGCTTAACAGAAACAAGACCCAGTTCTAGAGCCTAGTGGTTAAGAACTAAGACTTTAGACCAGGAGTCAGAAAGCTGCTGCCCATGGACTGTTTTTGTAAATAAGGTTTTATTGGAATACAACTATGCCCCTTTTTAAAATATATCAGCTCTCACTGCTTTTGCCTTAGAATAGTAGAATTGAATAGTTGTGGCAGCAATCAAGTGGCCCGCAAAAGTGAAAATATTTACTATCTGACCCTTTATAGAAAGTTTGCTAACATGGTGAAACCCCATCTCTACTAAAAATACCAAAAAAAATTAGCTGGGCGTAAGTGGTGCACGCCTGTAGTCCCATCTACTCAGGAGGCTGAGGCAGGAGAATGGCGTAAAACCTGGGAGGCGGAGCTTGCAGTGAGCCGAGATCGCACCTGTGCACTCCAGCCTGGGAGACAGAGGGAGACTCTGTCTCCAAAAAAAAAAAAGAGAAAGTTTGCTTTCAGTTTAGTGTAAGAAAGTCCTGGACTCGAATCCACACCCTGCACAATACCCTCTGTACTAGTGACATAAGTGCTTGGTAGAGGATAGTCCTCTTATGACTCTCTTTCCTGCTATCTTGGTGGACACTGAGGAAGGAGGCCAGCAAGATGATTTCATCCACACCAAGTAGAAGGGCTCTACAGAGCAGCAGATACTTAAATAGAAAGTGCTGTGTGTGCTCGTGTGTGTGCCTGTGTGTATGTCAGCATCCAGGTGTATGTGCATCCTTCTGTGTGTGTGTGTGTGCATGTAGCCAGAGGACTGGCTGGTGGAGTGGTCATTCTCCCTGAGCAAAGTTTTCTGTACTTGTAATAGGTACTGTTGGCGTGACTGTTCTGAGCAATGATGAGAGGTGACAGAGGAAGCAGTGTGAAATAGTGTCATAGTGGAAATATGTAATGAAGGTCATTGTAGGCAGGAATCTCTTCAACGTGTCTGCTCACCCAAAAACAATGGCACTGGCCCTCCCTTGTGCCCGGGCTCTCCCAGCAGTGTGTGGGCCCTCCCCATGGCCGAAGCTTGCCCCTGGTTTCCATCTGCACTCTTCACACTGCCCAAGTGAAACCTAGTTTCTCTGATTCATTCTGCTGACCAAAGCACCAATCACATGCTCTCCAGTTGATGAACCATGGTGTGGGTACTTGCTGGGTTCTGAGCACTGCATTTTAAACTGGATGTTGGTAAACTTAGAGACATGATGTGTGCTATCTTCCTTCATTTTCACACCAACACTCTGAGCAGGTCTTATTATCTTCCCTTCATAGGTTAGAAACTAGAGCTCAGAAAGGTCAAATGACTTTCTCCAAGCCACATAGCCACATAAGGACTGGAGCTGGGATTTGATCCATGTGTCTCAAAAAGCTTATTGTTTCTACTGCACTAGGCAATCACTAGTCTAGCAGAAAGAATTCCATGGTAGAAACATTATAATTAAGGTCAAGGTGAGATATGGGTCATGAAAGAGTTACATAAACACTAGAATTCAGAAGAAAGGGAAATTTTATACAGATGAAAGCATTTGCATTTGATTTTAATTCCATTTGACCAAGAGAAGAAAATTTGTTTTTCTTCTGAATCTGAGGCCTTAGGTAAAATTAGGGGGGAGAAAAAAACATCAGTCCTGAATATGTTGGTTCAAAATTTGGGAAGTGTATGACAATCTTTACTTGACTGAAGAAAGCAAGTTGACATTGGGCCATGGGAGGGCTGGGCCAAGTCAGTTTTTGCTGCAGGCTGCCTGTCTGGAGGGACACAGATGTCACTGTTTTAAGTGTTAACTAAAGTCACCACTCCTGTAAAAGGATGGGTCCATCGCGGGCCCGAGGAAATGTCCAAGCTGCATCCATCATCACTTCAATAGGGTTCTTTCTCTGGCTGTCACACTTACCTGTTCTCTGCAGCATTTGTACCAGAGTTAGGTCCTAGTTGCTCCTCTCCGCCTAGCGTGTGCCCAGTACAGTCCTGTGATAGAAAAATTATTATTCCACAGTATTCTTCAGAGAGGCTTTGAGAACCTGGAAGTAATAAACCAACAGAGCTGATAGGTGTTGACCTGCGAATAGCATTTCCCTACCTCTGCATCTGTTCACCGAGGCCTCCAGGAACCCTTTCTCTGGTCTAAAGGAGAGCTAATGGTACATTTCTTATGGAAGCATCCTGAGCCTTGAGACACATGTCCACGGGTCTAGCCCAGGATGGGGTACATAGAAGAGCTCGGGAAAAGTTTATTGACTGAAGGGAAGAATGAATGTGTGAATGCAAGCCGAATGTCTCTATCATTAATTGCTGAGCTCACTGCAGCGAGGAATTTAAGCATTTCATTTTCAAAACAGATTCTCTGCTTGGATGTTCGAGCTGAGGCTAGACAAGATTAAAGACCATTCAGCCCTAGAAAGTCTGGTTTAATTGGTCTGGGAAGGAACCTGGCAATGGCATTTTTAAGATGCTCCCCTGGTGATTCTGATACGCGGTCAGGGCTAAAAACCATTTGGATTTTATCCAGTCTAAATTCTGTCAAAAGTAAAGTAATCCCAGCACTTCGGGAGGCTGAGGTGGGTGGAATGCTTGAGGTCAGGAGTTTGAGACCAGCCTGGCTACATGGTGAAACTCCGTCTTTACAAAACACACAAAAAATTAGCTGGGCATGGCAGTGCACGCCTGTAGTCCCAGTTACTCAAGAGGCTGAGGCACAAGAATTGCTTGAGCCTGGGAGGTGGAGGTTGCAGTGAACCGAGATTGCACCACTGCGGTCCAGCCTGGGCAACAGAGCAGGACACCATCTCAAAAATAACAACAAAAATCCAAAACCAAACCAAACCAAAACAACAAACGATATTGCAAGGACAAAAAAACAAACACCGCAAGTTCTCACTCACAGGTGGGACTTGAACAATGAGAACACATGGACACAGGAAGGGGAACATCACACTCTGGGGACTGTTGTGGGGTGGGGGGAGGGGGGAGGGATAGCATTAGGAGATATACCTAATGCTAAATGACGAGTTAATGGGTGCAGCACACCAGCATGGCACATGTATACATATGTAACTAACCTGCACATTGTGCACATGTACCCTAAAACTTAAAGTATAATAATAATAATAAAAACAACAACAACAAACAAACAAACAAAAAAAGAGGAAACTGAGGCCCAGAGAAAGGCTACAGCTTGGAAGCCCTTGGCCATGAAATAAATTGAGGAAAATCTGTTGGCTGCCTCTGGGTTTTTTTTTCCAGGTTGTGTTTCTTGCTTTCTTGCCCTATCTGTGGGTTTGAACTTGGACCTGTGGTCAGGACCAATCCCCTGCCCCCAACTATTCTTTATTCCCTGTATCTTTTGTGACCCTGTGGTTATCTCCTGCCCACTTTTTTGTTTCCTGTGTGACTTGGGTTCAATTTTTGTTTTAATTGATAAAGTGTCCCTTCTGGAATGTTATATCTGTTTTTCCTGCTCTTTCCCCTGGAAGCAAATGGGAGAGATTTATGGTTCCTTGTAAAACCCAAGCCTTGTTTAGAAATTGCTTGTGATTGATTAAGTAATAAAAATGCTTTTAAGACAGGAAGGTAAATTTTCCTGCTAATTGCTCTATGCTTTACATCAGAACATTGTTACACTGCCTGATACTCTCTAGGGCTGGACAACTTTGTAGTTTCCATCCCTGAAAAGTCACATTGGAATCATTGTCTGCATCTTTATTTTTTCCAGGACCGAGACTGTTAAAAGACACAGATAATTAATAGGCCAATGAACACAATCAGCAACACATTTGAAACAAGAGAGCAAATCCCCTCTTTCCTTTGAGTATGAGCTCCAGCGTTCATCTGGGTGTGCAGACAGGAGCCAGGCCCTGGTGGAAGGGTGGTCCAGATGGGATATGGATGGGGTTTCTCAGCCTCCACCTGTCCCTTCCCTCTTTCTAGTATCAGATTGGTACAAAAGTAATTGCGGTTTGGCCATTACTTTTAATGGCAATAGTCTAGGTACCCTAAAAGATGGATTGTGTATGAGTCAGACTCCCGGGCCTGGAGCCAGAAGGGGATGAAACTTGCATCCCAGTGGGGAGGGCACATTCCTGGACAGGGCACAGGGAGTGTCTGGTGTGTGGTCTACAGAGCCTGGATTAGATGGCTAACCATTGCTTCACAGCCCTAAGGGAATACAGGGATGCAGCCATCACCAAAGCCGTTCACAGTCTCCATCAGTGGAGTCATTGAACTTCTGTGCAGCCCTCCACAGTTCCCACAACTTTTTAAACCTACAAGTAAGTGGGCACAAGGGAGTTAAACAGCTCCTCTTGCCCTTCTCCAGACAGCAGTCTCAGCCTGACATGGACACACGCAATTTTCAATCATTCTGGGCGGCCAGGGAAATGTCTCATAGGGGAAGAGGAGAAACAGGACCCAAGTGAAGGGTTTCTAGTGTCAGGAAAGAACTATCTAAGGGCATTTAGTCCAGGAGAAACTTCCTGTCTCACCTAGAGCCAAAATCATGTGGCTGCTTGCCCCTTCCCTTCACCACCCTTTTATAGTGGCAGCATTTGAGGAATATTTGCCTTGGAGGAGATCCAGTTATCCAGAATTTTCTGTCTGGCTTAAATGTTAGTGACAGCAAGTGATTGAAAAAATAACAAGAGGAGGAATTTGTAATTGATCCACAGATGAACTCAGGAAATCCTCTAGCACTCTAAAATTACCTGTTTTATGAGCGTTTTCCTGGGGTGGGGGGTCTACTTCCTTCATGAACATTTTAAGAGATTTGCAACCCAAAGATGATTTTTAAAAAACGTTCGAAGGTGGATTAAAACTGTTAGAAAGGTGGCAAGAGAATTCTGACTTAGAGGGTCAGGGAGGGTTTCACAGAGGTAATGACATTGGACTCAGCCTTGAAGGGAGATGGAGTTCTCCAAAAGGAGGAGGAGGAGGATTCTAGCGCTGGGGTCTCATGTACACAAATTCAGAGTTCTGGAAAAGCACGATGTGATATCCCTGTAGCCCAGAGAGAAGGGAGGCTGGAGCAGAGGGTGCTGGGAGAAATGTACCTAGAAAGGTAGGCTGGGGTCCTATCACTGGGGCATGTCCTTGGATGAACACGAAGGGGTTTGGGCTTTAACCTCAAGTCAAGTCTCCAGATGCTAACTCCTTTCTGTGTCCATTGCATCAGGGTTATCTTTTGAACAAGGTCATTACTAGCTCAGAGCGGGGGCAGTGGTACATCACTTGAGTCCAATTGTCATGGCGGTAAAGCAACTCGGAGGGCTCCGTGTGATAAAGTAGAGGCCCCCATCTCAAATACACGGCTTGGCTAGCTATTCTTGGCTAGCTACACTTAGGACTTCTCTAGGACTTCCTACCACTCTTGGTCCCTGGCCTTTCTGGACCAATTTCCATGCAAAGTTATTCTGTTCTCACTAGTTACTGGGGAATAATTTGTTTTCCAGGGAAGGGTTTCAGGTTTTGACTCTGGCCAACTGGGAGCTTTCAACTCACTTTAAGAGTAGTATGTAGTGCAAATGACAGGGACAGATCATGGATATGAAGATGTCATTATGCTCTTCTAACAGCATTATTTAGCTATTCTATGCTGTGATGCCTATGAGATACCCAAACTTTAAGTTGCAGAGTAGAGCTATCTGCCTGGGAGAGGTGACTTCATTCAACCCCAGGCTTCCTTGGCATCACTGAGAAGCCATAGCACTTAGGCCCCTCAATGTGATAATAGAATAATGGTAAATGCTCATTCAAGGAAAGGTCCTGGTTTTAGAAGTACTGCCTCTCAAGTTTTGCCATGAAGAAACTGCTAAGATCCTGTCTTGGGATGAGGGTGAGACCTTCAGGCTTAAGTGATGATTGCAAATAGGGAGCTCCCTGCCCTCTCTGTCTACTGCTTCTCACCCAATCTGCTCCTTCAGATCTACTGAGGTCTTACGGACTTTCATTTCTTTCTTGAGTGGTGAAATGGTCCTCCTACCTCCCCCCTGGGGAAGGGAGAAATTGAGGGGAGCTAAAGAGACAGAAGGTCCTTGTTCTCCAGGCCCTGGCTATCTGTATTACCAAGTCCAACAGAGTGAGGAGTGCTAGTTGAATAAAATGAGTAGTTAACAACTACTAGTACACAGGAGGCAGACAGTGTGCTGAGTGTGTGGATTATTAGGGGGATTATCTGACTGAATCCTCCCAACAGTCTTGTGGAGTAGGTACTACAAGTGTCGCACTTTATTGATGGGAAAATTGGAAAGGAGGGGCATTAACTTGCCCAGGGTTTCACAGTCAGAGAAGAGGGGACTCATGATCCAAGGCCAAGCCACTTGGTTTCACAGGGGATGTTCTTAGCCACTATGCAGTTTCCTTTTGCCACGATCCACTGCTAGTTGGCTTCAGTCTCCTGGGCATTCTAAACATGGGGCAAGCAGCAGGAAAAAGACTTCTAGGTGGCTGTAATTCCAGATATAATGTGGTTGTAGAATAGCTGCATCTGAACCATGTTAGTTGATGCAAGGGATACTGGAAGCACAACCCACAGAGAGATGGTCTGGACAAGAACCAGGTGAGGTGCTAGGCTTCCCACCTTCTGTTCAGGGAGCTTGAGGTACAGAGCTTTCCCAGCAGGTTGTTTCCAGATATTGCTCCCTATGGACTGGGGAAGGATGGGGAGGAGTTGATCCTCCTAGCGTGGACAATACAAGAGATTGGTGAGTGGGGCTGGAGCCAATGGAGCCTGGCTTTGTTGAGGTTGTTTTCATCTGGAGCGCAGCTACTTCATCTCTATGCTCATCTTTCTAGAATGTCAAGTAGACCAAGTGCCCACATAGAGATAGGTAACAGTAACAATAACCATCGTCACCGTAGCAGGAAACTTCAAGGGCTTTCATTTCTTGGCATGGATGGGCTTGGGTGAGCCTCTCCATCCTCTCTGCCCAGATGTGGCCTTGCAGCACAGCTGTATGTGGATGTGTTCTGGCAATTGAGTGAAGGTGGGTCAAGGGAGTATAAACTAATGGAAGAGCCTCACAGCCCAACATGCCCTCTGGGTCTCAACTTACACAAACTACTTTTGGGAGTGGCCTAAGCCTTGGTTTTTCCTAGTGCCCCTAGCCCTCCATGGGAAGAATCTCATACCTCTTCCTTTCAAATTATGTCTTGGCATCCAATTGATTATAAGGGGGTAAATACATTTCTCAGAAGTTTCCATTTATAAGGGTTTAAAAGAACCAATATTATTCCTAAGGAAAGGGGAAATATATCACATATGTTTTTCTATTCCTCATACATGAAGTGTGCAAAAGATTAGTCCCTGAAAGTGTGTAAATAGATTGAATAATTTACAGCATTAAAAAAACCATTTTCCTTGGGAAATAGCGATCTACTGAAGATATTGAAGCAGGAAAATAACACGATTTGCTTTCTGAATTCTTATTCAACAACTAAGGTTATCATTCATGCTCTCTGCTTGATTGTGATGCCTTAAAGGATAAGGAATGGGGCCTTTGCTTTTGTATCCCTAGCAAGTTAGCAAGAAAGTGCCACAGTGCCACACACTTATTTGCTATTCAATACTTTTTGAGTGAATGAATGAGTGTGAAGGAGAGTGTTGGCAAATGCAGGCAGGAATGGGATTAGAGTTAGAGGTTATAAGCTGAAAGCTGGAAGTGGACAGAGTTAGGGGAAGAGGCCAGAGGAACTCAAACACAAGGCCAGGAGGATCCAATTTAAAGAAATGGACTGCTGGGAGTGGTGGCTCATGCCTGTAATCCCAGAACTTTGGGAGGCCGAGGTGGGTGGATCACCTGAGGTCCGGAGTTTGAGACCCGCCTGACCAACATGGAGGAATCCCTTCTCTACTAAAAAGACAAAATTAGCTGGGTGTGGTGGTGCATGCCTATAATCCCAGCTACTCAGGAGGCTGAGGCAGGAGAATCACTTGAACCTGGGAGGTGGAGGTTGCAATGAGCCGAGATTGTGCCATTGTACTCCAGCCTGGGCAACAAGAGTGAAACTCTGTCTTGGGGGGGGGGGCGGAAAAAAAAAAGGACTGTGGAAAGCTGGGTGCTGTGGTGTGTACCTGTAATCCTAGCTACTTGGGAAGCTGAGGCAGGGGGGATGCTTGAGCACAGGAGTTTGAGCTTGTAGTGAGCTATGAATGTGCTTCTGCATTCCAGCCTGGACAACAGAGTAAAACCCCATCTCTAAAACAACCAACCAACCAAACAGGACTGTGTGGCCGTGGGAAAGGAGAAAAATGGGAGGATGCAGAACATTTTGTGCAAGCAAGATGGGCACATTTCCATGGTCTTGGAGGGGCCTCTGATGTAGAGCAACACTCTCCAATAGGACTTTCTGCAGTGATAGAAATGTATATCTGCATTGTCCAATATGGTAGCCACTAGATCTATGCGGCTCTTGAGCATTTGAAATGTGGCTAGAGCAATCAAAGCACGGAATTTTTCATTAAAAAATTTGTATTTAAACATAAATAGCCACATGTGGCTAGCAGCTGCCGTATTGGACAGTGAAGAATAGTCTTTAAAATCTCCGAAATACAAGGAAAGATTTTGTGGACCCAGGAAAATGATGGGGGAGAAATTGGCAGTAAGAGTACTGATATGCCAAATGACAGTTTTGAAGACAATGATGATAGTAGCAGGAAGTCCCACAGTGAAATCTCAGGTTTGGGCTGTTCACGTAGGTACAAACTTGGTGGAGAAGAAATAAAATTACAGTATCCAAATACTGTTTCTCGTGTCCTTCACATCTCAGGTGACTTGCAGCTGGAGTTATTTTTTCATTAGTTTTATAGTTAAAAATGAACTAAAGTATCAGAATTCCTCTTTGTTTCCTTGGCATCCACGCTGGTCCAGGTGAGGACGTTATCCGTTTTCCCTTCCAACCCTTCATGCAGAAGTACATAGATGAGCTATCACTGGGGAAGCATAATCTGAGCCAGCCAAATCTAGCTGGGTTTTTCATGATCACTTAACAGCAAATTCACCCAAATTTGCTTTGGAGAGGGGAAGGTTTTATTTTCCTGGCATCATGTACTTGTAATAAAAATGCCCCTTTAATAAAAATCAATAACAACTTAAAATACACAATAAATGTTGTAACATTAATAAAACATACTACCCACTAAATCCAGCTTTACTATGTAATGTACACTATTTACAACCTGCATTTCAGGCCTGATCATGCTTCCAACCGTGAGTGAAATGGCCTAAAACAGCTGTCAGATGGTGTGAAATGAACATAGACACAAGGTAAATAAAACTCAAATTAGCCCTGAATGTTCTCTCTCAGCAGTGAGTCCAGCCCTAGATAACTAAGGATGAGTGTATGGCTTGTACCCAAGTGTACTATATGTCCTTCCTCCCTCCATCTGTCCCTCTTTCCTTTCCTGCCTCACTCTTTCTATTCTTCCTTCCTACCATGTGCCTGGAATTTGAGGGATACAAAATAAATTGAAGGTATCCTTTGCTTTCTAGGAGTTTACAGCATCATTATGGAGATTAAATATTAACTCTATAAATGATGCAGTTCTTCATGATTCCCTGATGCTAAAAGGGTATACATCTCTGATCCATTGTGTGAGCTGCTTCCTCTATCTGAATTGCCTTGCGTCTCCTTCTCCACCTAGAAAACCCCTATGTATCCTTCAAGGCCTCAGTTAGATGTCACCTCCTTTATGAAGACTTCCTTGTGCTCCCAGAGACTGTGATTACATCTTTTGAGCTCCCATAGTATTTTTTCATTCTCCAATGATAGTGATGATCACACGCACTCTATAGTGAGATCCCTTGTCTGCAAGGGAGGCTGGAAAACATAGTTTAGCTGTGTGTCCAGAGGAATTAAGTTTAGTGTTCACATAGTCAGTTTGGAGAGCTAGACAGAGCCTCAAATTCGTGTCCAAACACTCCTTCTTATTCATGATGGCCAAGCACACCAGCTTTCTGGGTTTTCTTTGCGCCATGCAAATTTCCTCTTTACGTTTGCTGTTTTCTCCTCCCAGAATCTCTCCCCCCAGGTATCTGTGATCTCTGACCCCATCAGTTACTGTCTAGCCCTTATGCTGCTTTATTGTCTTTGTAGCACTTAGGACTCACTATAGTTGTATTATCATTTACTTCCACCGAGTTGTATGTTCAGTGAGGGCACTGTGCTCTCAGGCAGCCCTGTACATCAGCACCTAGGACCTGTCTAACATAGTAGGTGCTCTATGCGTATTTGTTAAATGGACAAATCCCAATGGAAGGCCAAATTTCAGGTGCCTTCTAGTCTGGCCCTTCTTGCAGTAAGTCTTTGGCCATGCCTGGTTGCATCCTGAGGTCCAATCTCTGGGGCCAGACAGTTCAGGTTCCTTTAGCGGACAATCTGACAATCCCATTCTTCTTTGAATTGATGAAACCTAAAGAAGATTCTTTCATCTTCTGGTTTTAAAGAACAGTTAAGATGGGGTGGGGATAAAGCAGCTGACATGCTAAGGATCAACCCCACCCTACAAACAAACTAAAGGCACGGCAAGGTCTATAAAAACTACCTTTAATGAGCTCTGCCCCGAAATGGTCAAATCGAAACTGTGGACCCCAGCTATTCTCTAGTTTATGTGACCTTGGGGAATTATTTAATTTTCATGGGCTGAGTTTTCTGTAAAATGGGTATAATAATAGAGATGAGATCACTTATGTGTGTAAAGCAGTAGGACAATGCCTGACGTAGCAGGCATACCTGCTTTACAAGTACCAATAGATATCTCTTCACCACTTTCCCTTTCTCTTCCTCCATTTTATTCTTTTTATCTCTCTTTTTCCTTCTTTTACCTTGTTTTCTGATAGGCTCTCGTATGAATATCTAATAACTTGCTTTTATTTGCCTCTCTGTCTGTCTCTCAGAACTCACAGACCCTTTTCTACTTACAGGACTCTTACTATGATCCTTGTTTGTCTGCTTTGTCCACTGAACTTTCAGTATAGACTAACTTTCCTGAAGAACATAGCAAATTTCTAGTACATGTAGTTAATAGGTTAATAGGTTTCAGGGGACCGGACTTGGCCTATATTTAGAATGCAATAATGAATTGTGCTTTAATTGGTTTTCCCTCATTTAGGGGCCATGGGAACATAATTTCCTCAAATTCTCAGTAGGATCTGTGGTTGGGGTAACGATTGAATTCTGTTTCAGCCAGACTAAACGTGGAAGGTCCTTCTAGGACAAAACACAGATCTCTGTTCTTTCCCACAAGTGGGGGTGCAGATCCAGTTCCCTACATGCCTGCTAAAGTACTGAATTCAGTCCCCAGAGAGACGTTTTCAACGGAGTCATTAACAACTGCCTTTGCTACACTCCTTAGGCAGCCCTGACAATGTGGCTCTTTTGGATATGCAAATACTGGATAGATAGGAAGACCAAAATTTTAAAAATCAAATTAGCTTGGTTTCAATTAATAGCAAAAATGATGACCATATACAGCACCCTAGAGAGATGCATACAAGGCTATGACACATTCTGAGTTCCGTCAAATGACTGAAAGGGACAGGAGCGTAAGTATTGGCTCTTGTGTGAGCACGTTGAGGACTGGGCCAATACCTTTTTTTATCTTTGCATTCTGGGGTCTATCATCTAATAGACGCCTGGTAGATATTTATGGAATAAAATGAAAAGTTCCTAGGGCTGTAAGATTGGAAAGGGCTACTTGACGTAAGAATATGGCTTGGATAATATACTTTCTCTATGCTTTAGCTTGATAGGTGTTGAAATCTCTCCTTTTGTGTGTGTGTACCTAGATTTTATTTGAGGAAAATGAAGAGGCAGGAGGGTTAAGGAGAAGAGAACTCATTATTTTGTTTTGTTTTGTTTTGAATACATACTACAAACCAGCCCACTTTACTAGGCACCTTTGCAAACATTGCTATTGTTATTCTCATTTACAGATGTGAAAAACTAGAACCAGCGAGGTTAAGAAACATGTCCAAGTTCATACAACTGAGGCAGTATTGAGACTATGGTCACTTCCCTCTAAAATTGGTGCTTCTTCACCAAAATCATAATAGGCCAAGGTGGGGGCAGCAGGAAATGAGGGATAAATGGGGTACCACTTACTCAGATTTTGTATGTCAACTGGCCTGAAGATTTTGAAAGCCCTTTCAGGGCTGTTGTAAAATGAGCTGTCATCTCTGCATGCTCTACCTTCTCCTGGCAGCCTTGGTGATTCATATTTTAGATTTATCTCATGGATAACCTAAGTTGCAGGTGAACTTGAACTGTGAATTCTCACGGAGAGCTGTGATAACACAGGTAAGGAATGGGCCTGGCAATTGTCACATTCGAACTTAAAGATTCAGGTCTTAGGAGGTCAATACATTTCTTTTTTCTTTTTTTTGAGATGGAGTCCTGCTCTGTTGCCCAGGCTGGAGTGCAGTGGCGTGATCTTGGCTCACTGCAAGTTCCACCTCCCGGGTTCACGCCATTCTCCTGCCTCAGCCTCCTGTGTAGCTAGGACTACAGGTGCCCGCTACCACGCCCGGCTAATATTTTGTATTTTTAGTAGAGACGGGGTTTCACTGTGTTAGCCAGGATGGTCTTGATCTCCTGACCTCGTGATCTGCCCGCCTCAGCCTCCCGAAGTGCTGGGATTACAGGCATGAGCCACCACGCCCAGCAATACATTTCTTAATATGCAGGATTCTGTTGTGATGAAGGGATGAGAAGTTTCAATCCTTACCACCCGCCTACCCCCTGCCCAACTTAGGCAATTGCTCAGAGGCAGTGATGATGATAAATGGAAGACAAATTCTAGTTGCTTGTAGCCTTGGGCTTGCTTTGCTTTAACTCCCCAGAAAGTTTGAGAATAGAGTGCCCCTTTTTGTTCTCTTGAGTTTCTTTAAACCTCTCAGCCAGAGGTTCTTGACAATCTGACCCACAGGAACTCATGTAACCTGCAATGATTGCTCTACTCATGGCCCGCTATGGGCCATTAGGGTAACACCAGGCCCTCACTGTACATTGTCTTCTGGGGTCTGAAAGTTGGTTCTTTTAGAGTGGTGAGTGTCTTTTAGAAGAGGCAGTGTGGCTTTGAGGAAGCACATGGATTTTGGAGTCATTCAGACTTGGGTTTGAATCAAATCTAGATCATGTTTCATAATGACCTGAGATTTCTGGGTGATTCCTCATCTGGGAAACAGGGGATATGAGTCCTTTCCAGCAGAGTGGGGATGTCAGGAATCATATGGAAAATCACATGATCATTCCTGAAGGATAGTAGCCCAGGCTTTGGGGTCTGATGGACCTTTTTTCTTTTTTTTTTTTTGAGATGAAGTCTCCCTGTCACCCAAATTGGAGTGTGGTGGTACAATCTCAGCTCACTGCAACCTCCGCCTCCCGGGCTCAAGCAATTCTCCTGCCTCAGCCTCCTGAGTAAATGGGATTACAGATGTGTACCACCACACCTGGCTAACTTTTGTATTTTTAGTAGAGACAGGGTTTCACCATGTTGGCCAGGCTGGTCTCGAACTCCTGAACTCAAGTGATCTGCTCACCTCAGCCTCCCAAAGTGCTGGGATTACAGGTGTGAGCCACCGCACCCAGACTGATGGAGCTTTATCAAATCCTACATCTGTTATTAATGAGCTGTGGAAGTTTGAATAAATATCTAAACCTTTCTGACTCTCAAATTTCTTATGAGTAATTTAGAGATAGGAATAACTATCTTTCAGGGTGAATGTGAGAAAATGAAATAATGTATGAGAGGGGTTAGCATAGAATTTGGTACACAAAGGGTAGTCAGTAAGTGCTAATTCATTAAATTATTCATGTCATCATTATTTCTCTTGCAAGAATTGTTAAGGTTATCCAACCTATGGTGATGCTGTGGTACCATGGTACCCTGTCAGCCTCCTCAGGAGGGAGGATTGCATTCCCCTGCTGCCAGGGCTATGGGCTACTGGTGGCTCATAGCTGAGTCCTGCTGCCCTCTGCCCGAGGTTACACACCCTCCCTGAGGCAGGCTGTCACCAATGACCTGTCCATAGAGAGATACAAAAGCCCAGCCTCATTGGTCTGCTGCAGTTACAAGACAATCTGATTCAACTTTTACGTAACAAAGTTGTGAGTTGTTTTTCGTTGCCATAGACCCCCTAGGTTGAAGGTCACATAATCTAAGCATGCTTCGATGGACAAAGTGTGCAACCAGAAGCAGAACCTAAATGCTCAGCCTGAGGAATAGGGACTGAATTAAGAAGTGGACACTGCATGGCAGGATCCAGGATCCAGTCAGATTGAGCCCTGGCATCACCCCATGGCAGGAACCAGTCAGATAGTGCTTTCTGGTATCACGTCATTGCAAGATCCAATCAGATGAAGACTCATTAATGTATGCCTATAAAACCTGCCCCTGGCTGTGTGTGGTGGCTCATGCCTGTAATCCCAGCACTTCAGCAGGCTGAGGCAGGAGGATCACCTGAGGTCAGGAGTTTGAGACCAGCCTGGGCAACATGGTGAAACTCCATCTCTACTAAAAATACAAAAATTATCTGGACATGGTGGCACGTGCCTGTAATCCCAGCTACTCAGTAGGCTGAGGCAGGAGAATTGCTTGAACCCAGGAGGCGGAGATCGTGCCACTGCATTCTAGCCTGGGTGATAGAGCAAGACTCGGTCACAAACAACCAACCTGCCCCAGCCCCCAGCTCAGGAAACAGATTTGAGTATTTTCTCCTGTCTCTTTGCCAGTTGACTTGCAATAAACCTTTCTCACTGCAAGCAAGTATTTGACTTTCCATCATATGTGGAAAAATGGACCCGGTTTGGTTTGGTAACAATCCCATTGGAACAACTCTGCAGGGTCCTCCCAGCTCCAGAGCTCTCTGTGGCATGGATTGAGGCACCTGTTGCAACTTCAGTGTCCTCATCTGTTGGAACTCAACTCCTTGCTTTGCACGGCTTCTTCCCTCACACCTCATAGATGCAGCCTGCCTCCTCACTCCTCACAGGTGCTGTTTTTGAGAATACCCTCCTATAAATTTCTTGCATGAAAATTTCAGAACCTTAGTCTGTCCCACAGATTTATCCCATTCAGTATGTGAATCATTTTCACAACTGAATAGCCAAACCCCAAAACCCTCATGAGACAGATAACGCTCTCTACCTTCTATAATTCCCAAACTCCTTCCCCAACATTTCTAATAATTAGAAAGTTCTTAAAAATAATATCCAACATTTATGTAGCTCTTTATGTATTCTTTCCAAAGCATTTCTGTATATCTTATTTCTCCTGAGTACCATCAAATCTTGCTAAAGCAAATCTTATTAATATTCCCACTTTACAGAAGAGCAACTCCATGAGCATAAAAGCCTATAAGCAACTTTCCCAAGATTACTTAAGGAATTGCCATTAGAGGCTTATAAACCAGACTGGCCCACAGATCATTTTTTGTGTGTGTGTCTAATGCATCTTTTTAAAAATTGAGGCCGGGCACCATGGCTCATGCCTGTAATCCCAGCACTTTGGGAGGCTAAGGCGAGTGGATCATGAGGTCAGGAGTTTGAGACCAGCCTGGCCAACATAGTGAAACCCCATCTCTACTGAAAATATAAAAAATTAGCCAGGCGTAGTGGTAGGCACCTGTAATCGCAGCTACTCAGGAGGCTGAGGCGGGAGAATCATTTTAACCTGGGAGGTGGAGGTTGCAGTGAGCGGAGATCGCGCCATTGCACTCCAGCCCAGGTGAAAATGCAAGTCTCTGTCTCAAAAAGAAAACAAAAACAAAAACCCAAAAACCAAAAATTGAATTGGGATGATGTCTTAGTCCATTTTGTGCTGCTATGTTAGAATACCTGAGACTGCGTAATTTATAAAAAACAAATTTATTTCTCATAGTTTTGGAGGCTGGGAAGTCCAAGATCAAGGTGCTGACATCTAGCGAGGCCTTCCTGCTGCATTCTCACATGTTGGAAGGAAGAAGGGATGAATCCACTCTTGCAAGCCCTTTTTATAATGGCACCAATCGACTCATGAAGGCAGAACCCTCATGACCTAAACACCTCTCAGTCGTCCCCACCTCTTAATACAGTTAAAATGGCAATGAAACTCCAACATGAGTTTTGGAGGGACAGACATTTAAACCATAGCAGATGACTTTAGTTTTCTTCATCATGCCATTGCTACCATCATTCTTTATCCTTTTAATGAATTACTCTATACATTTCTGTCACCTGTCTGACCTTGGGAAGCAGTTTGAATTCAGGACATTTCAGTTAAAAATGGTGGAAATAGGCTGGGCGCAGTGGCTCACGCCTGTAATCCCAGCACTTTGGGAGGCTGAGGCGAGCAGATCATGAGGTCAGGAGTTCCAGATCAGCCTGGCCAACATGGTAAAACCCTGTCTCTACTAAAAATACAAAAATTAGCCAGGTGTGGTGGTGGGCGCCTATAATCCCAGCTACTCGGGAGGCTGAGGCAGGGGAATTGCTTGAACCTGGGAGGCAGAGGTTGCAGTGAGCCAAGATCACGCCACTGCTCTCCACACTCCAGCCTGGGCGATGGAGTCAGACTCCATTTCGAGAAAAAAACAAACAAACAAAAAAACAAGGTGGAAACAAGATTCAACCTCAGACATTCTAACTTTGGAGCTCACGTGCTTTCTAGTACACCAAGCCATCTGTGTTTTTTCTTCCTATATATGTCCTATTTCTGGGTCATACAACAAAACTACAAAAACCTTGCATGTGGCAGCTTTTTAATTATCCCAAGTCCCTACCCTCTGAGAATTTTTTCCCCAAGTGAAGGTGCCCAACCCCTGTATCATTTCTGATGGAATACGGCTATAGGTTTGCATTTTACACTGGGCTCGCTTACCTGGAGAAACTCCAGTTTGGTAATAACACTCTTACAAATGGCCTTAGAACTTGTTAGGATAGTCCAGATGTGATCTGATCAGTGCAGAGTAGTTTAACTGAAGCTCAGCCACCTCTAAATCACCACAATCCATGTTTAATGTCTGGTCACATAACTTCACAAACCTCTAAAGTGTTTAAGTATTCCACTCAACCAGGAGACATGAGACGTATGTGAGTGTCTCTCTTCTTTATTATCTGTCTTAAAGTTTATGTGTGCAAATGTCTGGTTATGAGTTAACAATACAGGAACAATCAATACCAGACTCTGAAAAAGAGCACTCCAACATGTCTATAAAAGTGAAATTAGCATCATAAAACAATTATGGATTCAAGTTTTATTTTTTTCTGTTTTCTTTTCCTTGACTTCACAAGGGGTGTGGTTATCTCTGTGCTCCTGAATTAGAATTTCAATGTTTTGTAAGAATGAAAATGTCCTCAACCATCATAAGGGTCATAGCTGACACTCCTATAAAAAAAGACACATTAACAAAATTAAAAGATGACAAATTTATTTAATCAAAGTTTTACGTGACATGGGAGCCTTCAGAAATAAAGGCCTACAGATCAGTTTCTATGCTTAACCTTGATGAAGGATGGGCAGTGGTGTAGAAATGTGACTGGACAAAAGGGTGTGATGAAGTGCTAATGGACTGAGGGCAGACACCCAGCAAGCCCTGTGCATTCAGATTCTTTTTTTTTTTGAATGTTATCATTGCTTTTTAATTCAAACTAATATTAGACACAGAAAAAATACTACAAACAGTTCCCATATACCCCTTACCCAGTTTCCGTTTATGTTAACATCTTTTTTTTTTAAATTATTACTATACTTTAAGTTTTAGGGTACATGTGCACAAAAGTGCAGGTTTGTTACATATGTATACATGTGCCATGTTGGTGCGCTGCACCCATTAACTCATCATTTAGCATTAGGTATATCTCCTAATGCTATCCCTCCCCCGTCCCTCCACCCCACAACAGTCCCCGGAGTGTGATGTTCCCCTTCCTGTGTCCATGTGTTCTCATTCAGATTCTTCTTGGCCTCTTTGCATAGCCTTCCTTCCTCCTGGATGTGGAGTAAGGACCCCTCTGGAATGGGAGTCTTCAGGAAAAAAGGGAGAAGGGAGAGAGTGACCTTTCTAGGTTTTATGGCTTACTTTGAGGGAGAGTTCTAGTTTCTACAACCCATCTTGGGAAAGAGGAATTCTTGTTTCTGTGGCTCACTTCGGAGGAGAAAAAAGAGGCGAGAAACAGAAAGGCAGGAGGTGGTCAGAGAGACCTTGCTTCTGAGGCCTCATCCCTTTTAGTTCAAAGTACTCAGCATGCAACGGGCCATACTTTGGGGTATTGTGTTCTGAGCACAAACCCTTTAAAATCCATGTTACTTTTTGAAGGTGTGATTTGGGTTCAGCTGCACTGTGTTTTTGTTGACTCTGTTTGCAAGAAGATAATAGGAGCCAACAAATGTTTAGTACTCACTGTGTGCTCTCAACTGTGCAAAGCATGTTAACAGATATTTTCTTGTTTTGTTCTCACAATAACCTTGAGAAGAAGTGCAATTATTTGAGTAACTTGCCCAGCATTACATAGCTTTCAAGGGGAATTGCAAGATATGAGCCCTAGTGGCGACATTTCTCAAGAATGGTTGTTTGATCTTCCTCTGCCTGTTGGCTGAGCCTATCACCCAATTGTTCTGAACTTGAGCAGGAACAAGGGTATGCTTTTCAGGTCCCTGCAAACTCACACTCTCAGCAGAAGAGCCTGGAGGAGAGACTTGGCTCAGGGATCCAATTCTGTGCCCCTGCCTGTAACCCCACTGCCCCATACCTGTCTGCTTCTTGTCTGAGATACATTCTGAATTCTAAGCAATTATGAAATTCCCCTCCACCAAAGTCCCAGAATGAACATTATTAAATATCCAAAAAACTATAGGAAAAGGAGAGAGAGGGGCCAACTGAGGAAAATGCATGCAATTTGATTTTACAGGAATTACTTCATCACTTCACTTAAAAATTTCCTTTAGAGGTAAAAGTTCAGTAAATCCAGGGAATGGCTCAATCTTTTATAAAAGAAAATGGCAGGCTTATTGATTTTTATTAAATATATTACCTAAATGTGGTAACAACCAATTTCGTAAGCTTCCTTAGAGGCTGTGGCCTGGCAGACTGCATGAAACATGAAGTGATTCCTCGTGCAGTACATTTCCAAATACCTTATAAACACCTGTCATGGCTTCAATGGACTTGTCAATTGTACATGCTTCCAGTGCCATCTCTGTGGGATATGCTTTTTTATTATCCTGTGACCCTAATGGAGAATCATTTTGAGGGTGTCTTTCCCACATATTGACAAATTGGCTTATGGAGGAAAGGCTGGGGATCCTTTAAAGTTGTTGACATGAGTTCTTTTTATGGAAGCAATAACACTTGCTCTTGAAATGACATTGCATATGGTTCCCTATATACAATAATTATACGTTTAGCACCTCTGTTTGACATAAGCCTACAGTGATGTTAGGGTGAAGGTCTCCATAACATCTCATTCTCTTGGTCTTGGTATATTTCCTTTGGCTCCAATTATGTTTTTAGAACATTTGAAGAGCCGTCTTCCACCTCGTTGGTTACTTTTACTGGAAGGTGTGAGTAGGTGGATGAGAGTTTGCCTTTTATAAAGCAGAATAGCATCATATACCTTTGTTTTATTGGCACCTTTGCTCCCTGTGGTAATTGGTAACTCCTTAAATAAAGCAGAATATGTTTTGCTTCCTAAAGAGATTTGGAATGAAAGGTGAAGGGAGAGGCCCATTGAAGCCATCCCAGAATAAAGTTCAGGTGATGGAAAGAAATGGAAGCCTTCTCCCCAAATACTGATTAGGTTTCATTATGACTCTGCAGGAAAAACATGACACCCTGTTTCTCCACCAAGATCCTGATTTGACATCCATTGTTTGTTTCTATGGAGAAAATAATTGGGAACAGATGGCCTCTGATGTCCTCTCCAGCAGTATGGATGGAGATGTAAGTGCTTGATTGCCTATCCTCAATGTATTGCAGTGGGTATGTGCTTGGACTCTGGATTTCAATGGTTGGGGTTCAAATTCCATCTTCTAATTTCTTCTTGTGGCATCTTGAGCAATTTAACTTCTCTGTGCCTCAATTTCTGCATTTCCAAAGTGAGAATAGTAATTATAGGTTTAGTTTTAGAAAGTCCCAAGCAAGCAGTGTGGTGAAACCAAGCAGACCAGAATAGAATCCTATCTTTGCCAGTTATTAATGTTCTGAACTTGAACATATTATTTTATCTACAATATATGTGTATGTATAATAACAATAATAGTGATAGTAATAGTATCTACTTCACAGGGCTTGTGGTGAGGATTGATAAAGACAATATATACTCTGTACTTAGGATAATGCCTGGCATATATGTGCTCAATAAGTGGTCATTTTATTATAATAAATATCATTGATATTTATCAATAATAAATATCAATGATATTTATCAATGATAAATATCATTTTAGTTTTTTTTTTTAGATAGACGAGAATGTTAGTGGCATCCAGTGTTGATACCAGGAGGTAGACTCTGAAAGCCCACTGGAGGAGGTGGCTCTAGTTTTAGTAAAATACAGGAGCTACTGCAGGCAATGGGGAAATGAAGGACAGGTGCTGGAATAGGAGAGGGGCAGTTGCTATGAAGATTAACAGTGTCTGTTGAATGCTGCCTCCTGACTGTAAATGGGCTGCCATGCATGTGCCGCCTCTACACCAGTGACCAGTGACTTCTTTTTTCCTTTCATGTCTAGTCCTGTGGATAATGCAGGCTTTTGGATCTGACTTTTTCTTTTTTTTTTTTAAGACAGGGTCTCTTTTGTTGCCCAGGCTGGATTGCAATGGCTTGTGATCACAGCTCACTGCAGCCTCAAACTCCTTGCCTCAGCCTCCCTAGTAGCTGGGACAACAGGCACATGCCTCTACCCCCAGCCACACCAGTGACTTCTTATAGCCATCAGCTGAACACTGACCCCCACCACAAGGTTTCCTGTTGGAATATGGGCATGCTGAGGTCTAGGGAATGCTCACAGGTCCCGATGGTGACGAAGACTCTTTTTGACCAAACTTAAATCGGGCTCCTCTGAGTCCCTAGTCCCTCTAAATCATTTTTTTTCTTTCTTCTTTTTTGAGACAGTCTTACTTTGTTGTCCGGCGTGGAGTGCGGTGGTGCAATCATGGCTCACTGCAGCCTTGAACTCCTGGGTTCAAATGATCCTCCCATCTCAGCTTCCCATGTAGCTAGGAGTATAGGTGTGCACCACCACACCCAGATAATTGTTTATAGAGAGGGGGCCTGGCTATGTTGTCAAGGCTGGTCTTGAACTCTAGCCTCAATTAATCCTTCTGTCTTGGCCTCCCAAAATGTTGAGATTACAGGCATGAGCCTCTGGCCTGAGTCCTCTTTTTGATGAGGACTCTATCCTTGGCCTGCTTACTCCAGTTTTAGCAAGAATCCTGCTGTGTTTGGTGAAAATCTTCGCCCCTTGATATCTTGTCAAATTCCCCATCCCCACCCTCCATATCTTATCACCCTGGCCTGCCTTCAGCAAGAATCCTGTTCAGTTGCTCTAGCAAGAATCTCCCTAGCCTTGATGTTTTCTCTTAGTAATTTTCCATCCACTGACCCTTACCTTGCTTCTTGGCTATAAATTTCCACTTGACTTTGTTGTATTTGGTGTTGAACCTGATCTCTCTCCTCTACTGCAAAACTCACATTATGGTGGTCTGTTTTGCATAAAGACTTCCTTTCCAGCTTGAGACTGATCAAGATTCTTCGCTTCACCAAACTTTAGTCAGGCTCCTGAACCTTCTCCAAATTCGCCTGTGCATTTCCTTGTAAAATCCAGTTTTAACAAAGAACACTGTTAAGTTGGTTTGGTAGGAACCCCCCATCCTTGATATCTGATCAAGTTCCTCATCCTTCACCATCCCCTGGGTAATGTCTGATCACCCTGGCCCATCTTCAGAATTCTGTGAGGTCAGTTTAGCCAGAATCCCCCTTACCCGTGAGGATGTTTCCTCTTAAGGATTCTTCATTCACTGACCCCACTCTGCTCCTTGGTGATAAATTCCCATTCTCCAGTGCTGTATTTGGAGTTGAGTCCAATCTCTCTCCCCCACTGCAGGACCCCATTGATAGGTCCCGGTACCTATCATGATGGTCCCGAATAAAGTCTTCCTTACCATGCTTTAACCAGTGTCATTGAATAATTATTTTCTTTAATAAGGCCCAGAGTTAACAGAGATTTTGAGATGAACATTCAGGCTGTAAGAAAAGACGGCTTTAGCTTCTGTCTCAGGGCTGCAGTTGGCGCTGAAGAGCCTCATCAGGACCTGGGGAAACAATGTCTGTGTGGGCATGTGTGTGTGCATGTGCGTGCGTCCATTTGTGCCTTCAGATATACACTGGCTTGTCTCACATTTATAATGTGGCACTGTCTATCTTTCCAGGAGAAATGGATTAATAATCCACATAAGGCATTTAATTAAAAATGTGTCATCACCTCATTAATGTCTTCTCCAAGGATGCATCATTATTCTCTTTCGTTAATAGAAGTGATGTGCGTGTGTGCCCATGCAGAGGCTGGCTACCCTGTAATGGCAGGTGCGGAAGGCAGGTGGAGCAGGAGAGGGGGCCTGCTTCGCTGTACCCTTACAGGCCCTGCTTCCATGTGCCCAGGAGTGGAAACTCTCCCTTTGGTCTCTGTGTTCCTGTTTCTTTGCAGTGCTAAGTGTTCAGCCCTCGAGGTGTCTGATTCTTCCGGATGGTGAGGATCCAGGGTCCTAGGTTCCTGGAAGGCTGCTGGGCCTCTCGGGCAGCTCCTCTGCACAGAGATCAAGAGAGGATGTGGAGCCCCACAGTGTAACAGTTCCCAGCTCTAGTTTCCTTTCAAATGTAAGTACAAGGAAGCAGAAGGGAACACAGAGGAGCCCCAGAAGGAGGGTTATGAATTATTCATCTCATAGTCTGGGCTCTAGGCTCATAGCACCTCCTCTTCCCCCATCCCGAAAGGCAGCCAATGAGAAAGGCACCTAATTCGCTGGTTGAATTACTGCATATGAATGGCTAGAGGATCTATTTCAAAGCTGCACTTGGAATTGGCCTATTAAAAAAAGCAGCCCAATTTGTTTCAGAAGCTACACTGGAAATGAATGAGGGCTGTTCCATCTTTACTGGCTATTAAAAAAGCTTTGCTCCTTACAGAGCAACTATTTTAATTAAATCAATAATTATGTTTTATTGAATTCAATGCTCTTCAGCAAAAATCAGCACAGAGCCTTTGAAAACTTAATTTAGGTCAATATCAGGTTAGAGGAGGAAGGGGCAGCAGGTGGGGGTGGTGTGGGGGGAGAGGATCAGAGAGGGAACTCGCTCTTTAACCACACTGGTTACAATGGCTCCCTCCCCTTTAGCTTTGGAGAGAGGTACCATTTGGGGTCCAGCTTCAGTTCCCTGGTGTGATCTGAGAGACCAAAATAGATGTCCCTTTGTCCACTAAAATGGGCTCCAAGGTGAAGAAAACAAAAGACCTATGGGTCCAGGGTTTAGGACTGCTGGCATGGCAATTTCCAAAATTCCTACGGCTACGGCTATACGAAAAACCACACTCTTGCTAAATTCCTTAGCAATAGGAGTTATCAGACCCGTCCTAACTCTGATTTACAACCTAGACCATTGCAACTCTGATTGGACAGAGGACTGGCCTTACAAACATTCTTTCCTGATAAGCAACTGAAGACCTCAAGCCGGTTTCAGCCCGCTGATAGAGGCTACACACAAGCTATCTTTGTGTCCTATAGTTCAGCTTTTGACGGAAAGAACCAAATTCTACCTCAATTTAATGCTGAAACCCTGCTTCAAAGTGAACAAGGGATGTATGTTGTTCATGCCTTGTGCCTGCACTCCACCCCTCTCTCATAAATTTGTGTGGCTTTTCTCCAAACCTGCTAAATATGTATGCTTCTATTGTGTAATACGGACCCCATGAGGCGTCAAACCCAACCTGCCCTTCACCTCTTCAAAAAGAGAGCACCTCTGGTCTGGAGACTCTCTCTTCCTGGTGTGCAAGCTGGTATCACCAATAAAGCTCTCCTGGTGTTCTTTTGGATGACACTGGGAAGCATGTAGGTGTTTGTTTTAGGGGGGATGGGGTGGGGCGGGGAGAGAATACTGGGTTGGTGCAAAAGTAATTGTGGTTTTTGCCATAAAGGTAACAGCAAAAACTACAATTACTTTTGTACCAACCTAATATTTAAACCCAAGCTTTCTAATGTCACGTTTTTTTTTCTTTTCTTTTCTCTGCCCTGCCCCCAGCCCACTCCAGGATGCTTTAATTGCCTCAAGGCAACTGTGACAGAGCATCCTTCTGTGGGCTCTTGCAGGCTGCTTCTGGCTGGCCATTCCACAGGTGAAGAACAGTGGACAGAGTGTTTTGTCCCTATTTTTGTAAAGTACATTCTCATGCTGGATTAGGGATTATTGCAGTAACTTCCTACCCAGTGTCAGGGCTGTGCCCTGGGCTTTCTCTCAAGTTCAGACTATTAAACTGTCTGGAAAGTAGAGCTGGTCCAGTCACCCTGTCCTTTTTCTCTCCAGTGGCTGCTCCTTGGTCCAGGGATACAAACTCATTTGCTTTATCTGAGCTGGGCAGGTAACCCAGATGAGCGAGCAGGAGGGCAGGGACTGAGGCAGGAGAGGAAGAAGCACACATTGCCTAAAAGGCGTGGCTGAAGCCCAGCCCCGGCTAATGGCTACCGCATAGAAACAGAGCCTCATGTTGCTGGTATTTTGATTTCTTTTCTTCCAGAAAATCTGGAAATTCTGGCTTTTCCATGAGTGTCAAGTTGTAAATATTGGCTACTGTGGTGGGCTTGGCCGCATGATATACTATGGCCAATGACATGTGAGTAGCATTATTAATGTGTGCCATTGCTAAGCAGAAGTTCTAGAGCCAATGCATGGTTCTCCCACCCTTCTTTCCCTTTGTTGCAAATGGTAAAATTTTCCTCTACCAATTTAGGTCTGAAATGATCAGAGGGCTGACATATTAACAAGAGAAAAGACAAGGTTTATTTTCATACATGCATAAGTGGAGCTCCCAGTAATGGAAAACTTGAGGAAGAATCCCAAGAAAAGGTTGATATGTTTCAACCAAAATGGGTTTTTAGGGCTTTCATGGGAGAGAATGGAATAGTCCATTGGTTTTTTGGATGCGAATGGAATGGGCAGTCTGTTTTCTTGCTGGCTGGAAGTTTCCCGGTAGTGGAGGTTTAGGGCAGCTGAATTCATACTTCCTGGGGCTAAGGGCCTGTCTTTTTCAAACAGGAGAATCTCTGGGAAGAGTTTAATGGCAGAAGAATTTTTAGAAGGTTCTGCTTAAGTTTAAATAATGGTTCTTTCTGTGACTGCTGTCTATTCAGATTTTTTAGTCTAAAATAATCTTCATATCACTTTGGTTGGCTCTTGATTCCTTCAAATGCACATCCCAGACAGAGCTTGTTCCCTCCCTTGGCCTTTGTCTCAGGGCTGAAGTCAGCCCACAACAGATGTAAACACAAGCAAGAAAGAAAGCTCAATGTTGAATGCCACTAAATTTGCAGGCCATTTCTTCCTGTGATAATTTAGCCTAAGCTGACGAATACATCTACTAAATTAAAAACATATTTTGGAAATACAGTGAAAACTAAAAACCATAAATCTATGGGTCATCAATTTTCAACCTGTGTTCTACAGGATAAAGTCCAGCTTTCTTATCAGGACATGTGGAGCCCTTAGACATGCCAGCTGCCCTGCCTTGTTGTCTAGCACTTGGCACTAGCCGTTTCACACTCCTTGCAGGTCATTCTGCATCACGGACACTTTGTGTTTGCCTGTACAAAATGCAGCCTCTGTCTAGAATGTCCTCCTCCTCCTCCTGGGCTAAGGCACAGCCTCAAGATGGAGCTTCAGAAGGAGCCAAACCAGCAAGGACATGATTGCAACAGTGGACAAGAGCCCATCTTCCTGGAAAGACCAGCTTTCAACAGTGAAACTGTTCAGAAGCCATAAGAAACTGGTCATTAAAAATCAATACCTGGCTGGGTGCGGTGGCTCACGCCTGTAATCCCAGCACTTTGGGAAGCTGAGGTGGGCAGATCACCTGAGGTCGGGAGTTCGAGACCAGCCTGACCAACAAGGAACAACCCCGTCTCTACTAAAAATACAAAAATTAGCAGGGCGTGGTGGTGCATGCCTGTAATCCTAGTTACTCAGGAGGCTGAGGCGGGAGAATCGCTTGAACGTGGGAGGCAGAGGTTGTGGTGAGCTGAGATCACGTCATTGTACTCCAGCCTGGGCAACAAGAGCGAAACTCCATCTCCAAAAAAAAAAAAAAAAATTGATACCTTCTAGTGCATTGATCACTGACCATCTGCATCCATCCATCTGGCATTTGGAATGAGGACTGCCTAATCCCTCTGAAGTGAACAAACCCCTAGTTATTTAAATGTTTCATGGGCAGTGAGGTGAGTATCGGATAAAATATTGATTTTCTTATTAATAGTATTTTCCTGACATTACAGTTGCTCTACATATAATCCTTATTATAATTTGTTTTAGAGAGGTTTATATAATTCGTTTGAGAGAGGTTATTATATAATTATATAATTCATTTTAGAGAGGTTTATTATAATTCGTTTTAGAGAGGTTAAATAGAAATCATCATTTCTGTTTAACAGATGAGAAAATGGAGTAACAGAGAGGTTAAGCAACTAGCCTAAAGTCACAGGCCTTGTAAATTTTCACTCCAGCCTTCAAATCTATGGAGACTGGAGTCAGAGATTAAAGTGTTAATTGGGAAAATAGAAGTAGCTACATCTGTCCCTGAAGCTGGTAAAAGGAGTCATGACGTGGCTTACATTAGGCATGAAATATGATTCAATAATTCATCAAAATTCAATCTAATTCAACAAACAAACTGTTACTGTACTCCTACCCTTTTTCAGTTATCACACAAACTTAAGGGATTCAAAGAACAAACCAGACCGTTTCTGCAAGGAGCTTTTGGCCAAAAGTGATTCTGTGTTTTGTCTCTGTTCAGACAGTAGTCTAAGACTGGTGGGGAGACTTTTTTTTTTTTGGAAAAATGCACTGAAAGAAACAAAAACCAAAGCAGCTTCATAGGAAGACAAAGAAAAACCCTGTTGCTGACAGACACCTGCATGAAAGACAGAGTCAGACCAGGCACCCCTGCAAGGAAGCAGCTACTCAACGGGGTATGCTTAAAAGTGTGTTTCATTAAGGTGTTTTCAAACTGTGACCAACCACTGGTGGGAGCTCTCCTGCAGCTCAGAAGCCTCCCTTGATGCTGAGTGGGTGCTCAGGAAGATCAAATCAAACTGATTTGTTATTTTTATACAGTGCTGTATGTGTGTGTATATGACAGACAGAGAAACAGAGATCTTCCTTGGGCACCATTCTCTTGCCTGCAGCCAGAGAGAACCATAGAACTCAGCTTTCTAGAGTAGTGCCTGGTTGAAGAGGGAGAATTCTAAGTTTAGAGCAAGAGTTTGCAAACTTTCTGGAAGGCAGATAGTAAATATTTCAGGTTTTGCAGGCCATTTCGTCTCTGTTGTAGCTACTTGACTTTGCCATCATAGTGTGAAAGCAGCCATAGACAATATGTAAATGAATGAGCATGGCTATGTTCCAATAAAACTTTATTTACAAACACAGTCTGTGGGCCAGATTTTGCCCACAGACCATACATAGTTTGCTGATCTCCACTTTAGAGCTTTCAGCTCAATCCTATCAGAAGTAGGAGAAAGGGAAGAAGGATCCAAAACTTGATGCTGTGGTGATTCACGAAGAGTGAGAATGGGAAGGTGGGTGCCGTGTACAAGGTCAAGGTGTATTTCTTGAATGCCTGGAATTTGCCACATTTAGGAAAGTGAAGGTGTCACTTGCTTTGGTACATGGGCTTTGGATGAAGATAGGACAGATACAGATATACAAATAATTTTTGTATTTGAGAATAATTTTATATGTACAGAAGAGTTGCAAAGAGGGTATAGTGCTGGGGCTCATGAAAATGAGCCCAAAAATAAGGGTCTCAGGACCAGCCTCAGAAGTAGAGTTTCTCTCTGACCTTCTCCTGCCTCCCTGTCTCTCACCTCTTATTGTCCCCCAGGGCTAGCCATAGAAACCAGTATCCTTCTTCCTAAGGCGGGGTCTTAGAAATCAGAACCCCTTTTCTCTAAAGCCAGCAATAAAACATAAAAATATTACTCTAAATTTCCCCTGCCTTTCTGTGTAAGAACTGACCATAAATAAATTCTGTGCATACCTTGTTTGATTGTAGGTCAAAAGACCCCCATTCCAGAAAGGGTGCTACCCTATACTTGGGAAGAAGGAGTGCAGCACAGAGAGGCCTGAAGAAGAATTTGAACAGACAGGCCTTGCTGAGTTTCCCCACTCAGTCTATTAGCATTAGATTGTACTCTTTTTGTCCAGTCATAGTTCACGACTATCCATTCTTTATTGAACCTAAGCATACAAACGGGTAGTCTTCCCTGTATCTTTGGGCCTTCAATCTGAAGTCTCCTGTGCCATGTAAAACTATGAACAAATACATAATTCAACATCTCTTTATCATAAAAACTCTCAAAAATTTGGTATAACAGCAGGAACAAACCTCAACATAATAAAGGCTGTTTATAACAAATCCACAGCTAACATTATAATAAGTGGAGAAAAGCCGAAAGCTTTCTCTTTGAGATCTGGAACAAGGCAAGGATGTCCACTTCCCCCAATTTTATTCAATATAGTACTGGAAGTCCTAGCCAGAGCAATCAAGCAAGAGAAATTTGTAAACAAAGGGCACCCAAATTTGAAAGAAGGAAGTAAAATTGTCCCTGTTTATAGATGACATGATCTTATATATAGAAAACCACAAAGACTCCTCCAAGAAACTATTAGAACTAATAAATGAATTTAGTAAACTTGCAGGGCACTAAGTCAACACACAAAAATAAGTAGCATTTTTATACAGGATTAGAAAATTATCTGAAAAATAAAAAATTCCTTTTATAATAGCTACAAAAAATATCTAGGAATAAATTTAACCAAGGAGGTGAAAGACTTGTGCACTGAAAACAAAACATTGATTTAAAAAATTGGAGAGGCACAAAAAATTGAAAGATATGCAGTGTTCATGGGTTGGGAGAATTAATGTTAAAACATTCATATAACCCAAAGCAATCTAGAGATTCAATGCAATCCCTGTCAAAATACCAATGACGTTCTTCACAGAAATAAAAAAAAAAAACAGGCCTAAAATTCATATGGACCCAAAAAAGACCCTGAATAGCCAAAGCAAACTTGAACAAAAATAACAAAGGTGGTGGCGTCATATTACCTGACTTCAAAATATACTACAGAGCTATAGTGACCAAACAGTATGGTACTAGCATTAAAAACAAACAGAAAAAAACAACAAAGAAACCATAGACCAGTGGAACAGAATAGAAAGCCCAGAAATAAACTGATGCATCTACAGCCAATTCATTTTTCAACAAAGGTATCAAGTACACACTATTAGGAAAGGACAGCTTCTTCAATACATATTGCTGAAAAAACTGGATATCCACATGGAGAAGAATAAAACTAGACTCTTACCTCTCACCATACCCAAAAATTAACTCAAAATGGATTAAAGACTTCAATTTAAGACCCCAAACTACCAACCTACTAGAAGAAAACATATGGGAAAATCTCCATGATATTGGTCTAGACAAGGATTTTTTTTGGATAAATCATTAGAAGCACAGGCAACAAAAGCAAATATAGAGAAATGGGATTACATCAAGTTAAGAAACTTATGCATGGCAAAAGAAACAACCAACAGAGCACAGGGACAACCTGCAGAATGGGAGAAAATATTTGCAAACTATGTATCTGATAAGGGGATCATATCTAAAATATATAAGAAACTCAACCACAAAAAATATAACTAGTTTAAAAATGGGCAACAGACCTGAATAGACATTTTTCAAAAGGAGACACAGAAATGGCCAATAGAGGCCAGGTGCAGTGGGTCATGCCTGTAATCCCAGCACTTTGGGAGGCTGAGGCAGGTGGATCATCTGAGGTCAGGGGATTGAGACCAGCCTGGCCAACATGGTGAAACCCCATCTCTACTAAAAATACAAAAAATTAGCTGGGCATCGTTGTGCATGCCTGTAATCCCAGCTACTTGGGAGGCTGAGGCACGAGAATCACTTGAACCCAGGAGGCGGAGGTTGCAGTGAGCTGAGATTGTGCCACTGCACTCCAGCCTGGGTGAAGGTGAGACTCCATCTCAAAAAAAAAAAAATACTCAGTATTACTAATTGTCAGGGAAATGCAAATTGAAACTACAATGCATATTGCATATACATGTTGATACAGAGCTCCTAAGACCTGAGACCTTGAGTTTTCATAGGTGCCCGTGTGGGACAGAAATTTTCTATTTCAAATTCTATTTCAGAACACTCTTTGAAGGGTGGAAAGGTCCTCTCCTGTTCCTTTCCCAGCCTCTGTACTTCTTATTAGGCAAATTTATCTTACTAGGCAAGACATTAAGTAAATACGTTCACTTGACTTACTCTAGCTTTAATGTTTACAAAATATTATAATAGGAATCCACGTATCTTGCGGCCAAAGTCATTTCCCATTCCAAGATGCAAAGCCCAAAGAGTAATAAGCCTCATCTTGAATTGTGACCCTCTGAAGCATGGAAGGAGGTTTAAGTACATTACCCACACTGAGCTAAGAAGCTCAGATGGAAGTTCCCAACCATGCTTCCTCTTTGCAATGCTGGAATTCCTGGAGCAAAATCTCTCATTCTTCCATGCTGAAGAACTCTCCATTTATGTCTTTCTGTCCACATCATCTCCTAGTTATTGAAAGCTCTCCCCTCCCTCTGGAGTACCACTGCATGTGACACAGTCCTAATGTGTCATGTCCTCCCACCATGTCCAGCCCTCCAATGTTCTGATGGCTCTACTCTTTGAGAACTTATCCTAAAGGCTTTGTTTTTGATTTCTCAGCAGAAGGGGGAGGAAGTTAAGCAGGGAATGCCAAATGCTCTGTGGATAGCAGGTTACGTGGGGTAGTATGCATCTCCTCCCAGAGGCTCAAGTGACCTCCCTGCCATACCTACTCTTCCTCCTTCTGGCCCCTCCTACTCAAGTAACCCAGGCTTCTGCCAGCCATGACCTAGAATGTAGACCCTGGCCTGGGCTTCCCTCCCAAAATGTCACCAACACAGGCCCAGAGTTGCTTTTCTCAAACTATGCTCTGTGGAAAAAGTAGCCCAGAGAAATGTGCCGGGAAAAATGCATTGCACCATCAAATACGTTTAGTGTAGTTTGGGTGAAATGAAATCAAGCTGGCCTTCTTATTGTAGGACCCCCAGGACAGTGAAAAAGCTAATGTGATTGGGAAACTCCCAAAGTTGGTAGAGAAAACTGTTCCCCAAGCATTCCTGACCTTAGAACACTTTGTCATGCAGCACGTGGAAGAATGGATTCCATTTTGGGAAATGCTCATCTAGCAAATATTAAGCAGCCAAGAAACGTTTATTTAAACAAATCCACTCCTATTTTCATACGTTTAAAAAAGAGTTTCTCCCTATAATAAACAGCCTTTGCATGCTTAGCGTTTACAAAGTTCGTCCACATTCATTGGCTCATTAAAATGATTAATTTGTGCTAAATTTAATCTTTTGAATGGGTAGTACATTCTCCTGGTTCAGAAACAGAAACCGTGCGTAGGTATTCAGTATAAAGTCTCTGTCATGACATCCTTGTCTTCCATATACTTAAGATTCCATTTTCCTCCCTTACTCCCAAGCAGCTGCTATTGTTACACTATTCAGTTTCCATACAGACTTCATGTATATAAATGCAGAAAAATACATCATTTCTCAGCCTCCAAGTTTTTAATAGAAAAGGACAATTTTACAGTACCTTAAAATATGAGGTTTATTGAGGTATAATTTACACAGAATAGAATCCACCATTTCATAGCATACAACTCAATGAAAATTTTTTTTTTTAAGACAAAGTCTCACTGTGTCACCCAGGCTGGAGTGCAGTGGGAGCATATCAGCTCACTGCAACCTCTGCCTCCTGGGTTCAAGCGATTCTCCTGCCTCAGCCTCCCAAGTAGCTGGGATTATAGGCTCCTGCCACCACACCCGGCTAATGTTTTGTATTTTTAGTGGAGATGGGGTTTCACCGTGTTGGTCAGGCTTGTCTTGTACTCCTGACCTCAGGTGATCCACCCGCCTCAGCCTCCCAAAGTGCTGGGATTACAGGCGTGAGCTGCCATGCCCGGCCTCAATGAACTTTAACAATGTTAGGTAACCACCGCCACAATTGTGGTGTAGAGCAGCCCCATCGTTCCAAAATGTTTTCTCATCCCCCTCTTTAAGTTAAATCTCTCCCTCCACCCCAGCACCCTGACAAGCATTGGCCTAGTTTTGCCTTTTAAAAAATAATGTCGAATAAATGGAATTATATAATATGTAGGCTGCTTTGCTAGATTTCTTTCACTTGCTATAATGCTTTTGAGATATGTGTATAAGAAGCTTGTTCATTTTTATTGTTTAGTAATATTCTGCTTGTTTGGAGGAAAAACTTTTCCACTACCGATTTAGGTTTGAGTGGTTGGGGATCTGTGAATTAATTGACAAAGATATTAACAGGAGAAAAGAGTTCTTACAAATGCATTTGGGAGCACTTTATAAGGAGTGGTTCTGCAAATACCTAAGGATAAGGGCTTAAATATCAGCTTATTAAGGTGGTGAGGTGAGGCTTTAGCAGTAAGGTATAAAATGTTTTCATTAGGTTTGTTTACACAGTTTCTTAGATGTCTCAGTGCTAGCTCCGAGTGCTAGAAGTCAGCTTCCTAATTTATAGGAAAATCCCACAGAGGGGCGTTTGTGGCAGCTAAATTCTTGGAAAATCTGCTTTAATAATTAATGGGAAGTTCAGGTAAGACTTCTCTCTGCAGCTATGGATTGTCTAAATGTTTTCAGTTTAAAATAGACTTTCTGCCATTCCCTTCACAGTGTATAAATGAAGGCACCACCATTTACTCCCCCGTTCACCAACTGATGGACACTTGTGTGTTCCCAGTGATGGTGATGATGAGTCAAGCTGCTATGGCCATTTGAGTACAGGCCTTTGTGTGGATGTTTTCTATAAACAGTGCTATGGGATAAATTATCTGTGTTGAAGTACTCACTCCAATGTCTTAGTCTGCTCAAGCTGTTATAACAAATAGCATAAACTGGGTGGCTTATAAACAATAGAAATGTATTTCTGTCTGTTTTGGAGGCTGGGACTTATCGGTAGACTCAATGTCTGGTGCAGGCCCACTTTCTGGTTCAAAGACAGCACCTCTTGCTGTATCCTCACGTGGTAGAAAGGGCAGGGAAGCTCTCTGGAGTCTCTTTCGTAAGGGAACAGAGTCCTCATGAGCTCATCACCTCCAAAAGGCCTCACTACCTAATACTATCCTGGGAGTTAGGATTTCAACATAGAAATTTTGGGGGGACACAAACATTCAGAACATAGCACCCTAGTACCTCAAAATGCAACTATATGTGGAGATAGGGTCCTTAAAGATACAATTTAAAGGTAAAATGAAATGATATGGGTAGGAATGGTGGTAGGACAGAGTGGTACTGGTAGGAAAGGGTACTTGGGAGAAACTGGCGACGTGAGACACACTCCTATCACAATTCATTGGTCACCTACTATGTCCAGAGCATTGTACTAAGCATCAAAGAACGAAACAAGATAATAACTCCTTCCAAGCCAACTTGTGTAGCCTTCTCTTATTTACAAATGCTTCCTTACTCATCATTCTCATCTGATCTTGAAAAAATATCTTATGAGGCAACCGGAGCCAGGAAGGTTCATCTTTAACGATGCAGCTATTGGGAAATCAATGGAATGAGTCGATAATAAAATAAGACAGAACTTGGCCCTTTAATTTTAACTGAAATGCACATTGTTTTACCAACACTTTGATGTAGGCTTTTATGAGTGTGAACCCGCTGATTGGAATTGTACATTGTTTTCCTTACACAAACCTCATGCATAATGCATCCTCTGTAATTTCTAGATCTAATTTAAACGTAAAATGAGATGATATGGGTAGGACTGATCCAATAGGACTGGTGTGATTGTAAGAGGAGATTAGGACACAAACACAAAAGGAAGAGCATGTGGGGACACAGAAGACACCCATCTGGAAGACAAGGAAAGGAGGCCTCCGAATAAGAAACCAAACCTGCTAATACCTTGATTTTGGACTTCTTGCCTTTAGAACTGAGGAAAGAAATTTGATTGTTTAAGCCACCCACTGTGTGGTACTTTGTTTTGGCAGCCTTAGCAAACTAATGTATATAGTAGGTTATATCTTGCTTCTTCACACTTAAACAATATGTCTTGGTGTTGTTTTCATATTAGTAAATGAAGAGCTTCCTCATATATTTTGGAGCTACATAGTATACCTTTGTGTGAATCTGGTCCTTACAACAACTCTGTAGGGAAAGTAATCCTAATATCCCCTAAGTTAAGCCCGCCAGAGACAATCAGAAACTCACAAAGTTGAGTGATTTTTCCCTAAGTAGTAAGTAGAAGAAACAAGAGCTGGCCCTAGGTCTGTCCAACTCCAAGTCTTATGCTTTGTGTAAAATCAAGTCTAATGGCCTTATTCAGGCTTTTTAGCTCTGCCATCATTTGTTGCCACCATTTTTAACCAACTCTTCCTTCTACCAGTCCCTCAATAATAAGTCCTCTACTCCATTCACTTCAACTCCCATCACTTCACTTCACCTCTGTCGTAGAAATAACTTATTTTAAATCTATTTTTTGTTTGTTTATTTTGAGACAAGGTCTGGCTCTGTGACCCAGGCTGGAGTGCAGTGGTTAGATCTTGGCTCACTGCGGCCTTGATCTTCCCTCAAGCGATTCTACCATTCCAGCCTCCTGAGTAGCTGGGTCTATAGGTGTGTGCCACCACATCCAGCTAATTCTTTCTTTCTTGTTTTTATTGTTTGTAGAGATGGGTTATCCATCATGGTGCCCAAGCTGGTCTTGAACTCCTGGGCTCAAGTTACCTACCTTCCCCAGTCTCTCAAAGTGTTGGGTTTACAGGTGTGAGCCACTGTGCCCGGCCTGAAATAATTTTATGTGAATTCCCATGGCCTGCAAATCTGGCTACCCTAGGGCTTTCCAACTTAGAAGGAACAAGTTTCAGAGCTTCATATGAGGGCAGATAACCCCTAAAACGATGTAGTGCTTGTTTAGCTTCAACTGTCAAATTAGATCTCTGTTGTTGTTGTTGTTTTTAGAATCAAGAAAATAGGTACCGTCCTCGTGTCATACTCCTGGCAGCTTTAACAAGCAAAGGGCAATCCTGGTTGCGATGAGTTATATATAAGAGAGTTCCTGGCCATTTGGAGGAACACAGCTGATACATATTCCTAGCCAAGTAGATTGTAGAAAGAGAAGGCTGTAGGAGTATGGGCTTTGACTCTGTGCTTAGATCACCCTAGTGGGCTTTGTCTTCATACAGGAAGGGGAGTTCTGAGGGCAAGAAATTTGCTGAGTTTGGGAGTCTGGAAGGACACTACCTCCCAAGTTCCCCTTGCCCCACCCTGTAAAGTAAACCTGCTAACCTAGCCAGTACTTTCTTGAACTGCTCTAGGTTCCCATGCACCATAGGTGAATCCCAGAAATTTCCATATGCGCTGTAAAGAGTGGGAATTACAGAAAATAACTGTTGGCACCCCCTGGGTCTCTTTGGATCCTACCAAGGCAATGAGTGAGCAGAGCGGCCTGGGAGGCCGCAGAGGCCGGGGCAAGTGGAGGATGTGGCAGAGACTCAGAGGGATGCAGGGAAGGACCCGGAGCTGAGGGGAAGACCACTCAGCCAGGGAGCACCATAGATGCTAGAAGAGAGTCCTTGCTCAAACTGTGTTACCAAGTGCATGGGGACTAAGGAAAAAAATCAGATCAGTTATGCATGAAAGACACTGCATTTCCTTTGTCCATCTGATTTTTGTGCATACCAAGCAAGCCAATATGCAGATGCCATCAATGCATGCAAAACTGTCACCATCCAAGAGAACAAAGCCCCTTGCCTGGGTTGAGGAGTGAGTTTAGCTTTATGCCTCACTGATGTAAGGTGTGGATTTTCCATTGATACCTACCTACGTGTTGCTCATGGGTTGTCCAACTGGACAAAAGATTGTGCTTAAAACTTTGCCAAGTCCTGTGTGGACTGCCCAGAGGGAGTTACAGCCTGTGGAGGCTGAGATGGCTAGCAGCTGTTGCTGGCAGGCAGCCGCTTGGCCCGGGACTACACTTTCCAGAACACTTGCATCCAGGTCCAGCCACATCAGAACCAACCGTGAGGAGGAGAAGCAATGAGTGGCTGCCTCCCTATAGAAAACCCTCTTCTCTCATTTCTCATCTGCACACTGACTGCAGAGCACCGACGCCCTAGGGGTTGGGACGACTTGGGTTCCTGAGGCACCACATCAAGGAAAAGTGTTGCATTGGATTATTACAGGGAGTGAGAAATAAGCTGCTTCTGTGTTAAGCCCCTTTTGTTTGTAGCAGCTGCTAGCATTCCCTTAATGAATAACTCCTCCAACAGAGGACTGGGGGATTCTCGACATCTGGAAGGGTGGAACTGGCAGGAAAGGGTACTTGGGAGAAGCTGGTGATGCTGAGACACACTTCTGTCACAATTCATGGGTCACCTACTATGCCCAGGGCATTGTGCTGAGCATCAAAGAACAAAACAAGATAACTCCTTCCAAGCCAACTTGTGTAGTCTTCTCTTATTTGCAAAATACTTCCTTACTCATCATTCTCATCTGACCTTGAAAAAAAATCTTATGAGGCAACCAGAGCCAGGAAGACTTGTCTTTAAAGATGCAGCTATTGGGAAATCAATGGAATGAGTTGATAATTGAATAACACAGAACTTGGCCCTTTAATTTTAACTTAAATACACATTGTTTTACCAACACTTTGATGTAGCCTTTTATGAGTGTGAACCCACTGATTGGAATTGTATGTTGTTTTCCTTACACAAACCTCATACATAATGCATCATCTGTAATTTCTAGATTTAGCTTCTTCAAAGTGAAATCAAAACCTAAAGCACTTCCAAGAATCCTTCTGGATATTGTAAATTTCCCCAATCACTTAGGGTTGTTTCATCCATACCTAATTGGACAATATTTTTTAAGATTTATTGCCTTTGTTGTGATTTTCCCCAGTATTCGACTTAGTTTCCATAGAAAGAAAATCTTTTTGCATTTATATTTCATTGGTTTAGATAATATTTAATAAGAGGACATAGTTATGTTAATGGGCAAGCCAGGTTTGTAAACAAATGTAGCTAACAGCTGATGAAAACAGCAGGGTAGGCATATCAGCTGTGGGTTCAGAGAGACTGTCTGGGTATTTAGCAGAGGAAACAGAGAATATCCCTTAGTTCAATAAGTGATTATCCTTAGTGGTGGCTAGCCTACAAAACATTTTTTCTTTGGACACTGGAGCACTCTGTCATGTACAAGGCTTGGTGAATGGTTCCCAGGTAGGATTTCAGCTCCCACTCCCTCTCTTGGTCAAAAATCCTTGTGTAGAACCTAACTTGGATGAATATCCTTACATGGTGATGCAGTGTGTTATATGTATAAAAGTTAAATATTAAACCGAGATGGAAATAAAAAGACTACTCTAAATGACCTAAGTTGTCAAGTGGGGGAACTAGAATTTGGACCTAAGCAGTTGTTACCTGATCCAGAGTGAACTGGACCACCTGGTCCCAGTGTCTGGATAAGCCACATCCTCTTGTCTGGGTTATGAGACAAGAGCCTCTCCAGTCTTGGTCAAGTGCTTATTAATAGTATCTTTGGGTGAGCCATATGCAAGGCTGCTGCTAGTCTCCTGTCCACAGGATTTGCTCGCCCCAGGTTATTGCTACAATTATGTAATTGTGGCTCTTACATTGTAGAATGGAATGAAGCATTACGATTATGTAATCTCCTAATCTCTCCCTCTGCACTTTCTTTCTTGAAGCCCCTCGTTTGTTTCACGATTCTCTTTGTTCATCTCTCTTACTGAATTTTATGCCAAGGCCTTTATGTATTGCTCCTATGCCAGCAATCCTTCCCATTTCCTCCCTGCCTTCCTGTCTACCCAGAGAGTTTGCACAAAGTATGATTTTGTTCCTATCCAGGCACAGCTAAGTGGACAAAAAATGAACATTGTGGTCAATAATAGTTTGCTCTTTTCAGAGGGACAAAGCTGGGCAGATGGAGGAGGTATGCAGAGAAAGAGACAGTGATTGTGTTGGTTCCTGATGGTTTTCAAGTTCTCAGTTCCCGTCATCCTTGTATCCATTCATTCATTCGTGGGACACACATACACTGAGTGCTTACTTGGGGTAGAGCAAAGGGAAGTTATTACGAGGGCTTCAGCTTTCACTCTGAGTAGGAGGGGGAAGCCACTAAAACAGCATGGCATGATGTTGGTTTAAAAGGCACTTGAGCTGTTATGTAGAGAATAGCCTCGAGGGCCAGGAGCAGAAGCAGGGAGGCTAGTTAGGGGGCCACTATTATCCTTCAGGCAAGAGGTGATGGTGGTTTGGGCCACGGTAGTTGTAGTGGCGGGGTGAGGGGTCGGGCAAGAAAGAGATGAGTTTGTGTCTTTTGAGACAGAGAAGACAGATTTCCTGGTGGATTTGAAAATGTGGATGTGAGTTGAATGTGGGTGTGAGAGAAAGGGCAGAGTCTAGGTGAGCAATTGTAAGATTGGAATTTCATTTCTTGAGCTGGAGAAAATTGGAAAGATCAGGATTTTGGGTGAAAATCAGGAGTCTTGCTTTGTCTGTGGTAGGTTGAAGTTGCCCATTTGACATAAGTGGGGATGTTTACAAAAAGGCAGTTAGACCAGTTGGATACATTAAGTCTGGAGTATTCTTGGGTCTTCTCTTTCTCTCACATTCCCCATCTAATTCACAGGAAACCTGCTTAAAACCTTCTGATGGTATTCCTTCTCCATCAGACTAAGGCCAGTGTCCTTACCTTGACCTTGGAGGCCCTCTATGGTCTGGCTTTCCTTTGTCTCTGACCTTGGATCCTATGAATCTCCCCTGGCTCACTCTTCTGGGCCACACAGGTCCCCAACTGTTCCCAAGCAGGCCTGGTCTGTTCCTTTACATTGCTTTTTGCATCCTCTGCCTGGGATGCTCTTTCCCCAGATGTCAGTAAGGGTTACCCTCTCATCTCTTTTAAGACTTAGTTGAAATAGAACCTTCCAGGCAAGGCCTTCCATCATCATCCTGTTTTAAAATTATCACCCTGCAAGTTCTCACTCATCCCCATTTTGCTCCCCTGCCATTTGGTCTCCTCATCTCCTCACATAATTCATATTTGACTCATTTTGTTTATTTTCTGTCTCCTTCCACTGGAATGCCAGCTCCAAGAGGGCAGGGATTTTGTCTGCATAGTTTGCTGCTGAATCCCTAGTGCCTGACACACAGTAGGCCCTCAATAAACATTTGTTGAATGAGTGAGTAAACTGGACTCTCTTCTTGCCTTTGGTGCTTGGAAGATACTTCGGTATCTTCATAACAGATTCCCTTTCACTCAGCTTAAAGTGAGTAAGTCTTGTTTCTTGCAACAGGATGATGTCTATCTTATACAAGGTCCTCTCTCTCCACGTGTTATCCATAATATCTTGTAGCTCTGTTACAGCACATGGTGTATTCTGTTTCTATGCTATTTTGCCACATGTGTGTCTCCCTCACAAGGTTTTAAGTGCACCGAGGTTCGGGACTGTACTTTTGTTTTGTTTTTGTTTTTGTTTTTTTGAGATGGAGTCTCACACTGTTGCCCAGGCTGGAGTGCAGTGGCACAATCTCGGCTTACTGCAAGCTCCGCCTCCCAGGTTCACGCCATTCTCCTGCCTCAGCCTCCCGAGTAGCTGGGACTACAGGTGCCCACCACCACGCCTGGCTAATTTTTTGTATTTTTTAGTAGAGACAGGGTTTCACCGTGTTAGCCAGGATGGTCTTGGTCTTGGTCTCCTGACCTCGTGATCCACCCACCTCGGCCTCCCAAAGTGTTGGGATTACAGGCGTGAGCCACCACGCCCGGCTGGGACTGTACTTTATATAAGCCCACTGCAGTGCCTAAGTCATACCCCGAGCAACAGTCATTTATAGAATGAAATGATTTTAAGCTAAATTAATTTCCCATTCATTCTAAAGGTGAGACATAAGAGAAAAACATCTACCAAAGGCTTGCAGGTAAATCACTCAGTTGTATCTTAGAAAAAGTTTGCTTTGTAGGCAGGAAGCCCAATTTGTTCTGAAAGGTAAGTACCTCAGAGGATGGGTGCTTGATTATTTCAGGGGATATTTTGCTAAAATGGAGCAAAAAAAATAGCAGTAACACTTACACATTAGAAATTGTTTGAAGGACTTTATGTTAAGTACTAATTCCTTATATCTCAAAACAACCACATGGGTGTGGGCATTATTGTCATGCCCGTTCTACAGATGAGGAAACCAAGTCTCAGAGGCATGAAGCAACCTGCTCAAGGATACACAGGTAGTCAGTCTGGTAAGAAGGGGGGCCAGGATTGAACTCAGGCAGTCTGGCTCCAGAGCCCATCCTCTAAAGGAATACAGAGGGGAAAGTACATCATTCAAAAAGCCTTCCTTGAAAGCTGGAACCAATGCAACTGGTGAGACAGACAAGTGCCTGGCTAGGATAAAGGAAGAGAAGAGCTGTGACCCTTGCATGGTTCTCCTTTACACAGAAGCAGACTCTAATCCCTCCAAGTAGAGCTTGTCACCTGAACTAAGGATGACTTGGAAGGTAGGCTGAGCTTTCAGAGTTGATTCTTGGACCAGCCTTCAACCTCCATAGACTTGGGGTTACCATCTCTCCTGCAGCACCTGACCCTCCCTTGTTGCTGCCCAGCTCCCCTCTGCAGCCTTCTGGCATTGTTTCTTGGATGGCAACTGACTTGCTCCTTCTTGGTCCCATGTGTCCACACCTAGGCAGAGCCTAGGTACATATTGCCCTTGAGGGGCTCAGCCTGACTTCTTTCCTGGTCACATTCCAGAAAGGCTGACTTGACTCCTCCTCTTCCACATGCTTGTTTTTCTCCTGTCCTACGTAGTGGCGGTGATGTTACTATTGAGGTATGACCTGCTTGAACCCAACGGATTAATTCATCTCCAGGCATCTACTGAGTTCCAAATGGTTCTTCTGCAGAGAATAAACCAGAAACACTACCTTAGTGCTTGCCTTTAAGCAGCTGCACATTTATTAGAGAGATGAGACTGTGTATGCGAAACAGTTATTGGATGAATGAATTTCTTTTTTTTTTTTTTTTTGAGATGGAGTCTTGCTCTGTCACCCAGGCTGGAGTGCGCTGGTGAGATCTCAGCTCACTGCAACCTCCACCTCCCAGGTTCGAGTGATTCTCCTGCCTCAGCATCCTGAGTAGCTGGGATTACAGGCCCATGCCACCACGCCTGGCTAACTTTTGTGTATTTTTAGTAGGGATGGGGCTTCACCATGTTGGCCAGGCTGGTCTTGAACTCCTGACCTCAGGTGAGCCTCCTGCCTCAGCCTTCCAAAGTGCTGGGATTACACATAGGAGCCACTGCACCCAGCTGGGTAAGTGAATTTCTAAGTTGCACAGGAAGGCTGTGAAGTGCTGGAGGTCAGATAGTGGACCAACCAGAATGGCCTGGAATAAATCACAAAATGTCACAGCTGAAGGAGACCTTGACTATCATCCTGGTTTCCAAAGTGGAAAACAGAAGTGCAGAGAACTCAAGCCACTCGCTGAGGATAAAACAGCAAAGCAGGTGTGGGACGTCAAGTTCTGAGCCTGAGCCAAATGCTCTTTTTATTCAACTGTGATGCCTTCTCCCAGGAGCAGGGCGGGGATCTTGAGAAGGTCTTCTGGTTAGAAGAAGTTGCAAGGGGACATTGCCAGAGAGAGGACACCATAAGAGGAAAGAGTCAAAGATGAGAAGACAGAAGGAAACTCCACCCAGGAGACAGATCTGAGCCAAGCAACCTATTCTTGATCAAACCCAGTGGCTCGAAAGTTGTGATGGTGGCTTCTTCGTGGCTGTTAAAGTACGGCTGTTAACTAGCAAGTAAGTACCTTATCTTCTCACAGTGTCCGTGTGCTCATCTTGAAAACGTTGACAGCAAAGCAGGCCACCTCATGGGATGACGGAGAAGTGCTCATGGGCAGTAAAACTACTGAGGTGTGAAGACCTGCACATCAGAGCCATTGGAATGAATAATTTCACAAGGAAATAAATGGAAGTCCTGATACCAGTATCTTTTTTTTTTTCCTTTTTTAAGACGAAGTCTTCATTCTGTCCCCCAGGCTGGAGTGCAGCAGCACCATCTTGGCTCACAGCAATCTCTGCCTCCCGGGTTCAAGTGATTCTCCTGCCTCAGCCTCCTGAGAAGCTAGGATTACAGGCGCATGCCACCACGCCTGGCTAATTTTTGTATTTTTAGTAGAGACGAGGTTTCACCATGTTGATCAGGCTGGTCTGGAACTCCTGTTCTTGTGATCCACCGGCTTTGGCCTCCCAAAGTGCTGGGATTACAGGTGTGAACCACCGCGCCTGGCCTGATACTGGTATCATTTAATCCTCCTGTCTGGAGGGCAGATTTTGACAGGATTAACAGAAAATTTTCTAAGAGTTCCTGTTCCCCTCGAGGTACAGATCTCTTCCAGGGGATGTGAGCAGCATCTGGGAGTGTTTGGGGCTGATTGTCTCCTTTGTATGTTTCCTCAGTGTAATTATGGTCCCACAGCTGCTTTGGGAAGACAAAACGTGCTAGCCTTGTTCCCCAAATATTGTTCTGCATTTCTTAATAGAATTTGGTAGTGTAATATCACACATACTTGTAGCCCTTCCAAGGAGCCAGGGATGATGCCAAAAAACACTGGAATGGGAGTTAGGAGTTCTTGGCTCTACCATGGACCAGCTGGATGACCTGAGGCAAATGACTTAACCTCTCTGGGCCTCAAAGAGCTCAGACTAGATTATCGCTAAGGTTCATTTTTATTCTAATATTTTATGAGCCTAAGAAGACAATGCTGTAAGAGAAAAAAGATGCACATTCCATGGTCAGATGAGCTGGGATTTAGAATTTCAGCTCTCAGGCTCATTTGTTGTGAGTCCTTGGAAAAGTTACTTAACCGACCTTGGTTTTTTAATATATAAAATATATTGAAGGAAATGAAAGTGCTTATAATAAAATAAAGTGCTTAGAATAATGCCAGATACATATATGCACTTAAGAAATGTGAGTTTCTCTCTTTACTTTTTCCTTTGCCTATCTCTAGCAACCTAAGGAAGCCAGCCAAACTTCAGGTCAAATGTCTTCTTCCCTCCCTCCCTTTCTTCCCTTCTTTTCTTCCTTTCCTCAAGATACATTTTCTAAGCATCTCCAGTATCCCAGGACTGGGATTAGGCACTGAGGACACACAGATGACCGTGATCTGGTCTGGGATGCTAAACTAGGTACAGTCCGGTGTGGGAGATTATGGTAAACTACATAATGAAGAGAAGGCACGCTTTTGATGCTGAGCAGGGAAACAGATTCATGCTTGGAGGAGGCCTCTGGGAATGCTTTGTGAAGGAGTTGGCGTTTTAGCTGATTCCTGATGGAAACTTGCAGAAGCACAGAAGATGGAGTGTGTGTGCGCGCGCACGTGCATGTGCTTCTGTGCGCAAGCATTTGTGATGTAGCATTGGGCAAGAGACTGGGAAAATGAGCCCATAGTTGCTCCACTGAGGCCAGAGGCTTTGCAGGAAGAGCCTAGCAAGGGAAGCTGGGATTACGACATTATCTTCTTAAGGCCTAATTAAACTGTGCATGTTTCCCAGGGCTTGCAATGGGGCTGCAGCTGCATAGCTTACCTTTTCAGCCGGGTGGGGCTACACAAGTTTCTGGAATCCTGAAGCAGAGCATGATGTCAGTGGAGCCATATCTGCTTTAAAAAATGCCTGTCATTCCCAGAAGGACAATGTAGGGGCCTGCAGGACTAGCCTCTTGACTTCCCAGTTTTGCCTTTGCCTGACCCTGGCTACCTGGCAAAGACTCGAGCTCTTGGATAGGTAAACTGATAGGTGCTTGTCTTGACCAGAGGCCGATAGACATCAAAACACACTTGCAACCCTACCCAAATGACAGAACCTGAGGTGCAGGCAGAGCCAGCCCTGTCCCTTTTGTATGGCATTAGGATGCAGCAATCTAAGGAACCAGGAGGATCTCCCTGGTCCAAGCCCAGGAGTGATTATTTTGCCTTGAGCTTCGGTCCCACTTTGGGCAATCTGACTCCGTTTCAGGCTTGGATGCTGGGAGCACATCTTTTTTTGTTTTTTTTTTCCCAGTTCGACTCTTTTCACAATACTTTGCATTGGGGCAGTCCCTGTTTTCTGGGGGAAGCATTAAGTGGAAGGATTATAGGATTTGGGTTTTTTCCCTACTAAAAATGCTTTGTTACCTACTTGGATACAAGAGTTGATTAAGTGGAGGTAAAGTCATTGCCTTGAAAGAAAGCTCTGTTCTGCTCATTTGCCTCTAAGCAGTTGCCATTTTAAACTAGGAACATAATTTTGTGTGGTGTATAGAAAGCATTTCTCCTTTTCCTCCTCTTCTTCCTCCTCCTCTTTCCTTCTCCTGCTCCCACTTTATTGTGATCAGAGACATTCTTCTAGGATGGAATGTATTTGCTTTATCTGAGCTTAGAGGTGGTGGTCCTTATGTTCCCATGTTCCAGAGCAGAAGGTCACAGGGAGGCGAGGGGAGGACCTGCAAAGCATCGCCTGGAGCTGGAAACCACACAGACCCAACGGTCTCCATCTTGGTGGTTGGGATTTCCACTCTGAGATAAACAACCAGTCTCTCCCGGGGCAGCAGTTCTTATTTTCCTTTGAAAATTCATGCCGCTGAAATTGATAGTTTCTCACAGCTTTACTGACAGGTACAATTGTCGCCAGAAACAGAATAAAGAGACAATGCAAAATAGCTCCTCTAAGCTGCCTTTAATTGGCTCTCAAAGTCATTTTCTTGAGATGGATTAATCACACCCAGACACAGCGTGCTAGCGCAGCTCATAAAACTTGTTTTTCCCGATCATTTTCCAGGGTGAGGAGATATTCGTTGCCACTCCTGGTCCTTATGTAAAGTCCTGCTATTAGATTTTATAGGAGCTGGCCGATGAGACACATCCATCCAGGTTTTGGCACTGCAAGTCCGGTGGACAGGTGTGGCCTAATCCTAGAGGCAGGGTTCTTTCCGTCTTAAAGTGAACATTAAATTCTTTCTGCTTGTGGAAAATGACAGACCCCTGAAACCGCTTTTCTTCTGGTTCTGGCAGACGGTATGAGTATTCTGCAAACTCTTTCTTTGAGCTCTGCAGAGCTTACTATTAATATTCTATTTCCTATTCAAAGAAGCTTCTATGTGAGTATTGATCTTTGCACCAGCTGCCATTTCAGTGTTGAGGAAGCATCCCAAGTGCAACTGTGCTCCCCTCCCCCAAAGTGAACTAGTGAATCAGAAGAAATCTGTTAGACGTGGCAGTTCTTTTAATTTTTGTTTTAAAGCTCTGTTACTTGGAGGAGAAAACCATGGAGGCTCAGCTTCTGTGGAGAATTGAAGGCTGAAATCAAATAAAACTTGCACAAGTTAATCTTAAACACTTAATGGTATGCAAATTTGAGCTCCTATTCATGTAAATCACTGTAATGAGAATCAGTTTCAACCAGCCAGATCAGATTTTGCAGTTTTTCTCTTTTGCTTCCTTATTTTTGAGTGTGAATGATGTGCAGGCATGCGGATGATTTCCCTGGGATTCCTGTGCGGATGGGTAGGTTGCTGGAGGGTGGGGGGCGGGAGGGAAAGAAGGGGTACAGAAGGGAGAGCAGCTGGGCTGGACGCTTTGTTCATGATGATGGCTTTCTCCGAAAAGCTTCAGTCTAATCCTCCTCTGGCCGTGCATGGTGGCTCAAGTCTGTAATCCCAGCATTTCAGGAGGCTGAAGCCAGTGGATCGTTTGAGTCCAGGAGTTTGAGACCAGCCTGGGCAACACAGTGAGACTTTGTCTGTACAAAAAATAAATGAAAAAGAATTAGCTAGGTTTGGCGGTGCGTGCGTGTGTTTCCAGCTACTTGGGAAGCTGAGGTGGGAGGATCACTTGAGTCCAGGAGGTTAAGGCTACAGTGAGCTGTAATCGAGCCACTGCACTATAGCCTGGGCTACAGAAAGAGATCCTATATCAGAAAAAAAAATAAAATCCTCCAGCCGTAGCATAGTAGCAAGGGAGACGGGGAAGGGTCCGGGGGCAGGCTTGGGGGTGTATGCCAGGCTTTTGCTTCTTGCTGGCAGGCCTCCGGAGGTGCCCACAGCTCCTTACCACATGTGCTTTCCCAGCGTGGCTGCTTACTTCATCAAGCTAGCAAGGAGAGTCTCTAGAGTGAGTGTGTATCAAGGTGGCATCTTGTACAATGCAGTGCAGTCACAGGCGTGACGTCCACACCCATGCCGTATGCTATTGGTTAGAAGAAGCAAGTACTAGGACCTGCTAACATTCAAGGAGTGGGAATTACACAAAAGCATGAACACCAGGAGGTGGGGATCCAGGTGGCAGGGGGCTGTCCGTCATATCATTCCTTATGAATTCCATTCCCAAGTATCATTAAAGGGTTAAATCATGTTGACTTTCAAGTCACCATGGAGATACATCCTAAGTTATACCAAGCTTAGGTAGAGTTGGTCCTCCTCACCTTTCAAATATCTCTCTGCCTGCTTTCAGGTATTTAATAATCTTCTGTTATAAAATAAACTGATGTCTTCTGTTAAATTGATAGAAGGTAGAAGACTTAAATTTCAAATGCTTCTCTGAAGTTATTCTTGACTGAATTTAGTTACCTGAACTGGTCACCATTGTTCATGGCTAACATCTGGTCATCATGTATTTGTATGGGAAATGAGACGTGGGAGAGAAAAGAAAAGATCCCACTGGGTGAAGTGTGAGATACAAACTAAGAAGGGGGACAAAATACTTTGCCTTTTCCATGGATCTTGCTTTCTACTTACCCAGCAGCTAGGCTGTGAGTAACGGTGTTTCCTTTCTGAACTACAGCAAGGGCAGATAGCTCAGTGGAAGCAGTTGGTCATAATATCCCAGAAGGGAAATCCAGAGTGTCTTACAGGTTCACAGAGTACTGAGTATCCCCGGATAGATCCATTAGAAGTTGTTGTTAAACTGCTAAAGGGAGCCTCCAATTGTCATGAACTTACTAGACATCCGCCTGAAAAGAGGAGAGAGGGAGGGGACTTGGGAAAGTCCCTTGAATCTCAAAATCCTTCCTTCTCTGGACGATGCCCCAGATTTCATCAATTGTGTCCTAGTAAATTGTAAGTTCTCCTGGTGAAGCACTGCATCCTGCTTTATTAGTTATTCACAGCCTAGTGTGAATGAGGGGAGAGGGAGATGGATTTGCCATATCCTCCACTGCACGTGGAGTTGTGGAAGGCTCACATTTTCATGGAGAGAGAAAACATTTTAACACGAAAATGTCCTTTATGTATGTCCCTTCCCTGCTTACATACTTTCGCTGGGCTCCCACGCCACATTATAGAAAATAAAACTATTTTATTTGGCCAGAGTTCCCTCTACAGCTTCATCATGAGTGCTCTAATACTTGTATACCACGCCAACCCTTGGTTATAACAAACAACCCAAACTCTTTTACGCAGGTATACCTGTCACACACTCCTACTTCTACCTTGATTGCCTCTCTGCTCTCTTCATCCTGGAGTTCTTAGAGATCTAGTACAATGACCATATGCTTTGGGAAGATTTCCCCAACTTCTCTAGGGAGGAGAAGTTGCTTTCTCCTTGGGGCTACCACATTGCAGTTGGTAGCATCAAATCACACTGGAAAAGGTTACATGAAGGTTAATTTCTTTCACTACTCTAAGGGCTTTTTGAGGGCAAGGGACTATATTTTCTTATTATAATCTCTTTGATGCTGTCCTAGGGCCTGATGATACTAACTACTAACATTTATTGAGCACTTATTGTATGATAGACACTGGGCTGTACATTTTAAATGTATCACTCACTTAATCTTTACAAGTCTTCATGTTACTATTCCTGCTTTAGTGATGAGAAGCTAAGGCACAGAGAATTTATGTAACTTTTTAAAAGTCATGCAACTAGAATTAGCAGAGCCTGGATATGAACCTGGGTTTCTTGACGTAGAGATTTTGTCTTAGCTCCTATGTTATTGTCTTGTGCATACTCCTTAATATAGAACTATGATTAATACATGTTTATGGAGCGACTGACTGAATGAAAGTGTCACATGTTAGAGAGTGGCCTTGCCCTCATAGCCCCTCCTCAGTGAAGCCCTGCCTCTGTTCAGCTTGGCATTTAATTCCTGTAGTTCTGGCTTGCAGTTCCTCCAGCCTTCATTGAAGCAGAAGGAAGCATCTGGACTGGCGGCCCTGATGGCTGATATCTCTATTCCTCCTCCTCCCTACTCTGGGCAGCCTGACCCGAGGAGCCCTTGGTTCCAGCTTGTTTGTGACCTGATACTTGAGCTTTAGGGCCCAGAACCCATGAGCCTCTGGGCTGGCCCAGCTGCAAGGATCTGATGGACATTCTACACCTGTCAGCACTGCAGGTCTGGCCACGGATAAAACAGCCTGGGTGGGAGGGTAGCGATTGTCTTGGCTTTCCCTGAAGAACTTTGTCAGGTGTCCATGGCAACAAAGTCTTGAGTGGATGCTGAGTGGAGTTGGCCCTCTGCCTCATAGGGCCAAGGATAGGATGACCTCTGAGCTGCCACTTGCTGACAAGGCTGGCAATACTGGCACGTATACTAGCCCAGAGAGGGGGCTTTCCTCTTTCATTGGAGGCAGCTGAAACCCAACATATGTTCCTGGTGCTATGCTGGGAGTTATGGACCTAGAGGGCTCCACTGGCCCTTGAAAGACTTAGAGCCTAATGTCAGAGATATCCATATGTATTAACAATTGTGATATATTATAATGAGTAATTTGCTATACATGTATGTGCTTTGGATACATAAAAAAATGAGTATTTAATTCTGCTGGTAGACAAAGTGGTGTATGGTAAGCTGCCAAAAGAGGAAGACATGGTTTAGCATGAGATAAAGTAAGTACAATTCCTGCATGGTCACTGAAACATAATAGTGTAAACATAGTACTTGGCAAGCAGTAGGTGTCCAATGATCGCAGATATCATTGTCAGCAGCAACTGTAGTGGCACCCCTAGATCTAGAAGAGTGAATAAGTGATCTTCAGGCACAAAAATCAGGAAAGGGATCAGCATTCCCTCCTTAAAAGGAGGAAATATTATTCCCATGGAGTAAGTTTGGAAAAAGTATTGAAAAAACAGTAAGTTGGGAAGTTGGAAAGTTGGGAAAACACTGAACTCAGGGTTGGAAATTTAATTATAGTTTCAGTTCTGCTACAGTGAGTTATACTAACTGAGCACTTGTTAAATTGCCTTCTCCCTATGGACTGATTCTCTTTTATAATTTATAAATGTAGAAAGATGGACTGCATGGTACCCAAGTGCTCTTCTAATAACAGAATCTTTAATGTCTACAATATCTCACTCACAATGTCTTGCAATCAATAAAAAGGGATCAGACAAGTATAGAAACAGAAAAATGTATTCCACAGTCAAAAGAAAAAGCAGGCAATAGAAACTATAAGATAGTGGAATCAATAGACTATACTGTAAAGCATCTATTTAAAACATGGTCAAGAATTTAAAGAAAAATATAATCATCATGAATAAACAGATGTGTAACATCAACAGTGAAATGGAAAGTGTAAAGAAGCCAATGGGTATTGTATAATTGAAAATTAAAATATTTGAAATTAAAAAATTACTAGATGGGCTTAATATCACATGGGAGATGACAGGTAAGTATACTTGTAAAATTAATAGAAATTGTCCAATCTGAAGAACAGAGGAAAAAAAGGCTTAAAAATAAATAGAGCCTTAGGAACCAGGGATACCATGTCAAGTTATCTAAGATACATTTAATTGTAGTTCAAGAAGGAGGGGAGAAAAAATTGGGGGAGAAAAAATTTGAAAAAAGGTAAAAATGTTCAACATTTGGTGAAAAACACAAATTTACAGGCCAAGGAACTCACTAAACACAAGCACGATAAACAGACAATAAAATAAATAAAACCACAGGCACTACAAAGTCAAAGGGAAATAAAAATTGTTGAAAGCAGCAAGAGCAAAAGGACACATCACATACTGAGAACATTAATACATATCATGACTAACTTCTCTTTAAAAATAGTGGAAGCTGGCTGGGTGCAGTGGCTTACACCTGTAATCCCAGCACTTTGGGAGGCTAAGGCCGGCAGATCACCTGAGGTAAGGAGTTCGAGACCAGCCTGGCCAACATGGTGAAACCCTGTCTCTATTAAACATGCAAAGATTAGCTGGTGTGGTCTTGGGCACCTGTAATCCCAGCTACTCAGGAGGCTGAGGCAGGAGAACTATTTGAACCCAGGAGGCAGAGGTTGCAGTAAGCCAAGATCGCACCACTGCACTCCAGCCTGGGCAACAGAGTGAGACTCCATCTCAAAAATAAATAAATACATAAAAATAGTGGAAACAAGAAGGCACAGAATGACATCTTTAAAGTGCTTGAAGAAAAAAAAACCTGTTAATTCAGAATCTCAGAATTTTTCTGTTTCTGTCAAAAATGATGGCAAAATGACCACATTTGTCAGTAAATAAAAATTGAGAGGATTTATTGCCAGTAGATCACAAATTCAAGAAATGCTAAAGAAGTTTTCAAGCAGGAGAAAAATGATTCTTGATAGAATCATCTATCATCTTGATAGATTCCTGATAGAATCAACAGGAAGGAATGACAAGTACTGGGAATGGTAACCATGTAACAAGATATAAAAGATTATATAATTTTTTCCAAATTAATATAGTGTGAGGTTTATAAAAAACATATATGTAATAAATACAACAACAATATCAAAAATACAGGGGAAGGCAAATAATGCTATTCTGTTGCATGGTTATTATATTTTTACATAAAATGGTATTATATAAACTCCAACTAGACTGTGGTAAGTCAAAGATGCATAATGTAATCCTTTGAGCAAGCATTAAAATATAATGCATAGAGATGGAGCTGAAAAGCCAATAGCAGAATTAAAATTGAATACTAAAAATATTTGATGACCCTAAAACAAGGCAAAAAGGAGGAGGAAAAAAACTAAAAGCAAATGAGACAAATGGGAAAACAACAGCATAATGACAGACTCAAAACCAATCATATCAGTAATTACATTAAACATAACTGAACACTCAAGTTAAATGGCAGAGATTGTCAGACTGGATTAAAAAGTAAGACTCCACTATATTCCTTGTAGAAGAAATGACTAAGTGTAAGACACAGATAAATGTAAAGTAAACGATGCAAAAAGATGTAGCATGTAAACCATAAGCATAATAAAGTTGGAGTGACTATATTAACATCAGACAAAATAGACTTTAAGACAAAAGTATTACCAAAGACATAGAGGGACATTATGATAAAAGTTTTAATTCATTAGGAGGACATAGAAATTTTAAATGTGTACTTGCCTAATAACAGAGCTTTAAAATACATGAAGCCTAAACTGACAACTAAAGGGAGAGAGAGACAAATCCCATAATCATAAGACAGAAGATCTCAACAAGGCTGTCAACCACTATCTTAGTCCATTCAGGTTGCTATAACAAAAATGCCCCATGGACTGTATAGCTTAAGTAACAAATGCTTATTACTCATAGTTCTGAAGGCTGGTAGGTCCAAGATCAAGGTTTTGGGAGAGTCATTCCCTTGTGGTGGCCCTCTTCCTGGTTCATAGACAGCTATCTTTTTAATGTGTCTTTTTCTTTCTTTCTTTCTTTCTTTTTTATTATACTTTAAGTTTTAGGGTACATGTGCACAACGTGCAGATTAGTTACATATGTATACATGTGCCATATTGGTGTGCTGCACCCATTAACTCATCATTTAACATTAGGTATATCTCCTAATGCTATCCCTCCCCCATCCCCCACCCCACAACAGTCCCCGGTGTGTGATGTTCCCCTTCCTGTGTCCATGTGTTCTCATTGTTCAATTCCCACCTATGAGTGAGAACATGCGGTGTTTGGTTTTCTGTCCTTGTGATAGTTTGCTGAGAATGATGGTTTCCAGCTTCATCCATGTCCCTACAAAGGACATGAACTCATCCTTTTTTATGGCTGCATAGTATTCCATGGTGTATACGTGCCACATTTTCTTAATCCAGTCTATCATTGTTGGACATTTGGGTTGGTTCCAAGTCTTTGCTATTGTGAATAGTGCCGCAATAAAAATATGTGTGCATGTGTCTTTATAGCAGCATGATTTATAATCCTTTGGGTACATACCCAGTAATGGGATGGCTGGGTCAAATGGTATTTCTAGTTCTAGATCCCTGAGGAATCGCCACACTGACTTCCACAATGGTTGAACTAGTTTACAGTCCCACCAACAGTGTAAAAGTGTTCTTATTTCTCCATATCCTCTCCAGCACCTGTTGTTTCCTGACTTTTTAATGATTGCCATTCTAACTGGTGGGAGATGGTATCTCTTTGTGGTTTTGATTTGCATTTCTCTGATGGCCAGTGATGATGAGCATTTTTTCATGTGTCTGTTGGCTGCATAAATGTCTTCTTTTGAGAAGTGTCTGTTCATATCCTTCGTCCACTTTTTGATGGGGTTGTTTGTTTTTTTCTTGTAAATGTGTTTGAGTTCATTGTAGATTCTGGATATTAGCCCTTTGTCAGATGAGTAGATTGCAAAAATTTTCTCCCATTCTGTAGGTTGTCTGTTCACTCTGATGGTAGTTTCTTTTGCTGTGCAGAAGCTCTTTAGTTTAATTAGATCCCATTTGTCAATTTTGGCTTTTGTTGCTATTGCTTTTGGCGTTTTAGACATGAAGTCCTTGCCCATGCCTATGTCCTGAATTGTATTGCCTAGGTTTTCTCCTAGGGTTTTTATGGTTTTAGGTCTAACATTTAAGTCTTTAATCCATCTTGAATTAATTTTTGTATAAGGTGTAAGGAAGGGATCCAGTTTCAGCTTTCTACATATGGCTAGCCAGTTTTCCCAGCACCATTTATTAAATAGGGAATCGTTTCCCCATTTCTTGTTTTTGTCAGGTTTACTGTGTCTTTATATGAAAAAGGGATGAGGGAGATAACTGGGCTGTCTTCTATAAGAGCCCTGATTCCATTCACGAAGGCTCTGCCCTCATGGCCTAATCACCTCCCAAAGGCCCCACCTCCTACTGTCATCATATTAGGGATTAAGATTTCAATGCAAATTTTGGAGGTATACAAACATCTAATCCATTGCAACTGCTTTGATATGATTGACAATTATAGTATGTTACATCCAGCCGCTGCAGAGCATACATTCTTTTTTACATACATATTTAATTTTCTTTAAGATTAACTATATGCTGGGTCAAAAATGAAGTCTCAGTAAATTTCAAATGACAGAAATCTTCCAATATTTAGAATATGTTCTTTGTCCGTAATGGAATTAAACTGAAGATTAATGAAAGGAACTCTGGTGCCATGGTTTGGAAGTTTGATCCTTCCAAATCTCATGCTCAAATTTAATCCCCAGTGTGGTAGTGTTTGGAGATGGGGCCTAGTGGGAGGTGTTGGGGTCATGGGGGTGGATCCCTTATAAATGTATCAATGCCCTCCCTGAAGCAGGAGAGTGAGTGATTTCTCACTCTATTAGTTCCTGTGAGAGCTGGTTGTTAAAAAGAGCCTGGCACCTCCCCTATCTCTCTCTTCTTTTACCACATGGTCTCTACATACACTGGCTCCCCTTTGCCTTTCACCATGAGTGGAAGCAGCCTGAAGCCCTCACCAGAAGCAAATGCTTCTTGTACAGCCTTTAGAACTATGAGCCAAATAAACCTCTTTTCATTATACATTTCCCAGCTTCAGGCATTCCTTTAAAGCAACACTGAATGGACCAAGACATCTGGCAAAGTCCTGATATCTGCATATTTATAAAACACATGTTTAAATACCCCATGTGTCAAACACTGGAAGATGTTTTCAGCTAAATGATAATGAACACACAGGAAAAGTTGTGGGACTCAGCAAAGGCAGTACATAGACGGAAGTTTATAGCTTTATACGCTTATATTAGAAGAGAAGAAGAATTTAAGATTGGTAATCTAAATTTGTGCCTTAAGAAGTTAGAAAGATAGAAACAGCTTAAATCCAGAATAAGTAGAAAGGACATAATAAAGAGCAGATATTAATGAAGTAAAGAAATCGATAAACAATAGAGACTAGTCCAGAACCAATTACCCTTCTCGTATTCTCTGATAGAAATAATTCAATGAAACTAATGAAACCATTTCTATAAACATTATAGAATTTATCAGGAAAGATGGGAGGGGGAGAAATGAAAATAAACCAAACTTGCAGCACACTCAGCGTTTACTAGCTCAGCTTATTCTCTCTGACTTGCTTCCTTATAGTTGTTTGCTGCCTACCACCCCGGAATCATGGAAATCCTGACACAAGATTATAGTTCCCCTTAACTGCTCTGTAGATAACAACTTAATTATTGTGAAACATTAAGTTTTCCCTTTGAGATATTCTTTCTGGTCATGCATATCAGTGAAACTACTGATGCCAGCTGGTCTGAAAGACCCCAGAAGGAACTGACTCATCAAAGAAGGCAGTTTCCACATTCTGATGATTTCTTCCCCCTTACCCAAACCAATCAATGCCCCTAATTTTCCAGCCCCTCACCCTCCATGATCTGCTTAGAAACCTCAACCCAGAAGTCCTCAGGGAGACAGATTTGAGGGTCTCCTCACATCTCCTCACCCATCTGCCCTGTGATCATTCAACTCTTCTTCTGCTGCACACCCGGCTGTCTCAATGTGTTGGTCTGTTACTTCACAGCAGGCATAGGAACCTGTTGGTCCTGGAATGCTAATATGTATTTCCTCCTGGGACCAGTGATCCCTTTTGTGGTAATAATACTTTTTTGGGATTTTGGAATAACTTAAGTCTGTGTGAAAATTTTGGAAGATTTTAAAAAAATGCTTTATTATATTTTTCTGCCAGAAAATACAATTTACATATAAACAAGCAATATGGTCCTTGATCCCATCTAGAAAGTTTGCATTTGAAAGCAAGGCTTCCATAGTTCACAAGAAACTCCTTGTGAGACCACAGCCTCACACAATCTTCTCCCTGTATGAACTCATCCTAATTATAACCCTTATCACTCCACACTAGAGGTCAAAGGGGTAGGAGGTTTGGGTGGTGGTGGTGTGTGGTTGGGTTGGGGCAGGTGAGCACTACTGAGAGAAGGAGGATAAATCAACTGCCACTGAAACCTCCCCTCACTGTTCTAGGCGTTCCCCTTTGTGTGACTTTTGTATTCTACCACTCTCCATAGGTCCTGAAGGATGTGGGCTTTGCTTCACATCAACCAGGAGGAGGAGAAAAACCTTCCAAGACAGTGAAGGAGAATAAGTTATCACCTGGACACCTGTTTAATAGACCAGGATTTATAGATAAGAAAAGGCAGGGTGATGAGCTTTCTGAATCTTGGACAAGTATGACTAAGACTCTGATAATTAAACTGGGGGAGTGGTGGTCAAGAATGTTCTCCCAACACCAACGGAAGCCTTCCTATTATTACTGGGCCCCAAAGTTATGCCAGAAATGATTGAATTGTAACATTTAGCAAGAATTATTGTTCACCTGTTTTGTACACTCTGGACCCCAGAATGGAATAACCAGATACATAGTCAGCCAGATATAAAAATATTTGAATTGTTTTTTGAGTCTATCGGCTAGTAAAAAATGAGTACATTCAGTTTCATTTGAGAACAACATACAATTTAAAAAACATAACTTGTATAACACTGTAAAGAGAGTAGAGTAGATTCAATTCCTCCTTGTCTTAGTCCATTTGCTCTGCTAAAAGAAAATACTTTAGACTGAATGGCTCATAATCAAAATAAATTTATTTTCACAGTTCCGGAGACTGGGAAGCCTAAAATTCAATGTCTGGTTAAGGGCCTGTTTCATGGTTCACAGGTGGCTCTTTCTAGCTGTATCCTCAGGTGGTGAAAGGAGCAAGGCTCATAAGGGCACTAATATTAATATTTAGCTCTTTATATACAAGGGCCCTTTTATAAGGACACTAATCCCATTCATGAGGGCTCCACACTCATGCCCTGACTGCCTCCCAAAGGCCACACCCCCTAATACCATCATATTGGGGATTATGATTTCAATATGTAAATTTGTGGTGATACAGTCAGATCATAGGACACCCCATGAGAAAGTAGTTTCTCCTAACCAGTGCTGTTGGGAGCACAGTCGCGATTCTGGTATTGCCTGGAGATGCTTTCTCTGCCCCTCTCTGTTGTGTCCTGTGTTGCCCTTGTTACAAGATCTCACTGTGGTGGAGATGACTAAGCTGCTTCGAATCTCTCACTTTAAGTCTCAAGTTCTTTTTCAAAGGGCAAAATCCCCTGGTGTTGGTCAGCCCATCCTCGCCACAGGTTTGGCTTCCCTTCAGCTTGCTGCACAGGCCACTGGCCATGGTGGATCAGGCTGTTGCTCTCGGTCTCTGTAGCTTGAAAGAGGCAGAGCTCTCATCTATGTCTTTTTTGCTTTGTCTGGTATCTCATCAGGCCCTCAGTGGCACCTTCAGTTGCACAGGCCTTGTGGTCAATTCATTTGAGAGATGCTTGGGAATGATCAGAACTCCAAACCTATTTCTTGCTGGGCAGAAATATGGATGTCAAGTCAAGTCACTTCCCTCACCCAGTACCCTCTTATTTAGGAGGAGTCTAGGGTATCACTGCTCAATAATTTACCGCCCTGTCATCAATGTCCATTAGTCACTTCCACATGCATTTGCTCATTTAACCCTCTCACCAATTATTTTAGTAGGTATTATCAAATCAGAAATGTAATAATGACAATAATATCAATAACGACTGCATTTATTGAGTGCTTTTCAGATGACCAGCACTGCGCTGAAAACGTAAGTGCTGCTCAAATTAATCCTCTTAGCAACCCTATGAGGTAAGCATTATCATCCCCCCCATTTAACAGATGAGAAAACAGAGTCACAGAGAGCTTAGGTAACTTAGCTCCAAGTCACATAGCTAATAGACATGGGAGCAAAAGCTTAAAACCACATGTTCTGTGTTTAGAGTGGAGCGGGGCTGGTTCCAGGTGCAGTAGTAGAGGAACTCCCTGCTTTCATGCCTCCTCTTCTGCCTGTGGTACCTGCACTCTTGAGCGCTAAGTCACTGCATCTTTCAAGGCACAGCTAAGACTCCTGGAAGTTGTGCTGCCATCCTCATGGCAGGGCATGCTCTCCTGCTACCTACCCTCTCCCTTCTACTCTCAGGAAAGAAATCCTGTTTGCCATTTGTGAATTTAAATCTATGGGCCGGGTGCGGTGGCTCACACCTATTTATAATCCCAGCACTTTGGGAGGCCGAGCTGGGTGGATCACCTGAGCTCAGGAGTTTGAGACCAGCCTGGTCAACATGGTGAAACCCCAGCTCTACTAAAAATACAAAACTTAGCCGGGCATGGTGGTGCACTCCTGTAATCCCAGCTACTGAGGAGGCTGAGGCAGGAGAATCACTTGAACCCAGGAGATGGAGGTTGCGGTGAGCCGAGATTGCACCGCTGCACTCCAGCCTGGGCGACAGAGTGAGACTCCGTCTCAAAAAAAAAAAAAAAAAAAAAAAAAATCTATGGAGAATTTATCTTCCAGGGACCTTTACTCTCAATGGAAAAATCTCAGCTCAGCCTCACTGCTATATTGGTTACAGATACAACATTTATCCCCCTTTTAAAGGTGATGGCATTAGACTGAAAAGCTGCTTTGGGGATATGGGGTCATGCTGAAAACTCATATTGGTCTCACCTCTGGATAAACCCCCAAGCTTTTTTCACATTCAGCAGTGTTTAGCCAAGCCTCCCAACCTTATTTTTGTCAGGTGATAGTGAAGACCTGGGGGAGGGAATTTCTACTCTTGGCTCTATTATATTTCATTCTGTAGGATCTGGTCCATTACTCAAGGCTGTTGAAATCTTTTTGGATTCCAACTCGGTCATCTGACATATTCGTATCTTTCTTAACTGGGTGTCATCCGAAAATCTGATGAGCGTGTAGCCTTTATTTTCACCCAAGTCATTGATAAAAATGTTGAATAGGAAAGAGCAAGGGGACTGAATAAATGCTGTTAGAAAACTCTCTATGTCAGTGTCAATTTATTAATTATTACTCTTTGAGTCTGGCATTCTGCTCACTATTGAATTCTTCTAATTATAGAAGCCTGCACTTCTTTCTCTGTCTTATTCATAAGATATGAGAGTCTTGAGTCTGAGATGATGGGATAAGAGGGCAGGTGTGCGGCAAAGGATTAATCTTGCCTAAAGGAAGATTTGTTCCTCATCTAGCCCTGGGAGCTAATCTCTAAATCCTTGGAATGTCCTGCCTCATGAGTGTCTTTGTTTACCTGGGGGCCCTGGGCAACACAGTATAAGCTTGACCTCTGGCAGGGATAGAGACTAAGGCCATTCATGTCTACATGACCAACTCCCAATAAAACCTTGGACACCAAGGCTTAAGTGAGCTTCCATGGTTGGCAGTACCCTGTGTGTGTTGCACACATTGTTGCTGGGAGTGTTGGCTGCATAACTCTACAGGGGAAGGAAAACTGGAAGCTCACGTATGGTCTCTCCTGGACTCTGCTCTATGTGCCTCTCTCTTTTTGCTTATGTGGACCTGTATCATTTCACTGTAATAAACTATAACTGTGAGTACAATGGCTTTTCTGAGTTCTGTGAGTCCTAGCAAATCACTAAACCAGCAGGTGGTCTGGGGGATGCCTGAATTGCAAGAGGAATCTCTGGATTACATTTAATGTGTCTTTCTTTAAAGCCGGAGTTCTAAGATCTCTCTGAATTTCTGCTTGAACCTCCTCTCTAGCTTCCCTAAACCCTTTCTTCAGAAGATATTATGTAAAATGTGTGGGAAGTCCTCTCTCTGCTTCACAAAGAAGCGTCCTCCCCCATGGCCTGCCCTAGGCACTGACCAACCCCTCTTGCCTGCCCCGTGTGGTTTAATGAGTACTCACTTCAGTCTACTCTGGGTAGGATATTGTATTGCCCAAGCAGACTCCACACTCACCTGCCTTTCAGGAGAGTCCCTGCTAAAATCCAGATGTTAACTGGGGAAGAGCATAATTCCCTGCTGTCACCCATTTATACTTCAGCCTAAAGTAATCAGTTCACTAACAGAATGGGCTGTCATTAAGATAGAATTCAGGAGAGGGGAGTTCGGGTCTGGGTACTTCTGGGGCTTTCCCCAACTATGAGAGTGAAGAGGGTTCTGCTAGGCAGGGAAACAGGGTTGCTGGGGTCTCCACAGGGCTCTGTTGAGGCATAAGGGAGGAGCGTGCTGAAGGTGTGGCGGAGGGCTGACAATAAGCTGGCCTACATCCTAGTTTTGTTAGAAAAATTAGAGGGTGAAAACTAGCACTTTGTTCCTTCTCTGGCATCCACGTGTATCCACATGGCCAAGTGGGCACTAACTTTCCAGAGGATGAAGGGAGAGCAGCCAAGCTGGGCATGGGAGGCAGATGTGTCACCTGAAAGAGAGGGAGCCCATTCCTTATCTCACAAGGGGTTTGCTGGAAACCAGGTTTCTGGCACTGCGGGGGGAAAAGGTGTCATTAAGTAGAAGAGAGCAATCCTTTACATATAGGGTTTTAATCTCACTTCTGCCCTATGCAATTCCAGGCAGCTTAACCAAGACACTCTTCAAAATGGAGAAAACTTTGCTCCAATTCTAATATCAGGGAGTGTGACCACAAAACCTTTAGTTCTCTCCTCTGAGGTCATTTTTATGACTTCTCACTACTTTTTATCTTTGAACTATTTTTTAGGTCTATGTTGGGAAAATGGTTTTGTTTCTTTCTTCCCCCCTCTCTTTTCTTTATCCTCCAGTTGACAACCATGAAATGATCTCCCCTTAAGACAGTCACATGAGACAGTTCTGTCTTTCCTTCACCCTGGGCCTTAGAGGATTAGAGAGCACATGCCCTGAAAAGCATCACCCTCCCGTAGAAATCCATAGAGAACCTCTATTTCTACCCTCCTGGCAGCAGATGTAGAGAAATTGGGGTAGGGGTAGACGGGGTCAACCCCACCCCGCAAGATTAATTAATGTGAGCGCTTATAGTCAGTTCCCAAGACGGGAGGCCTTCATATTTAAAGCCATTAAGTGGAAATTTCTTGAGGGCAGGACTACATGAATTTGCCCTTGAATTGAGGGTTTGGCCAGGCCTGACCCCTGACTCAGCACTTCAGAACACTTAGGCCACGCAGGATCTGGAAATGCAGTTTCTTCAGTCACCCCAATGTGCTTGGTACCTGCCTAATGAATGCTTGTGATGCTCACAGAATCTCCCTAAACTCTGCGCGGGGGTGTTGGCTGGGAGCTCACTCCCCCAGTGACTGAGACTCTTCTATAATACCTGACCGTGCTCTCAGTCAGAATCTCCACTGAGCTCAGCGCTCCAATTTCACGCAATAAAGCGAGCTTTCAACACAGTAAAGTTGTGCTTTGAGCTTGCTGGGCACTCATTTACTGGGTCAAATATTGTCAGAGTTGTTGAACACGCAGGCAATGTAATCAATATAGTCGAAATTGCAGATTTCCAAACTTTAATCCCCTGGTCATTTTGTTAACCAGCTCTAAATCCCCCGAGGATCTGGTTTAAATGCAGCTTTGGACACAGTAGTTCTGAGGAGGGGCGTAACAAGCTTCCAGGTGACTCCCTAGCACCATACTTTGAGAAGTCAGCATTGAAGGGTGTTGATATGGGGAGGAGGAGAAGCTAGTCGCTAAGACTCTGCTCACACATCCCTAGCAGAAAACATAGAAAGGGATCATGGATTCTACATTGGTCTGAAGGAAACTTGTCCCGGGCATCTGCTGTCCCTGAGGCTGAGGACATGGCTCTCAGATCTCCATTACTTTGAAGTGTTTGCAGCAGCAAGAGGCAGGATGGTGCAATGGGTAGTGCTTGTGCTCTGGTGCCAGCTTGCATGTTTGAGGCCTGGCATGCAATCCTAAGCTCTGTGTTCTTGTGGCTTAACATTTCAGTGCCTTAGTTTTCTTACTTGTAAAACAGGGATGGGGTAGTCATAATAGTACCCACCTCTATAAGGTTACTGTAAAAATTAAAAGATTACGTAAGGGACGTGGTCCATAAAAAATGTCCAGAATACTTATTTTCCTTTCCAGCCAGAGCTCCTGTTTCTAAGCCTGGGACCTCAGGGGGCCCTGGGTTTCTATGCCCTGAACTGCCACAGTTGTGCAAGCACTCTTGGGTCTCCTGTTACCCGGGAGCCGACAACAGACCAAAATAAAGAGGTGGGGTGGGGTAGCGGGGCGGGCTGAGCGAGCCTCTAGAGGGAGTCTGACCAGGTCAGCTGAGAATGCCTGTCAGCCATCCAGGGTGGCTTCTCCTTTGCTCTGCTCCTGCATGGGCCTGGAGGTGGGTGAGTGACTCATGCTGGTGCCCTCCCCACCCCTGCACCCAAATGCTCAGCCCTCCCCACAGCAGGGGCTCACCTAATCCCCACAGTGGGAGTCGGTGGGTATTCACGCCTGTGCCGAGGTCTAGGGTTGCACCGCGCTGACTTCACACTCAGCAGCATGTGCAGCTGAGGCCTCCGGGCAGTCGTCTCCTGCGAGGCGGGCAGCGAGGTCAGCTTGGCAGCCGCAGCCTCTCCAGCCTGGATCTGGCCGCAGGCAGCGGTTCCCTGGGACCCGAGAAAAGGATGGCCGAACAAGAAGCTAGTGGGCTACAGGTCCTGCTGCACACGCTTCAGGTAGGAAAGGGTAGAGTGGGCGCAGAACCCGGCGGGCTGGGTGTTTGCCTGGGCTGGCCTGCCTGGGAGCTATTTACACAGTCCCCTCTGGCAGTCACTGGCCCGGTTTGTTAACAGCAAGAGAACAGGAGTCGGCTCTCACCTTGAAGCTGACCTAAGTGATGCTGTGGAGTTCAAATATTAAACACGACGATGTTGATGATTGTTCTGCTTAAATTATTGATCCTCGTGGGATCAGAGGCTCTGGGTAAAAGAACCGAGTTTGCTAGAAATGGGAAAGGTGGAGAAAAAGCCTGTTTGGCAAATGAAGGGGACCTGTTGACGCTCTTCCTGAATAAGGCTGGAGACCTGCTGAGAGCATGCAGAGCTGTCTGGGAGGACAGGGTGGGTGAGGAGAGGACCCTTCTGGGCATCTCCTGCTACATGGCTATCTTAATGGGCTCCCAAATTGTAGTTACATCAGAATGGCCTGGGATGCCGACTATCAGTGCATTTTCCCAGGCAGGATCTGACTAGAAGGTGTTTGAATCATGTAGGGCAGTAGCCTGGGAAACTGCCTTCTCCCTGGGGGATGCTATTCATTCCTAATTTTGAGAATTCTTGTTCTACAGCAGTGGTTTGCAAACTTGTCTGCACATTAGAATCACCTGGAGCGGGTCAAAAAACACTCATGCTTGGGACCCACCCCCAAAGACATGGATTTAACTGATCTAGGGATCAATCCGAGCGTTAGAGTTTGAAAACTCTCCTGGGGTCTCCATGTAGATTTAAGGCTGAGAACCACTACTCTCTATGCTTGTAGTTAGCTGGATTCAGAGGATGCCAGCGTTCAAAAAGGCCCAAGGGGTCTTCTACCCCAGGAGTTTAAGCCGGAAGTTCATGGAAGGGGTCACAAGATGATGGGCTTGGAGGGGGGGTCCATGACCCCATTCCCCTGTTTAGAATATAAACATTTTGTACGTATTTTCCTTTTTCCCTGTTGGGAAAAATGTTCTTAATTTTCCTCTGATTGTTTTTGTTTTGTTGAGACAGCGTCTCACTCTGTCGCCCAGGCTGGAGTGCAATGGTGTGATCTCGACTCACTATAACTTTTGCCTCCCAGGTTCAAGCAATTCTCCTGCCTCTGCCTCCCAAGTACGTGGGATTATAGGTTCCTGCCACCATGCCTGGCTAATTTTTTGTATTTTTAGTAGAGATGGGGTTTCGCCATGTTGGCCAGACTGGTCTTGAACTCCTGACCTCAGGTAATCCACCTCGGCCTCCCAAAATGCTGGGATTACAGGTGTGAGCCACTGTACCTGGCCATTTTTCTCTGATTCTTAAGAAGATTTGCATTCCTGAAAGTTTAAGAACCAATAAATGCAACCTTCAGGTGTGCAGATAAGGAAACGGAATCTCAGAAGTGAAATAGGCTCCTTGATGTGAAATGGCTACATAGTAGGAGAACTGGGCCTTCAATATTCAGTTCACTTGGCATCCTTTGACTCATTCTATCTGATTCATGCAAGGTGAGAATGTATCTGACCAGGGGTATTGGAGGCAGGAGTGGACCTCAAAACAAATTTGCAAAATAAATCCAAGGATTTATTTGTATCTGGCTAGATTTATTTGATTTAATAACCAGGTACAATAAGCTGACATTCTGAGACCCCTTCTAATTTCTGAGTAGTTACATGGAGATCTTGATTAACTGATTCAAACAACTGAAAATATCTCATGGACAGAATTTTCCTTGCACTAGCTGTCTAGGAAAGAGGGAAAGTAATAAGTTGGTAATAGGGGTTCAGTAAAAATGAATGTCCTGTAGTTGGCCTCAAAGTCACTTCAGGTTGAACTCAATTGCCTGTATTCCCACCAGTGAGAATTGATAATTGATGTTTAGCATGATCACCCCGGGGCACTGCTAGATTCTCAATTATCAAAGAAAGATTTAATTATGTTCACTAGACTCTACTGAGTTCCCAATTAAGCAGAACATTATGATAACAGGAACACGCTTCCTGTTTACACCTCAGTTGATCAGAGTTTGGTTTAGAATTGACCTGGGTTCCTGGCCTGGCCTGCACCAAGTGCTTCCCTAAGCCCTGTTTCTGTCTCTACGGTAGAAGTCAGAACTCTGAAACGCTTTTTAAAAAAGGGAACCCAGAACATATATTCTGTGGAGTAATCTTTCATGATGGATTTGATGTCCTGTCCCCATCCCTGCTCCCCATGGACTTAAACTAGGTGAGCCCACATTGTTTCTTAGAAAGGGTTAGCTGAACCTGTCTCAGTTGGGGATCCCAAAGATCTTACCAATTCAAACCAGTGTGTCTCTTCTTGTGCACAAGGTGACAGACAGAAGGCTTTGAATTGTTTCTCAAACCTTTGGGGAAACCAGTGAATAAGTTTGAACCAAATGTGAGCTTAGGTCTCAGTTCCCATGTCTTTTAGGAGTGCCCCAAAAGGTTGCCAAGGGAAGGAAGAAAGAGATCGGAGGGACAGAAAAGGCAAACACAAGCATAACAGAATATCCCTGTGCTATGTTTGTGGATGTCCTCCTACTTAAGCATATCACCATTTCTGACTCTTTAGGGGCATAAAATAAACCGGGCCACTAAGAAACATCAGTTTTCTGTGTGTTAACTTTTTCCTGCACACATGAGGAAGGGGTAAGTGGTTTTCCCTACCACAACTTAAAAACAGCTTCTTTATCTCTGTCCTGAAGGTCTGAGAATCAGATTTCTACCCAGACATGTTCCAACTTCCTGGCCTTTACAGCGTGGGTGTGAGGCAGAAAATCAGACTGACTGATGTGGGTCTGGGTGAAGCAGGAGGCAGGCAGCCCACAGCACAGGTGCGAGAGGCAGAAAGGACTGGATCCAGCCCCTTCTCTGGCACTTACTAGGCTGTTTATCCTTATGAAAGTCCCTCGACCTCTCTGAGCCTCCATTTATGTAATCTGTAAAAGAAGGGCCATAAAAATACGTTCCTTAGCATTTCTGTGAGGATTAAGAGAATACATCTGAAAAGCGCTTGTAAACTCTAAATGGCTGTTTGAATGACTGTGGTTTTATGATTTCCCTCGTTGAGTATGCAGTGGAGAGGCTGGGAACACTTGCCTACACTTTTTGTCAACCTGCCTGGCTTTTTTCCTGGGTGGACTCCAATATACTTGGAAAAAAAAAAGAGGTGTCTCATTTGTCCTGCTCTCGTCTCTCCATGTGGTTTGAGCTAATGGAGAAGATCGAGAACTGCCAGGGTTGCAGGATGTGGGCTCCTTGCCAGCTCTGATGCCGTGGGCTGTCACCCAGCAGTGTCCCACAAAATGCCAGTTAAGTACCTTTATTGAAACATGAAAAATGCATAATTTTTCGGTCAGCTTTGGCACACTCTGCACTGTGATATGGGCACATTTTTGCCATTTCCATTTGTACTTATTATTTTATGTGATAGCTGCTTAGATCAAACCCTGGTCTGCATCTTTGCCAAAATGTGCATAGTTAACTTCTTTTCTCAACTTGGGATCCAAGAACACCATCTATTATGGATTATGAATGAGGCTGCAGGATGTGGGGCTTCCTGTCTGGAGTAAGCCATGGTACTTAGATAACCTCGGCTGGGGTGACCAGTCCACTTCTCCCCCTTGGACTTGATCCTCCAGGGATTATTTCCAAGATAGCAGGTGATTTTTAGCTTCTGGGCTGTAAATAGAGGAAGGGTAGAAAAATGATGACTGATATGTTTCATTCATAGCACTTGGGACTTCTGCTTCCAAAACATGTGTTTGAAATTTTCCCTTGCAGAACTCTCTGTAGAGGACATGGGAACATCCAACTATTGTATCCATAGGGTCAGGTGGAACAGACGCTGAGCTTTTCCCTTGGACTTAAACAGAAGGATTTGGACAATCAAGGGAAGAATTTTCCTTTAGATAGCAAACACTGTGTAGACTTTCCAAGGTTCCCTAAGATGTTTGAGGCTTTCTGGGTTTGTTGGAGATACCTGCTTCAACCACAACTCAAACATAGAAACAAACTGAGAACTGTCTTAATTTCAAGCATTAGTAGAAGCAAAGAAAGAGGAAACCCTATAAGGATGAGGGCCAAGTGGACAAGAGACAAAATTGGCAAGAAATTACATCTGTCAGTGCCTAAGGAATGGCTTTGTGACAATCAACCTGGGTAGAGAAGGGATGATGACAGTGTGTAGGCGTATGCTGAGCTTTAAGTGGGAAGAACCGTTTATTTGGTGTTTTGTTTTTTAAGACCTCATTACTTTCACAGCTTCTTACATTTCTTGGAATTAGAGATTGGAGAAAATGAACAATTATTAAGGATCCACTTGTGCCAGGCTTTTACCTCCACTACTTAACTTTCCTCTCTCTGCCACCTGTGAGGAAGATGTGGTTGTTCTCCTGTCTTACAGATGAGGACACTGATGGTTAAGGAAAGGATAAGCTGCTCAAGGCTTAAGGACAGAAACTTAGTAAACCCTGAGATAAGAGATGTGAGGCAGGTTTTGCTCCCCTAAAGCCTTTTCGCTGCTTTGCATTGCTTAAGCAACCTATGGAATATTCACTTATTCTTTATTTTGAGGATATTACCTTCATCTGACTAAACCTGAAGGTTGGGGGAATATGAATTTTCTACAATAGAGGAAGGCTTATTTATAACTGATATCATCTTCCACATCCTGATCTGGTGTGGGGGTAAGGAACTCCTGATGAAGGAAGGTAATATTTTGGATTTGGGTCAATTGGATGTTTTCAATATCCATCTATCCATCTGTGTATTCACTCATCCACCCACTCATTTATCCATCCATCCATCCATCAATCCATCCATCCATCCATCCATCCATCCCATTTACCTGTTCATCCACCCATCCACCTATCCATTCATTCACCTAGCCATAGCTTTCTATGTGCTGGAAGAGATGTGTAAAAATGAGAATTATAACACCTACTTATTGATTTTTTATAAGTTTAGAGAAAATTTATGAGAAGTGGTAAGCATATTGGTACATGCCCAATAAGTAGGAGCACTTATTGTAATGAAATACAGTCATTGCCTTCATGAAAATGTGGTATAGGAGCTAGGAGGAAGAAAGAAAATTATTCACAAAGGAAGTTTGCATGTGATGAATGCCATGGTAAAGGTAAACATCAAAAGAAAATTTTATGGAAGGTGGGGGAAGAAACCTCTCCTGATTATTGATTCAGGGAAGGCCTTGGAAAATGGGTCTAATTTCAGCAGGGGGAGGTACATTTACCAGGATGAGGAGGGTGCCTAGCGATCTTCCCCCTGTCATGGTGGGGGTGGGGATTTGTCATGGCATGGAGTTTGATTTAAAATGACAGTTCGTGAAGGGGAAGAAATGAGATGGAGATGGAAGTTTGGCCAAATGCTGGAGGGTCTTGAGTGGCAAGCTTCAGGTCCAACCATGCCCTTGGTAATGGCTGCCTATTCCTGCGTGTGAGTGGTGGAGTTGCAAGACATTCAACCAAGGTGATAATTGCAGAGCTCTTTGGACTAGGAACATTCGACCTGACTGCAGATGTAATGTGGTCTGTTTTAATTCCCCATTCCTGACCAGGCTTTTGTCACTGGACTTCTTCCTATACCTGTTCCCAACTCTTAGTCCCAGCCTTCAGCCCCTCCTGTCACTTACCTCATCCTAGTTATCTCAGCTCATCCTGAGCCTCTCTCTAACCCTAGGAGGAAGGGCTGGGATGAACTGAGGCTCAGGGATTGGGGCAGGAGAACTGTTCTACAACACTTGATTTTTGTTGTTGTTGTTTTTAATTTGTTATTTTAGGGGCAGCATTCAGATATCCTTGCATCAAAGCAGCTCCGACAGCATGGCTGAATTAACCAGAGTTCAGTCAAAAAGTCTCATCCCCACTCTCAAATTGAGAGAAGTTGGCATTTCCATCTTCTGAGCCCAGATGTCTCCCTGAACACCCACCTCTGCAGGGCAGAGGGTGGACAGGGGGCCAGTGGTGTTTTGAGGTGTAATTGGAAATGCAGTGATGCAATGAGGTGCATTGCTGGTGATATGCTGAGGCAAATGGCCAACAGAGACCCACGCCTACAGCAGAAAGCCATCACTTGGCAATATTTACTCCACAGTTTACTCAGTTTCTAAAACTGGAACTGATCTTATGAGAACCAAACACAGCCCCAGTTCCAGCCCTGGGAGATGGGGATGAGAACTTGGTCTCGGTTATCAATTACTGTATCTGCAATTGTGGAACAGGCAGCTATGAATCAAACAGACTGGACACCTCTTCATATTTCAGAAATGGGTGTATGGAAATGCATCCTCTTGGGTGTGAGTCCCATCTCCTTTATGCCAGGCCTGAAACAAAGAAAGAAAGTGGAGGGTTTGTGGGGTCTGTGCTTTTTCACTGAGCAAATACTGCATGGTTCCTTCATAGCCATAGGTCTGCAAATCAGGTTCTTGTTAGAGAAAAAGGTAATATGAGACAAGGGAGCATTCAAGGTCAAGAGCTAGGAACAAAAGAATGAATATAAAACAGGGCATGATAGAAAACAGAATGGCAAAGTGTATGTGCTCAATATGTCTCCCTTCCTCTCTCCCTCCCTCCTTTCTTTCTTTTTTCTCTCCTTTCTGCTTTTTGGTAACTTTTTACAAACTGAATACATCTGTGGAGTAACATACAGTAACATGGAGGAATTGCACAAAGTTAAGCAAATAAGTTGCTTAAATTTGTGCATATAATTTGCTTAACTTTGTGCGATTCCTTCATGTTGCCATGTATTGTTGTAGACGGTTCGTTCTGATTGCCCAATAGCATGCCATTGTGTGAATATCTTTATCCATTCTGGAATTGGTGATATTTGGGGTAGTTTCCAATTTGGGGCCATACTGAAATAGTGCTGCTTTGCACATTCCAGTACATGTCTTTGTGAACAAATGTATGCATGTCTGTTATATCTAGGGGTGAAGTTGTGGGATGCTAGGGTGCACATATGTTCAGCTTTATAGATAACAACAAATGGTTTTCAAAAATGGTAGCTCCAAAACAAATATCTATGAGCCACATAGATACCATTAGCTAGTGAAAGCACTGGATATTACTCCAAAACTTGTTTAACACATATTTGTTAGTTGAAAGTGATTTGAGATGCCTTGCATTAAGGGACTGCTCATAGCATTTATTTCTTGTGTGTTCAGTTTCCCCTTCTTGGTCCTTTTCATAATAGCTAAAATAATAACAAACATTTCTGAAACAGCTTCTGCAAGTCAGGAGCTATGCAAAGTTTTTCACATGCATTGTCTCATTTAATGGGCTTTTTTTTTTTTTTTTTTTTTTTTTTGACAGAGTCTCACTCTTTCACCCAGGCTGGAGTGCAGTGGCACAATCTCGGCTGACTGCAATCTCTGCCTCCCACGTTCAAGCGATTCTCCTGCCTCAGACTCCTGAGTAGCTGGGATTATAGGCGCGCACCACCATGCCTAGCTAATTTTTGTACTTTTAGTAGAGGCTGGGTTTTACCATGTTGGCCAGAGCTGGTCTGGAACTCCTGACCTCAAGTGATCTGCCCTCCTCAGCCTCCCAAAGTGCTGGGATTACAGGCGTGAGCCACTGCACCCCGCCCTCATTTAATCTTTGCAACAATCCTAAGGCAGTTAATATTATCCTCATTTTAAAGCTTTAAAATGGAAGATTGGAGAGGTTAGTGAATTTTCTTTGATCACAGAGTGAACAAGTGGCATAGCTGGAATTTGAGCAGAGGGAATCTCATACCAGCAGAAGTGCCCTCACCAGGTGCATTAACTCTCTAAGGAAAAGGAAGGGCATTTGGAAGATTGTCAGTAGATTTCCTCAGGTGTAAGTGTCTGCTGGGGAAAGATGGAGACCCTCACCTAGCACAGTCAGCAAGGACAGTAGCTGTCTCCACAGGCTGGAAGGACTGGCCAAAAGGGTGTAGAACAGGTGCCCAGAACAGGGATCAGCATTCTTTCTGCAAAGGGCCAGATGGCAAGTTTTCAGGCTTGGTAGGCCATACAGGGGATCCCTGTTGCAACTACTCAACCCTGCCACTGCAGCTGTAGACAACATGCAAATGAATGGGTATGCCTGTGTTCCAGTGGAACTTTATTTGGAAAACAGTCAGTGGGTTAGATTTGGCCCACAGGCCATAGTTTGTTACCCCTGGCCTGAAGGCCTTTGAATCACAAGCCTGGTGTAAGGGTGGGAGATGGAGAGGAAAGGTAGTGATGGAGCACGAGGTGGTAATTGCTGCGGCAAACTGCCAAGTAGGAACTTACCTCTCTGTGGTGGACGTTCTCAACTCCCAGGGTGCCCTTCCTGTAAAAGCAACAGATCAAACCATGCCTGTGGGTGCAAGTCTTGGAGAACCTGAAATATGCAGTTCAGAGTCCTGAGACTCCGGCTGCTGCCACAGCTTTTCTGGCTATCAGTGGAGAAAGTGCTTGTATCCATTAGCCTACTGGGGGTGGGCTTTCAGGTTATTTCAGCAGTATTTATGTGTGATGGGGGACTATTATGCAGATAATGGTCTGCATTCAACAGCACTAGAATCCCAAGATAAAACCAGAACTTCTCAAACTGGGTTCCAAAGAACACTAGCGTTCCCTGGGATGCCAGTGGGTGTTCCACTCAAAAAGCGTTGTGGAAACAGATGGATTTGAAATGTCAGGATAAATTTACTATATTTCTTTACTAAAGAATCTTTATTTTTAAAAAAATCTTTAAAGACACTCATGGTTTTCAATTCTCAGTTTAAATACCTTTTACTCAGAGAGGATTTCTCTGACAGCCCAATTAGCTACCGGGTCACTGTATGCCCCACCTCTCTCATTTACCTGTCTGCATATTCTCTAATATTTGTTTTTGTGCTCCTTTTCTTCTTCCATCATAGTTGGAATCTTATCTGTCTTGCTTACCCTTTTTCCATACTACCTAAAGCACTGTCTGGTACATGGTAGGTGTTCAATAAATGTTTGTTGATTGACTAATAAAATGAATGTGCATAACATATTAATAAGTTTGAGACATAATATATGGCATTTCGAAACCATTTTGGAAATAAAAAATTTTTTGGCAAAACCCACTAGTATTTCATAGGACATTAGGGATCCATGGAACACATTTGGCAAATAATGGTTTTAGACCAATGCCATGTTATATCTCTGCTTGCTTGTGACTGTTGACTTTCTCTTGGTTTGGAAACTGGTTTCAGCATGTTATAACTGTTCTGATGTGAGTGGATTTGAAGTTAGTTCTATGGGAAACCCAGGGTCATTCCTCTGCTTGGTGAATACCACCAGCTAATGACCCTACAACCAGTCTGCAGGCCTTGCATTGACATGAATTCTGGTCCTTACTTGATTGGGATAAAATAATGTAAGCAATAGATGTGGAGGTTTAGAGAAGAGTTCTTTCTAGAGGCTCAAGAGAGCCATTCTGATTCTGATCAGGAGGCCATATGGCGATAAGGATAGCTTTAGCTTCAGGTTTCACATTAAAGGCAGGGTCAGATTTCACAGTCACAGCATCTGAGGAAGCTTTTCCTAGGGGATTTGGAGAAAAGCAGCTTTTCTAATGAATGGTCAGCAATGAATTCTCCCCTCACCCTTCCCCTGACCAATTCCCCGAAAACAATGCATGTTAACATTTCTAATCTCCAGATCCCACCAATCGGTGCTAGCTCAATGCCCTACAGTTTCGACCCAGAGCATCTATATCCCAGCCCTCTAAAGACAGAATTAAGCCAACCAGTCCTGAGGATAATGCAGATACACTTTACTTTTCATATTTAGATTAAGAGGACACTATAAGCAAATCCCACTTTCTCTTTGACTTTAATTGCACCAACCTAATATGTTCTAAAGGAAAAAAAATGCCCCAAATGACAACTAAATTTTTGCACTGCAGAAGAGGTTAAGATGATAATATTTGAAGAAAAATGGGCATTACAATTCAAGAAGTGTTTTTGTCAAGAACCCCTCACATTTGTCGAGCACTTACTATGTACCAGGAAATAGCCTAAGTATTTTTCCTGTCTTCTCTTACATAACCTCACAACAATCCTATGAGGAATATATGGCTACTTTCCCCATTTTATAGGTAAGGAACACCAGGTATTTGCTTTAGTTCTTTCAGTATTTAAGTAGCAGTTGCAATTTAAACACTGGCAGTCTGACTCCAGATTCCATTACATTCCATTCACCATTCTACAGCATCCCTTTTGTTTTTACCTGTCCTTTCTCCACTAAACATATTTTTCTGTAAAGGTAATACCTGTTCATTATTTGTAAAAAAATTTAATTAATATGTAGATGTAAATTATAGGGAGGAAAAATCCCCCTATTAGATTCTACTTCCTAAGACAACTTCGTAAGCACTTGCTAAGTATTCTTTTAGATGTTTATATACATATAGCAATGAGATGTTTCTATCATTATATACCTATATCTTTATTTTTACACACTGCTATTCAGTTTGCTTTTCCTGCATACCAATGTACTTGAACATTTTTCATGCCAAGACATATAGCCAGCTTAACCTTGTGTGATAGTTATATCATTTTTTAGTTCATGGTTGTACCATAATTTAAATAAATAGAAGTACATTTTCTTCTAGCATTTCACTTGGGCTTGACTTTGTTTATGCTCTTTATTTTTTGATATTATATATGTCACTTTTTAATAGTGAAATTTACCAAACTTTTCTTTAATGGATTATTTTTTCTGCAAAGCTTTTCCCCCATGATCTAACTCTTATACTTAATGATGTTTGAGTTTCACACCATATCATTTCCTTTTTCTTATATCTTGTTGCTTTCATAGAGCTTCTCTGCCATACTACTATTCACTTGCTTATGCCAAGAGTTAACACATTTATAGCTTTAAAATTTCTTTTACTGGAAGGCCTCATTTCTGTACCACCCAATAGAGCTCTGCATGATAACATTTGAAAGTTTGAAATCTGATATACCTATTTATTTAAATTAACATATATAGGTTTCTTGACTGGGCTTTAGGAAGGCCAAAGTTGATTTTGGGTACTGCCACCGACCTTCTGGTTGACTTGAATCCTACGGGTCAGTATCTTCTCTGTCTTGACATCAGTGCTAGGAGATTTGCCTAGCAATATAATCTGTTTCTTTGGCATATTATTATTTTCTTGTTATTGTTCATATGTCTATTAAATGCCTCCCTGTGCCAGGGAGTGGAAAGTAGTGGGTGGAAAGTTTTTCAGAATTTTATCAGCAGACGCTTTCCTACTGAAATTCTTTCCAATGCTAATGTCTGATGTCAGGAAGAAAGAGATCCAGAATGTTGTGGTAACTCTTGACCCGCTTTGCTCTATGACCTCTCTGTTCTGTGGTGACCAACTGAGGACACACTAGCATCATGACTCCAAGTTTCTTGGGGAAGATCAGAACACTCAGCAGCTGTAACATGTTTAGCTATGCCTATACATTTCTGTCCGCCTATGCAGTTATGCCTAGGCCTATGCAGTTATCAATTCATACACTGCAAGGCAGTGAGTCATAAGCTTTTTGTTTTTCTTTTTTAATCCCACAGATTCCCTTTGAAAGCTAAAGACACTTTCCCCAGATAGATATACATAAAAACTTGTGAACAATTCAGGGCAATAAGCCACTTGATCAGGTTTAAGTTTTTCCAGGTATACACTACTTGGCCTTTGTCTTAGTGAATGAAGCTCTTAAAGGTCAGAATAATACAGCAACTTCCAGTAAAATAAATCTCATAATTTTTTTTCCAATTATATATCTCTCTTGCATCTGTAGTGGACACAATACTCTTCCTATGTCCATATCCCAACTTGGTCTTGGACATCTTTCATACTTGATTTGTACTTGTGAAAGTCATAAGTACCTTTGTTGGATCAACTAAAATGGTACTTTTCAAAAAAAGCCTTTTCTGACAATCTAAGTAGGTGGTATATCTCCCTTCTCCAAAGTTGCACCCAAGCATTTGTACCTCTCTCTTGAATCATCTATGATTTACTTGGTTATAAAAATAGTTGTCCTTCATCTATTCAACAAACCCTTACTAGGCATTGAGAACCTCAAAATAAATATAACATGGTTCTTGCCCTCCCAGATATGAAGAATCAGATATACGTTTGAGAGTCTCCAGAAAATTAAAAACTCTCCCCTAGATAAGCATACATATGCACTTAAACCAAACATTTGAATCTCAGAAGATTTGTCCATAACTAGATTGAGAACCTATGCCATGTGATTGTTTGAGTAAATACATGAACAAATAATTATAAAGCATTATTATAAATGAAGCAGTAGCAATGTTCCCAGTGTATTTTTTAAAGAGGGGGGATCTCAGTTGATCTCTAACCTTCCATGAACCTCTGCTCTTAAATAATGGTAGGTTAGATATTTCAGACCAACCACTGCACTTTAGATAATTAAAAAATGTGGATAAAATATAAAATTTTTATTCTGAAAATCGATGTTCTAATGATATAATGAGCTTGTAATGGATTGAAGTCAAGAGAGGTGAGAAACTCCGAGAAAAGAGCAAAACTCTGGTATTTTTGCCTCAGTCTTAGTCCATTTTGTGCTGCAGTAACAGAGTACCAAAAACTAGACAATTTAAAATGAACAGAAATTTATTGGCTCATAGTTCTAGAGCCTGGGAATTCCAAGATCAAGGGGCTGGCATCTGACCAGGACCTTCATGCTGCATCATGATGTGATAGAAGGCATCACATGATGGAAAGCCAAAGAGAGGGAGAGTGAGAGCAAGAGAGGGTCAAATTCCTCCTTTTCTAAGAAACTCACTCCCGAGATAATAAACCTACTCCTCCAATAATGGCATTAATTCCTTCATGAGAGAAGAAACCTCATTGCCTAATTATCTCTTATAGGTTCTACCCCTTAATACAATTGCATTGGGGATTAGGTTTCTAACACATGGTTTTTGGGGAACACATTCAAATAATAGCAGCTTTGGAAGTATTTACTGTTTTGGAAGGTGTGGCTGGAAAGGTTGAATTGTATATTCAGTGACCTTGCTCATCTAGGATAACAAGAACAATATAGAGCTTTCCAAGAATGGAGACCGTAGTGATCCACTCCCTGCTTTAGGGCTGAGACCTGAAGGACTGCTCTCTAGAAGTTAAAGTGAACCATACACAAGCTAGTCTTCACATAGAGCCATTCTTCAACTCTTCTGGGTGACCCAGAAAATTTGAAGACTTGAAAAGGTGGTCTCAGATGTCTAAAAATCCTAAGTACCTGCTAGTTGCAAGTTAAAAACATCATTGGTGGAAGAAAATGTCATATGAGGCCCTGTATTAATTCTACAAGTGATTTAAAAACCAGGCATTAGAGGGAGATAAGCTAATATGGGTAAACACCAGAAGAAATAATACATGATAGAATTAGATCCACCAGTACCCCAGAAACTGAAAATACTGCACATAGAATGTAAGAGAACTGGTTACTGTGGTCAAAGAGATAGAAGCTAAGTTTGAAATTTTTGACAGTGAACTATAATCTACAAGAAGTGATACAGTAGATTTGAAGAGGAACTATTAATCAGTAGAAGTTCTTGAACTAAAAAATAAAAGAACCAAAACGAACAGCTCAATAGATAAGTTTAACTGCAGATTAGACTTGGCCAAAGAAAGAATTGAAAATCAGGTCATAAGAGACTACACAGAAGGAAGCAGAGAAAGTCAAAATAATTGAACATGCTGAAGGGCAGGTAAGATACACAGAGTGAGAAGGTTGGACATACATTTAATTGGAGTTCTGGAAGGAAAGCAGAGAATGAGGCAGCAACAATATTTAAAGAGACAATGAGAGAGAGCCCTTCAATATACTGGTAATATTCTATGATAATAGCAACAGCATCTTACTGAAGTCTATATTCCCTGAAATACAGCTTTTAAGTGTCTGTTGAATTCGTTAGGTGAGGAAACATTCCGATTACATTCTAATCTAGTTTTATATCTTTGAAATTATATCAAAAGTACTTTCAAAATGGTATACTCTTTAAAATAATATCAGACAATGTGAACTACTGTCTGATGTGGATATGTGTTCAAATATTTGAATCTCTATATTTGTAGTCGTTACTTCAAAAATTAGAGCTAAATCTATAATTGACACTATACAGTTTAAGTTCTCATTTATAATCTTATGATTAATTTTTGACCAAAACTCTCCCTAAACTCATATATGTTATCTATGATAATACTCTCTTTGATTTCTTACAATGTAAATTTTGTAGCAGCCTTTGGCATTGAGTTAAATATTCTAACCTGATCACAGGTAATTAAAACATTAATATTTACTTGCTTTTGCCTTGTCCTCTTTAATGACATGGTATTTTGATAACTTTCTATTTAATTTGAAATAGAGAAGAAAAATGATGTTTTGTAACTTCCCTGGGAAGCAGATTCTGAGACAAAGATTTTCATGCAGGAAGTTTATTGGGGGAGTGCCTGGATCCACATGTGGGATCATGAAGGAAGTAGGATTGGGCAGAGGGGAGATTGATCTGCAATGTAGTCACAACAGAGGCTCCAGATGATTCCACACCGAGCTCTGGAACTTAGATGGTCCTTCAGCAATCATCTCATCCTACAGCAAAGGGGTTGAGGCTGTACACCTTCTCCCCTGCATGATTGACCAGTCATTGGATGAAGGCTGCTTCCAGATATGGGACATGGCTACTACGATCTGTTTGTATCAATATAGCACTTCTGATATCAAATATGTGAGGTGGTTCCCACACCAACAACCAACTCTTCAACTTTCTGGATGCCACCTGGGTATCCTACCTTTAACTTCAATTCTGATCCTAACTACCTGGAGTTAGCATCAGATCTCACAAGTTAAGGGCTTAATCCCATGAGACTGCTTCTACTTCAGATGCCAATCACCTGAAACTTCCGACCAATTGGCTTCATAGCTAGGGAGTTCCCACAGCTCCGTCTTCAGGTTTGATAATTTGCTAGAACAGCTCCCAGAACTCAGGAAAGCACTTTATTTACATTTACCAGTTTATGATAAAGGATAAAAATGAATAGTCAGATGGAGAGGTACATAGAGGAGGTCTGGAAAGGTCCTGAGTGCAGGAACATTAGTCCCAGGAAGTTAGGGTGCACCACCCTACTAGCAGGTGGATGTGTTCAACAACCTGGAAGTACTCTGAACCCCATCATTTAAGGTTTTTATGTAGGCTCCATTGCATGGGCCTGACTGATTGACTCATTGGCCTTTGGCAGTTACTTTGATCTCCAGCCCCTCTCCTTTCCCTGGAGGTTGGGAGGTGAGGCTGAAAGTTCCAACCCTGCAACTATGTCTTAGTCTTTCTGGCAACCAGAGTCCATCCTGAATCTGTCTAGGGTCTTCCAGTCACCAGCCATCTCATTAGCATACAAAAAGACACTCTTAGCACTCTGGAAATTCCAAGGATCTTAGAAGCTCTGTGTCAGGGACCAGGGACTAAGACCAAATATTATAACAAAAGATACTCCTATCATTCAGGAAGTTAGAAGGATTTTTCTGTGCCAGGAACTGGGGATGAAGACCAAATATATATTTTTTACCGTATCATAATGTCACATGACCTTGGATACTTTTTTTTTTTTTTTTACCTTACAGCAATTCCCAGAAGATACTGCTGAGAGCTGTTGGTTACTAATACTCTCTGTGGTTGGGGGGATAATTGCCTCAGTTCTGAAGGGGAGACCTTGGAGGAACATGCCCAGCATCCACTACATATGATTACTGATAAGACTGAGCATCATGAGACATGGGCTCAAATCTTGGCTTTGCTGTTAATTGGCTATGTGACCTTAGGCAAGCCATGTAATATTCTAGGAAACAATTTCCTCATCTGTAAAATAAGTGGTAGTGAAGAGATCAGTTTTTCCTAAACTTTAATCATTTGCAGACTACTTTTATAATTTTTTTCATATTTTTGGTTCAACTAAACTATTGTTTACTTAACATTATTCCCATAAATTTATACATTAAAATTTTTTTGTTTCTTTTTCTAGAACTGCATGTCAAAAATGTAATCATTTTAACTTAACATTATTTAAGGTGAAACTTTTTATATAGCCATAGTATAGCAGTAGCACTTAGCACATACAGGAAGTGGCCACAAAAATACATGTAATATAAACACATAATGTTATTTAAATCCAGCTAGATACTGTTTCCTGTGCAGTCTCTGAGCCTCAGGTCTGCTTTCTGTTTTCTAAAAAGATTAGCAAATATTGGAGAGGTATTGGAAATAGACTAATAACTGAGACTTGAATAGACATTTCCCAAAAGAAGAATAAACACTTTACTGAGAATAAACATTTTTCTTTATGTGGTACAGTGATATTTAATGCTGTGTCTCCTGTGGCATCTAAATCTAGATCATATATTCTCAGTAGGAGGTTTTTGACCTTTCAAAAAAATCCTGGATTAGGCAGTCTTTTGGGTAAAATTATATTGTTCCATGATTCACTCCTTGTGTGAGAAGAGTATTGGGGAAAAGACATGAATTATAATTTTTTCTCGTCATGCATCTATTAAATTAAATGATATCAAGAAGCTTGAGGAATTAAGTTTGTTGGCTGAGGTTCCTAATATTATGAGCATGCCATATTTGAAATGTAGCCATGATGAATAGTAAAGAGAATTCAATGCTTCAATTCTTTCAATATCCCTGGAAGAAGGAGTTTTTCATAGAAAATAGACACTTCTTCCTTGAGTAACCTAGTACTAGGACTTCAGCTGTATTCTAAATGTTATTGGGATTGCTATTCCTGATTCTTTTTGATGTTTATTTTTTGAATTGATACATCATATTTTTACATATTTATGGGATACATGTGATATTTTGTTACATATATAGAATGTGGAACGAGCAAGTCAGAGTAATTGGACTATCCATCACTGAGTATTTGTTGTTTCTGTATGTTGGGAACATTTCAGGTTCTCTCTTCTAGCTCTATTTAAATATACAATACATTGTTGTTAACTGTAGTCATCCCACTCTCCTATTGAACACTAGAACTTATTTTTCTAACTGTATGCTTGTACATATTAATCAACCTCTCTTTACTCTTCCTTCACATTGACTGCCACACACCCTTCCCAGCCTCTGATAATCAACAAGCTAATCTCTATTTCCATGAGATCCACTTTTTTTTTTTTAGCTCCCACGTATGAGCGAGAACATGCAATATTTGTCTTTCTGTGCCTGGCTTGTTTCACAAAATATAATCTCTGGTTCAATCCATGTTGCTGCAAATAACATAATTTCATTCTTTTTTATGGCTGAATAGTATGCCATTGTGTATATATGCCACATTTTCTTTATCCATTCATTCCCTGATGGACATTCAAGCTGATTCCCTATCTTGGCTCTTGTGAATAAATATGGGGGTGCAGGTATCTCTGATATATAGATTTTCTTTACTTTGGATAAATACTCAGTGGTAGAAGTGCTGGATCATATGGTAGTTCTATTTTTAGTTTTTTTAGAAATCTCCATACTGTTTTCCACAGTGGCTGTACTAATTTACACTCCCACCAAATGCATATGAGTTAATTTTTGTGTGCATCCTCACTAGCATCTGATAGTTTTTGTCTTTTTAATAATATCCATTCTTCCTGGGGTAAGATATTATCTCAGTGTCATTTTGATTTGCATTTCCCTGATGTTTAGTGATGCTGAGTAATTTTTCATATACTTGTTGACCATTTGTATGTCTTATTTTGAGGAATGTTTATTCAAACCCTTTGCCCACTTTGTAATAAAACTATTTAATTTTTTTTTGCCATTGAGTTCCTTGTATATTCTGGATATTAGTCCCTTGTTGGATGAATAGTTTGCAGATATTTCTCCTGATTAACAAGTTATCTCCTCATTCTGTTGATTGTTTCCTCTTCTGCACAGCAGCTTTTTAGTTTACTATAGTCCCGTTTGTCTATTTCTGGTTTTGTTGCCTGTGCTTTTGAGGTCTTAGCCATAAAATCTTTGCTTTGGGCCAATGTCCTAAAGTGTCTCCCCTAAGGTTTCTTCTAGTAGTCTTACAGTTTTGGGTCTTATGTTTAAGTCTTTAATCCATCTTGAGTTGATTTTTATGCATGCTGAGAGATAGGGGTCCATTTTCATTCTCCTACACATGAATTTTCAGCTTTCCGACCACCATTTGTTGAAGAGGATGTCCTTTCCCCAGTGTATGTTCTTGGTACCTTTGTCCAAAATCAGTTGGCTGCAAATATGTGGATTTATTTCTGGGTTCTTTATTCTGTTTCACTGGTCTATGTATCTGTTTTTGTACAAATACCATGCTGTTTTGGTTGCTGTAACCTTGTAATATATTTAGAAGTCAGGTAGTATAATGCTTCCAGCTTTGTTCTTTGTGCTTAGGTTTGCTTTGACTCTTCAAGCTCTTTTTCTGGTTCTATAAAAATTTTAGATTTTTTTTTAATTCTGTGAAAATAACATTGGTATTTTGATGAGGATTGGATTGAATCTGTAGATTGCTTTGGGTAGTATGGTTGTTTTAACAATATTAATTCTTCTGATCCATGAGCATGGGATGTCTTTCCATTTTTTAGTGTCCTCCTCAATTTCCTTCATCAATGTTTTGTAGTTTTCCCTGTAGAGATGCTTCACCTCCTTGAAGCCTTGATACACAACATACCAAAATCTATGGCACACAGCAAAAGTTGTGCTAGGAGAAAAGTTTATAGCAATAAATGCCTGCTTCAAAAAAGTTGAAAATACTTCAAATAAACATTCTGATAATGCACCTGAAAGAACGAGAAAAGCAAGAGCAAAACAAACCCAGAATGAGTAGAAGGAAATAACTAATAAAAATCAGAACAGAGATAATGAAATACTGACTAAAAAAAAAATACTAAGAATACCTTACATTTATTCCCAAGTATTTTATGTTTGGTAGCTATTGTGAGATTGCTTTCTTGATGTAGTTTTTTATTGGTTATTTTGTTATTGGTGTATAAAAATGCTACTGATTTTTTGTGTTTTGGTTTTGTATCCTGTCACTTTACTGAAATTGTTTATCAGCTCGAAAAGTTTTTGGTGGAGTTTTTTGGCTTTTGTACATGTAAGATTATGGTATTTTCAAAGGACAATTTGATTTCCTGTTTTCCAATGTGGATGCCTATTTTTTTTTTTTTTTTGAAACAGAGTCTCACTCTGTCGCCCAGGCTGGAGTGCAGTGGTGTGATCTTGGCTCACTGCAACCTCCGCCTCCCAGGTTCAAGTGATTCTCCTGCCTCAGCATCCCACACGAGGCTAATTTTTGTATTTTTAGTAGAGATAGGGTTTCACCATGTTGGTCAGGCTGGTCTTGAACTCCTGACCTCAGGTGATCTGCCTGCCTTGGCTTCCCAACATGCTGGGATTACAGGTGTGAGCCATCATGCCTGGTTCCAATTAGATGCCTTTTATTTTTTTCTCATGCCAGATTGCCTAGTACTTTCAGTACTATGTTGAATAAGGGTGGTGAAAATGGGCATCTTGTCTTGTTTCAGTTCTTAGAAGAAGGGATTTCAGTTTTTCCTTTTCGGATATGATGTTAACTGTGGGTTTGTGATATATGGCTTTTATTAAGTTGAAGTGTTTCTTCTATGTTTAATTTTTTGAGAGGTTTTTTTTTTTAATCATGAAGGAATGTTGAATTTTATCAAATGCTTTTTCAGCAGGTATTGGGATTGTCAGATGGCTTTTATCCTTCTTTCTAAAGATGCGATATATGACAGTTATTGAATTGTGTATGTTGAACCATTCTTGTATCCCTGGTATAAATTCCACTTGACCATGGCTTATTCTATTTTTGATGCGTGTTAGATTTAGTAAGCTAGCATTTTATTTTTGTGTCTCTGTTCTTCTGGAATGTTTGCATGCAGTGTTCTTTTTCTGTTGAGTCTTTGTCAGGTTTTGGTATCAGGGTAATTCTGACCTTGTAGAATGAATTAGGGAGAATTCTCACCTCTTCAGTTTTTTGGAATAGTTTGAGAAGAACTCGTGTTCTTTGCTAGTTTGGCAGAATTCAGCAGTGAAGCCATCCAGTCCTGGGTTTTTCTTTGATGGGAGAAAGAAAAACCCAGTCTCCCGTCTTTTGATGGGAGACTTTTTTTTTTTTATTATTATTACTGATTCAATCTCATTACTCATTATTGGTCTATTCAGGTCTTCCATTTCTTCCTAGTTCAATCTTGGTAGGTTGTATATGTCCAGGAATTTATCCCTTTTCTCTAGCTTCTTCAGTTTCTTGCTGCATAGTTCTTCATAATAGTTTCTGATGATCTTCGTATTTCTGTGGTATCAGTTGTAATAGCTTTTTTGTTGTTGTTGTTGTTTCTGATTTTGTTCATTTGGGTCTTTCCTCTTTTATTTGGTTAGTCTATCTAGCAGTTTGTCGATTGTACTTATCTTTCAAAAAATGAAATTTTCGTTTTGTTAACCCTTAGTATTATTTTTTAGTCAGTATTTCATTTATCTCTGTTCTGATCTTTATTAGTCATTTCCTTCTACTCATTCTGGGTTTGTTCTGCTCTTGCTTTTCTAGTTGTTTCACGTGCATTGTTAGAATGTTTATTTGAAGTTTTTCTACTTTTTTGATGTAGGCATTTATTGCTATAAACTTTTAGCACAACTTTTGCTGTGTGCAATAGATTTTGGTATATTGGGTTTCAATTTTCCTTTGTTTCAAGACATTTTTTTATTTCCTCCTTAATTTCTTCCTTGAGTTAATAGTCAGTCAGGATCACATTTAATTTCTATATATTTGTACAGTTTCCAAAGTTCGTTTGTTATTGATTTTTAGTTTTATTTTATTGTAGTCCGAGAAGATACTTGATATAATTTTAATTTTAATTTTATAATTGTTGAGTCTTGTTGTCGTCCTAACATTTGGTCCATCCTGGAGAATGGTTCATGTGCCGATGAGAAGAAAGTATATTCTGTAACTTGTGAATGAAATGGTCTGTAAATGTCTGTTAGTTCTAATTTGGTCTAATACGTAGCTTAAATCCAATGGTTTTTTTTGTTGTTGTTGTTAATTTTCTGTCTTGATGATCTGCCTAATGGTGAGAGTTGGGTCCTGAAGTCCCCAACTATTATTATATTAGAATCTACCTGTTCTTTTATATTTGATACTATTTGCTTTATAAATCTTTGTGCTCTGGTGTTGAGTGCACATATGTTTAGAATTGTTATGTCCTCTTGTTCAACTAATCCCTTTATCATTGTGTAATGACATTTGTCTTTTTTTTTTTTACAGTTTTTGACTTATAATCTGTTTTATCTGCTGTAAGTATAGCTACTGCTGTTTGCTTTTGACTCTGTTCATCTGGAATATATTTTTCTATCCCCTGACTTTCCTTTGTATGTTTCTTTACAGGTGAGATGAATTTCTAGTAGGCAGCATATAGTTCAGTGTTTTCTAAAAATTCATTATTTCAGTCTATATCTTTTAAATGAAAACTTAATGCATTTATATTCAAGATTGTTATTGATATGTGAGGGCTTATTCCTGTCATTTTATGAATTTACTTCTGGTTGTTTTGTATAGATGAAGAAACCTTTGTTCCTTTCTTTCTCTCACATTGTTAATCATTGTGGTTTGGTGGTTTTCTGTCGCAGTAACATCTGAATCCTTTCTCTCTCTCTTTTTTTTTTTTTAATTGAGATGGAGTCTTGCTCTCTTGCCCAGGCTGGAGTGCAGTGGTGTGATCTCAGCTCACTGCAACCTCCGCCTCCCAGGTTCAAGCGATCCGCTCACCTCAGCCTCCTGAGTAGCTGGGACTACAGAAACGCACCAGCATGCCCAGCTTATTTTTGTATTTTTAGTAGCAATGGGGTTTTGCCACATTGGCCAGGCTGATCTCAAACTGCTGACCTCAAGTGACCCGCTCACCTCGGCCTCCCGAATTGCTGGGATTACAGGCATGAGTCACCGTACCAGGGCTCCTTTCTCTTCTTTATTTGTGTGTTTGCTCTGCCAGTGAGTTTTATACTTTCACATGTTTTCATGATGGTAGATACTGTTCTTTCATTTCCAGTTGTAGGACTCCCTTAAGCATTTCTTGCAGAATCAGTCTAGTGGTGATACCTTTTCTCAGCTTTTGCTTGTCTTGGAAAGACTTTATTTCTCCTTCATTTATGAAGGATAACTTTGCTGTGTATAGTATTCTTGCATAATATTCCCGCCCCACCAGCACTTTTAATATATCATCTCATTTTCTCCTGGCCTGTAAGGTTTCTGTTGAGAAATTCCCTGTTAGTCTAATAGAGGTTCCCTCATAAGTGACTAGACACTTTTCTCTTGAGGTTTTTAGAATTCTCTTTTTGTTTTTGACTTTTGACAGTCTGACTATAATGTACTGTGGAGAAGATGTTTTTGAATTGTATCTATTTGGGGATCTCTAAGCTTTCTGTATCTGGATGTCTAAAACTCTAACTAGAGTTGGGGATTTTTCAGCCACTATTTTGTTAAATAGGTTTTCCATTTTTCTATTGTCTTTCTATTTTTCTATTGCCTTTTGGGACACTGAATATTTAAATATTTGGCCACTTTAAGGTGTCTCATATGTCATGTAGGGTTTGTTCATTCTTTTTTCTTCATTTTTATCTTTGGGTTTTTTTTCCAAAGACCTGTTTTCAAGCTCTGAAATTGTTTCTTCTGTTCTAGCTGTCTATTGTTGAAGTATTTTTTATTTCATTTAATAAATTATTCATTTCCAGGATTTCTGTTTGGTTCTCTTTAATTATATCTATCTTTTTGGTAAATTTGTCATTTATATCCTGAATTGTTTTTGTGATATATTTGTATTGTTCATCTGTGTTCTGTAGCATAACAGGGTGATTATAGTAAAAAATAATTTAATTGTACATTTGAAAAATCACTGAGCTTCTTTAATATCAATATGTTGAATTCTTTTTCTGGGATTTTGTAAATTTCCTTTTTATTGTAATCTGTTGCTAGAGAATTATTACCTTTTTTGGAGGTGTCGTGTTTCCTTGCTTTTTCATGTTTTGTTTGTCCTTATGTTGATATCTGCGCATCTGGTAAAGCAGTCACTTCTCCCATTTTTTTTGGATTTGCTTTTGTAGGGGAGGGCTTTTTCCTGAAGATGTACCAATGGTGTTGGTTAGCTAGGACACTTTGGCTTTGCTTCTGGGTGTGTGCAGTAGTATAGTCTCCATGTAATTTCTTCACCTGTAAACGGTGTTAGTGGTGTCTGTGATTTTCTCAGTGACTTAGGTTGCAGTTGTTAGTGGAGGCTGTGGTGAAGTTTTGCTGGGGATGAAAACACCAGACAGTCCAATCCTCAGGCCCCAGTGAAGGCAGTTGCAGGCTGAGCATGCCTTTCCTTGGTCCTCAGGGTGGCATATGCTGGCGTTGGTGTTAGCTATTCTAGGCAATTTGGTTCTTGGGTCGCCAGGTGGCTTGCTGACTTGCTCAGATGCAAGCAATGACAGCAGTGGGCCAGGTGGATGGGTGGGTCCTTAGGACCCTGGACAGTGGGAATGGCATGAGTAATGGCAGTAGCCATAGCAGGACAACCCTCTAGCTCCCAAGTGGCCTGTGCTTGTATTGGCAGCAGCTGTGATGGGTGAGGAGGGCCAGTCTTGAGGCACACAGGTGGTGCATGCAGGTGGGTGCCTGCTGTGCTGGTAGCTGCAGATTGAGTGGGACTGTCCTCAATCCCATGAGAGGAGTGCTCAGGTGCCAATGGTGGTAAATGGGGCAGGGTGAACCCAAGGCTCCCAGATAACACAATTTGGTATTGGGGAGGATAAAGATGGGCCAGGCGGGTGTGTCCTCTGGCCCTCTGGTAGTGCATACAGGTGCTGGCTGTGGTAGGCAGGGATAGGGTGATCCCTAGGGTCCCAGTGGAATGTTTGGGTGAGGACAGCAGTGGCTGTGTCATGGCCCTGCTGTTGGGTGGGTTGTTTTCAGTGGCAGCAGCCATAGACAGGCAGCTGGGGAGTATATGCTTTCACCCCAGTTGATGGCTGCAGGTAGGGTAGCCTGTCCTCAGGTCACTTGTAAGTGCACAGTGGCTCTGCTGCTGAGGTGGCAGGGTTGCTGCCAGTGGCTTGTGCTTTGGCCCTGGGTGCAGCAGCCAGTAGTGGCAATGGCTGTATGTGGGGGAGTCTTCTCTCAGGGCACATGAAAACGCACAGAGGTCCTACTGGGAGTGGCAGGCTTGTTGCCAATGGCTTGTGCTTTTGCCCTGGAGGCAGCAGCCAGCAGTGGTGATGGCTAAAGCTTAGGGATGCCCGTGGGGCTCCCAGAACGTGGAGATACAGGGGCTGTTGGACCTTACAGCAGGATGCAGTCTGGTGAGGGCTGGGCTCTCAAAATAGCACCTTCCTGTAGCTTCTTAGGACTTGTGGGGGTGGTTGTGGGACCCAGTGTGAGCTCCCTCTCTGGAGTAATGCCAGTGTATGGTCTCTAGGTAGCTACCTATGTTAGTTTCAGGGCCCACAATGGTCAAGGGGCTTTCCCATGGCTAGGGTTGCAGGAGTCCATGGTGAGAATGTGGACCACTGGGAGCCCCTTGCCTACCCTTCCCTGCATTGGGGAGCCTCTCCAGGATCCCAGGTGATCCTGGCCGAGAAAGCTGCCTGATTTCCCTCTCCTTCCTTGCCTTAGGTATTTATTGCCACTTCTTGGTTGAATTCCAGTGTTCTTTCTTAGATGATCTATTCGAAGTGTAATAATATACTTGCTATTTTGGTTCTTCTTTGTGGAGGAGGCAAGTACCAGATGCCTCTAGTCAGCCATCTTGAAGACTCTCTCTTCCTGATTCCTTGTTGAGCTATGTTGCCAGATATTTCATGCCAGTCTTTCTGCTCTTCAGTCACCCAATGTTGAGACTCTGGACATCTCTTGCTGAAGTCACCTAAGCTAGGTAACCAGAGGATGACTGAATTCTATGTAAGTACCAATTTATATCAGTACTAATAAGTAAATTAGAAAGACATATACAAATTACCTTACCTGGGGCTAGGAAAGGCACAAACTCATGTTAGCGGGGCCACCATCACTAATTTAGTTAGATCTGTGTTCTGAATATCCCTGAGGAATTTGGACCAGTAGGCTTCTTGGCCTCTATCATAAAACCAATTGATGTCAATAAATAAACAGTGATAAGATGACAACCATCAGCTAAATGGTTGAGAAGGAAGAAGGTGAGGGGAAAGAAGAGGAGAACAGCAGGAAAGAGAGGCCTTTACTCAGCCCTTTTTCTATTTTCTGGGTCACAGGGCAGGGCCAAACATCTTTGAATACAACCTCTATGTGGTTAATAGATCCCTCAGTTACAAAGCCCAGATCTGATTACACAAATAAGTGTCTTGTATTCTCTTCTAGGCCAACCCGATCACAGTTCTTTTTGTAACTCTTTGAATCTTTTCTTGGTGTACAGACTTTGTGGTCAATTTAACAAGGTCTGTGAAAGTGAGTTAGTTTTACACATTCAGTTTTATTTGGTGTGCCTTACAAGTTACATGGAATATCTGGAATTACACTAGTATTTCTAGAGTGACCTGATAACTCAGCCCTTTGTTTCTTCCAATCACATCTGAAAAATCACTTTTCTCTTTGCTTCTAAATGTTTTGCTCCTATGTGGTTATTTAATTCTGCAAATGGCACAGGGACAGAATTTTTATGACTAATAATGTGCAAGTAAATATGTGTTCCATCTGATGTGTGGGCAACCTCTCTGGTATGATACAACCTAGTATGCTGTTGTATTTGTCAAGTGGTTGGATATACAGATAACAGGGTAGTAAATGTGGTGCTTACATTATATGTGCTTGGTCTTTGTAAGATGTGATCCATAGAATTCCTTTCAGGAAAGCTAAATTCCCCATTACCTAGAACAAAATGCATTTGGATGTACCCACTGTACCTATGATCAAAGCAATTTTCATGCATGATATTCTGGGGGTGCATGGAGAAGGAGGGTTGATATAATGCAGAAGATTTTTAGACCTACCTTGAGTCCTAAAGAGAGGAAACCTCCATCTGATTTTCAGATAATACTTGTTCTTTTCACTCAATTCCAGTGGTTGTTCCAGGGCAATTTTGCCCCCAGGGGATGTTTGGCAATGTCTAAAGACAATTTTGGTTTTCATAATGGCGAGGGATGCTACTGACTAAACATCTTGCAACACTTAGCGTCCTACTCTGCTAATTGTCTTAAAATGGACAGAACACTTCCTTCATCCCCAGTCCAAAATGTCAACAGTGCCAAAGTTGAGAACCCCACTCGATTCAATCAGTCATTTATCCATTTTACTGATCTGGGCTGAAACTTAAAATCGCACAATACCAGATAGCACACTATAATTTTGTCTAGATAATAATTTCTCTAAGAGAGATAGAGACAGAGATGTTGTACTTGCTAGTTCTTGGAGTTGCTCATAGAAAGATCAGGCTAGTGGATCTCAGGACAAACATTTTCTCTCCAGAGCCATCTCCTAACTCCCTGCTGGCAGTGTGCTGTGGAGCCCTGAGAACCAACTGGCAGTGATCAATGTTATTTGCTTTGATGTATTCCTGAGGCTGGAGGGATTGTTGAACTATATGAGTGACACACGCCTGGAGGAGACGAGTATTATAATTCACAAAGGGGAGAAGGAGACCAATTAAAGTAGATTAAAAACAGAACATACTGTGGGAAACATTCAGGGCACAAAATCATCCAGCAAGCTGATGTATGCACACCAAGATCCGTGGAAGATGAATATGGCATCCTGTGGTTTACAAGTTCATGGGCGACCACAGGACAATGTGAAACAGGAGAATTTCACAAACAACTGTGATCCTCCATGGTTTCTGTTCTGTTCTTATTTCTTCTGCAGCAGAGCTAAAGATTTTAGAACTTAATTTTCATATGTAGTGGCCAGAAATCGTCTTTAGCTTTGGTGAGAGCTGAGTTGCAATCCTGGTTCTACTGCATATAAACTATGTGCTCTTAGGCAAGTTATCTAGCTTCTTTAAACTTTAGTGTCCTCATCTATAAAATGAGGAAAATGATACCTACCTGTTGTGAAGATGAAAGGAGATGGAGTTTGTGAATATGCTTACACAGTCTTGGCATGCCCTAGGTGCTTGATGAATACTCACCCAAGTCTTTTGCTTTTGGAGCAGAAGCAATGTCAAATCTCTCCATTCTACCAAAATGTTGAGCTTTTCAGAATCACTTTCTTATAAGCTTAGGAAGCTCTTCAGAGTGCAATTCACCATCTAGAATTCATCAGTGGGGATGGGAGGATAAACATTTGTACTCACATTTAACAGTGTTCTGGGTTTTTCTGTTGTCGGGTAGGGCTCAGTGAGGCGAGAAACGGGAGGAGGAAGAATGGCAAACATGATTCAAGAGGTTCATGGATTGGAAAACAGGGATCTCTAGTAACAGACTGGCTGCTATTTTGCCCTCTCAGAGAGCTTCTCAAAGCCTGGTGCATCCATATGGGTTCCAATTTGTGTCTTGCATAGTAGTACCTCATTTTTTATAGGAAGATCAGCTCTCTTAAAATAGAGTAAGAACCAAGACAACAACCAATTCATGCATAGGGAGAGCCCAGATGGATGTCATGCTATAAAATCTGTACACCATGTGAGGAGAGCCTCATGCTACCATAATCAAGGCTGCCTTACAACCCTATTTTACATACAATTAAACCTTTTGATCTAACTTGCAAGCCAATTATCTCGCCGCAACCAGCAAATTAAAATAAGGGGAAGATACTAAAGATGCTTCTTTGACAAAAGCAAGGAATAGCAGCTCTCTTGAGGAGAGATTTAAGTTTACATACTTCACATAGAACAGGTTGAGCATAATAGTAATTTTCGCAGCAATAAACATTCATTCTCACTGAGAAAGGTGAGATGATTTTGAGTGTCTTCTGTTTAAGGGCATGGGGAATTTCTCTTCAAACTATTTATATAAATAGATAAATAGATAGATACAGCTATAGCTTTACTGCTTAAAGACATAAAGATATAGGCTAGACTAATCATTGAGGAATAATTTAGTATGCCAGAATATAGGAGATTAGAGTGCACCCTACAAATACCTCCTGTAGTCCCAGGACATTGGTGCATCCTTAACCTAGGAAGTCAGGGGCTCAGAAGCTCACTATTAATTTCAAGTGGATACATTTAGGTGCCCCAGTTTCTCTTCTTGTAAAATGCAAATAAATTGAGGTCAAGAGAGATGACTGGAAAATGCTCCAAGATCTATAGCTAACAAGGAACGGGAGCATGGCCAGGCGCAGTGGCTCATGCCTATAATCCCAGCACTTGGGAGGCCGAGACGGGCGGATCACGAGGTCAAGAGATCGAAGCCATCCTGGCCAACATGGTGAAAGCCTGTCTCTACTAAAAATACAAAAATTAGCCAGGTGTGGTGGCATGCATCTGTAGTCCCAGCTACTCGGGAGGCTGAGGCAGGAGAATGGCGTGAACCTGGGAGGCGGAGCATGCGGTGAGCTGAGGTCACACCACTGCTCTCCAACCTGGGCAACAGAGCAAGACTCCATCTCAAACAAACAAACAATCAAACAAACAAAATCAAGGAAGGGGAGCACGTTGAAGTGAGAATATCTATCATATTTAAGGTCCTTCTCTTTTTTGATTAAACATCTCTAGCTGTAAAATGGATATTGGTTGCCTGAAAGTATAAAATGAAAGGAGTTAGTATATCTACTACAACTCCTTGGTATACTTGGTAGGTACTCATTAAATATTACTATTAATGTAAAATACAGTACTACAATAATTATAATCAGGGGTAGATCTAGGTTCTGGGGGGCCTGAAGCTTATACAACTTTGGATCTCTCTTTAAGGAGAATAATACAAAACTACAAATACAAAATTAAGTATGAATGAGGATACTTATCTGGAATAAGAAACTTTTAGAAAGCAATGATTTTTAAAAAGCTGACAAATACCACAAGCTTCACAAAATCAGAAAAATAATGTATTTTAAAATTGACTTCCTGGCACTGCTTTATAATCCTTTTTTCTCATATCTTTTCTGGCTGAATTTTCTTTGATTGCTCTATTCATATGACATTTTATATAATACCATTTTCTATAGAGAAAATAAGGATAATTCAACCTCTTCTGTAGCATGGTTGATCAAAATTTGTTTTTTACTACTGACAATTAAAGAAAAATTTCTTTCAGCTCCACAATTTGTTTTTTGGGGTAATATCAAGTAAACATTTGGGATTATTGTCAGATTTGAGAAAACTTCTATCAAGCTTTTTTTAAGAACTGTGAGTTTTGAAAGAGCATTTTATAAAGCAGATTCCAGCTCTGTCCATTGCATGCCACGTTTCTCCTCCATGACTCACATTCAGTGCTAGATGCTGAAGGCAATGTGCTCGTGATCGTGGGACCTTCCTGTTATGATGCTGGGGAGTCTGCACAGGTCGTGATTCTCCTAGAAGCCATTGCTATAATCAGATGGCCAGCAGTAACTTAGCTATCCACAAAAGTTTCTGCAAATCATACAAATAAATTCCGCTAAACCCAAGCTAAATAGATCCTCAACTCAACTCCAAAGCCACCCGAACAGGAATCTTAATTGTGGTTAAAATACCTTCCTCCTGCTAGTGGTACAAAATCATATGCCTATGTAAACACATGACTGGGACCCCGTCAGGTATTGAAAGAATCCCATGCAAGTGAGGGACTCCAAAGCTTTAGCTGCGTAAGATTTATGGTAACTCTACCTCTGGTAGTGACAAATAACATTGAGGAGAAAATTACAGTTGACCCTTAAACAACGTTGGGGTTAGGGGCACTGACCCCTGTGCAGTAGAAAATCCATGTATCAGTTTTGGCTGCCCCAAACTTACATTCTAATAGCCTATTGTTGACTGGAAGCCTTACTGATAATGTAAACAGTGGATTAACACATATTTTGTATGTTATATGTATTGTATAGTGTATTCTTACAATAAAGTAAGCTAGAGAAAACAAAGTGTTATTAAAAATCATAAGAAAGAAAAATATATTTACTATTCATTAAGTGGGAGTGGATCATCTTAAAGGTCTTCATCCTCATCTTTACTTTGAGTACGTGGAGAAGGAGAAGGAAGAGGCGGGGTTGGCCTTGCTGTCTCAGGGGTGGCAGAGGGGGAAGAAAATCCATGTATAAGTGGACCAGCACAGTTCATACCCATGCTGTCCAAGGGCCAACTCTAGTAGAATTGGGCCACCAGTTTGCTCAAGAACTAGCTGTGTGACCTAAGGTTAATCATTTTATTTTTTATGGACCTGGGTTTCCCATCTTTGAAGTGAGAAGTTCAAATTAGGGGATGTGTAGTGTTCCTGATACCCACAACAATGTGTGATTCGGTGAACAGTTTCTGAACGAGCCTAGCAGTGTCAGGGCAGATGGGGAAGAGCCAGAGGAAATAGTTGTTCCCGCATTAAATACCATCCCTCCCTCCCTTTCTCCTCCAGCAGAGGTTTGTTTAGTAAACAAATCCCGAGTTTTCCCAATACAGCCAAGCTATGAAAGCTCTGTGCCACCCAGTATTGCTACAATTACTAGTGTGACAGGCCTATCTTTTATTCTCCCAGAAGCAAGGCATGAGGAGTGAACTGAGCTGTCTGAATGACTTACCCAGGCATTTCTCTTTTGAAAGCCGTCAGGGCAGGAGGAGAATTGCCTGGAGGCAGCTGGGCTCAGGCCAATGCCCCGGCTGGTCCTGAGCGTCTCCTGTTTTTGAGGTCCCTAGAAGTCAGACTGTAAGTTTGGGAGGATTCCATGACCTTCTCTCTTTACCTCTTGGCCTTTGATTCCTCTCCTTTGATGGATGGACTGGGAATGGGAGAAAGGTGGGTAGTGACTAGTTCTGCTTGGGCAGTATGTACTTTGAATGCTGCTTTAAGGAAGTCCTGGGAATAGCCAAGATTCTGGTGTATGTGTGTGTGTTACGTAGAATAAATTCAGCTGCTAGGAGAGTGACCAGAGAGGAAATTTCTTCTTCTGAATGTTTGTATCTATTTTGGAATTTGGGTGTCAAGGTAGAGATGGGGAGAGTTTTTGCCTTTCCAAGCACAGAGGCTGACACACAGGCAAGGAACAACTGTTGTTGAAGCTGAAGCCTCAAGGCTGTTTCCCTTGGCCTGCTACTTTGGTATGAGTGGGATAGAGGTATTCGGAAAAGAAATGACATTTGAATTACATTTTGAAGACCCAGTAGAAGTTTTCTGGGAGAACAAGTTGGGGAAGACACTTGTGTAATATCAAAAGGCATGCTCTCACTTGTTAACATGGAACTGCTGACAAATAGAGACCGTCCACTGATACAGGGGTCTCCAACCCCCGGGCCACAGACTGGTAGGAACAAGACCATGTTAGGAACCAGGCCGCACAGCAGGAGGTGAGCAGTAGGCAAGTAAGCAAAGCTTCATCTGTATTTACAACCACTCCCCATCTCTCTCATTACTGCCTGAACTCTGCCTCCTGTCAGATCAGCAGTGGCATTAGATTCTCATAGGAGCACGAGCCCTGTCGTGAACTGCGCCTGTGAGGGATCTACGTTGCTCTCTCCTTATGAGAATCTAATGCCTGATGATCTGTCACTGTTCCCCAACGCCCCCAGATGGAGCTGTCTAGTTGCAGGAAAACAAGCTCAGGGCCCCCACTGATTCTACATTATGGGGAGTTGTATAATTATTTCATTATATATTATAATATAATAATAGAAAATAAAGTACACAATAAATGTAATGTACTTCAATCAACCCACAACTACCACCCCACACCCACCCTGTCATGAAAAAATTGTCTTCCACAAAACTAGTCCCTGGTGTCAAAAAGGCTGGGGAGCTCTGTCTTGATAGAAAGGCTGATAACGATGTATGGGCATTTGTCATTCCACATCTTGTTCTTTGCATTTATCCATTTATATGCATGTTTAAACAAAAAACGACATGCTACACATACATTTTTGTGTATTTAACACTATAACATGAATATCTTCTCACATTAATAAAAATGTCCTACAACAACATTATTATCAATGATTGAACATTGTTCCATTGTATTATGGCAATTTATTTAACGTTAGACATTTAGAGTGTTTTCAATTTTTCACGATTAGCAACAGTGATGAAGTGATGAGGATCTTCGCAAATAAGATGTTTGTCTCCATCCCTTGGGAATAACTGCAGTAAAATTGTTGGGTCAAAGGGTCTGTGCATTTTAAAGGCTTTTGATTAAGTATTTCTAAATTGCCAATCCAGGAAAGTTGTAGCAATTTACACTCTCTTCAGCAGTGTAGGAGAATGCCTATTTCTTCTCACCCTCACCAGGGCTGGATTTTTATCAGGCTTTTAAATCTCTCCCCATTTGAGAGGAGAAAGATGGTAATTCATTTTAATTTGCATTTCTTTGATTACTAATGTAATTGAATTTTTTTAAAAAATAAGCCTATTAGCTATTTGAATTTCTACTTTTGTAAATTGCCTGTTTATTTCTTTTGGGTAAGGGAAAGTTTTACTTTAGGAAAATTCCCCTTAAAACACTAGGGTCAGATTTTTAAAAGCATTATCTTTTGTTCTCACTCTTCAAAAACATGCCTTCCACTGGAAAAATGAAGAAATGATCTAGAAGGAGGAATGGTGTCTCTGTTAGTAAATGGTGAGTCTATCAGCAATGGGAATGGGGCAGATTTTAGCTTTCCTGCTTCAGCTCCTAGCTGTTACCTCAGAGTTGCCTCTCAGCCTTCTTAGTTTCTGTTCAGTACCTTTCACCTCTTTATTTTTTCTTTTTCTTTTTCTTTTCTTTCTTTCTTTCTTTTTTTTTTTTGGAGACTGAGTCTTACTCTGTTGCCTAGGCTGGAGTGCAGTGGCACGATCTTGGCTCACTGCAACCTCTGCCTCCTGGGTTCAAGCGATTCTCCTGCCTCAGCCTCCCGAGTAGCTAGGATTACAGGTGCCCACCACCATGCCCGGCTCTTTTATATTTTTAGTAGAGATGGGGTTTCACCATGTTGGCCAGGCTGGTCTCGAACTCCTGACTTCAGGTGGTCCACCTGCCTTGGCTTCCCAAAGTGCTGGGATTAAAGATGTGAGCCACTGCACCCGGCCCACCTTTCACCTCTTTCACCTGCCTTTCAGTCGAGCTATTTGAGTACCTGCATTACCATGCCCCATCCTAGGTTTTAAGCTTCTAAAAGGCAAGGAAAGTTTCTTCTTTTTCTATAATGCCATGCCACACCTAACATAGTCACTTGTCCATCACAGGTGCTCACTATGTGAAGTGAACAAATAGGGAATGCCACTTCTCAATAGTACCATTTTACTACTAGGCAAGTTTGAGCTTTCTAGCCCTTCCTCAAACTTGCTAGGTAGTCTAAGAAAAACGACCCAAATTTACAGTGCTTATTCTTCATGCCCCAAAGGAAAGATTGGTAATATTTGTTTATAAGATGCTGTGTGTTATATTGGTTCTTTGAAAATACTGATAATTACTGTGGAGCTAAAAGACAATTAAGAACATTCTACACATAAGTCATTAACTACACTTGAAATAAAATATGTGAGTTACCAGTGACATTTCAAGGACTATATTTGTTAATAACTGAGGCTTAACAAATAGAAATTATTTATAAACTTGTCTGAAATGGGAATTCAATAGCTGTTTCTAGTCTTGTTGAACAATCCAATTAAGGGACTCTTTATATATAACACGTTTGCCATTTTCCCATTTGAAATATTAAGATGATGTTATATTTAAAATCTGCAACTGGCTATTTGATAGTGGCTCTGTGTCTTCAGCCTTGGACCCTTGGGGGAAGTGAGTCTGCACTCTGCCTTGGCAAGGAGTCCAGAAGGAAGAACTCAGAGGTGTCACTTCCAGCTGAACTTGTGGGAGGTGGCCTGCGTCTTCTACTCTGGTCTGCTTGTGTGTGCCTGTCTGCAGAAGACATTCTCTGTTGCAGATCTAGTGGGACTCCTAGAGCCCTGCATTTGTGAAAAACAATAGGAACTTAGCTCCTTATGGCCCAAATGCTGACTCAATATCAATATGATGTAGGTATTGTACTTCCATGATGGGAGTCCCTTTCCAAGATTTTAACCTCTAAAACAAAAAGAAGTTTGGGAGATTCCAGGAAGGGTCTTTTTTTCACCGATGTCACAATTCCATGCATATGAATCCTGTTGAAGTTGTAGGCCTTGCTGGCTTAAGGGTTCCATATAGTAGAATGTGGCCGATAAAACAACCGTATGCTAGCTGAGCTTGGTGCAAATGACAACCCACACCATGCTTGCCCACTTCAGAACTGTTTGCATGCATGACAATTCGTATCCTGTAACGAGATGCTGAGGTCCAACGCTACAAGTCTGTTTCTCAGTGAATTCACTTGGAGCCTCGTTCTGATGAGATTCACTGTCAGAGTAGCCTGAGCTGTCAGTGAATTTGACTCTTTTGTTAGAATGTCTTTATTGAACTTCATGATAGGCTCTCATGTGAAAAGAGTTGAAAAAATTGTGGCTGCTAGTGGTGCTAACTGTTCACCATTGGGTTATGGATAAACACTGCCTGGCACCTCAAGTAAGGAAGACCTGAGGTAATATCTTGACTGCTAAAAAATAGCTACTGGGATCTCAAAATGACACAATGAGACCACTTTTGTTTTCCTAAAAATATCCCTCTTGAAGGATGTTTGAGCCATCTAGGTAGCATTGTGACATCCATCTTGCTTCTAATCCCATGATGCAGGGGAGTACCATAAAGTCACAGTGGTGGACTGTGACTGTGAAGATGAAATTTTAACAGCAACATCCACTTTATTCTAGTCTAGACCTGCCTGTTAAAAAGCAGTACCACTAGGTTGTGCTAGAGTATAAACATAGCGCGATGTGCATTTCCTGGCAAATCTTTACTTTATTGGCTATTTCTTTCTTTCTCTTTCTTAAGAAAAAAAATTATCTGTTCTCTGTAACTTAGAAGAACATATAAGAAATATCACTGTGATCACTGTTGTTTGAAATGAAGGGCCTTTGAATGACAATATTGTGATTTTTGTAAAGGCCGGAGGTAGTGAAATGCTCAGAATTATTTATACTTACTCCCAGATACCGCTTAGTCACCTTCCAACATCTGGTGCTCTGGGATAAGGACTACTGCTCCTCTTCAGTCTTCTCATTGGTGTCTCATTTTCTGTCTGACTTGTCAGCACTGGAAAGCTCAAGGCTATCTCTCGGGTTCTCTTTCTTCTCTTCTCTGTGTACTTTCCTAGGGCGTCTTCCTCAGTCACATACCATGTGTATGTTAAGGGCAATGATGCCCCAGCTATATCTCTGGTCCTGACTTTTCCATGAAACTCCAGACTCATCTCTCCAGGATGACCAAACATTTCAGCCTTCTGGGACAGCTCTGCTTTATACCTACTCTCCTGTTATAATTATTAGTAGGACTCATTTCTCTCTCAGAAGATTTCAGTCATGTCATCCTATACATGAGGTTGGTATTTAAGTCAGATCATGTCACTTTTCCAACTAAAATTCTCTTATAGGAAGGAAAGTAAATAATTGGGAACAATAATAAAATTGACTGTATCACTAAAATAGGCAGGGAACCTAGAATTTATTGAGTGCCATTGTGCTATGTTATTTGCATTTGTTCTCTCATTTAATTTAAAATTCATCTCAACTCTGTTTTGTGAGTATTGCTCTAGGTGATTTGAGCTAAAGCAAAACACAACCAACCAACCAATCGAGAACAAAAATGTAAGGCTCAGAAAGATTAAAATAACTTGCTTAGGATTACACAGCCAGTTAAGTATTAGAGCTGGGTTTGAATCTTAGTTCTCTCTAGTGCTAAAGCTGAAGGATTATTTGTTTGTTTTTTTCAATTACTTTGTTGATGTGATGGCTAATTCATGTGTCAGCTTGAGTGGGCTAAGGGATGCCCAGGTAGCTGGTAAAGCATTATTTCTGGCAGGGTGTTTCTGGGAGAGATGAGCATTGGTTCAGTAGACTGAGTAGAGAAGATCCACTTTCATCATTGTGGGTGGGCATAGTCTAATCTGTTGTGGGCCGGAATACAACACAAAGACAGAGGAATGATGAACTTACTCTCTCTTCTTGAGCTGGGACATTGGAGCTCTTGGTTCTCTGGCCTTCACACTCTGGGACTTACACAAGCAGAGCAACCCCTACCCCTCATATCTCAGGTCTTCACACTCAACTAGGAGTTACACAGTCAGCTTCCCTGGTTCTTAGAACTTTGGACTTAGACTGAATTCTATTGGGTTCTCTAGGTTGCAGATGACAGGTCATGGGACTTCTCACCTCCATAATTACATGAGCCAATTATCACAATAAATCTGCCTCACTGGTTCTGATTCTCAAGACAACCCTAATACAGTTGGTAACCAAGCATCTTTCTTCATCTGGCCTCAGAAACACCTTTTTTTTCTTTTTTTCTTTTTTAACATGTTTTCATGTTACTTAGGCCAGTTGCTTAGTGATCTATCAATGGTCATCATCAAAGTCTTGTTGAAGAGTTTTCCTGTGTGATTGTATTGATTAGAATTAGATTTGGCTATGGATCATGGGAACTAAAATCACTATTTTATTCCTTTTTACATAAAGAAATCTGGAGGTGAGTGTTCTGGGGGTCCACACTCATGGCTCTGGTTTCCCTCCATCCTGATGTGATGCATGATTACCTGCCTTGAGAACACCCCGGGCTCTGGGATGGCTCCTGGGAATCCCCGCTAAAATTGGTCTGTTACTAAGGAAAATGGGGAGAAACCGGCAGTCTGCTCTCCTGACCGACTTTTTTTTTCTTTTATTTCTCAGTATTTGAAAATTTGTTTTTCAGAAGAAGTCTGAGTGTGTAAGAAATAAAGCCTAAAATGACGTCTATTTGGCATCTGATTGACCTACCTATAATTTCCAATTTTCCCTGTGTGACTATTGTGTTGAGCAAGTTTTGTAACTTCTATGACCTAGATACTTTACACAATTATCTCATTTAATTCTCACTAAAGACTCCAAAGTAAGAATTATCTCTATTTCACAGATGAGGAAACCAAGGCTCGGAATGTGTTTTTAGTGCATATCAAACAATGTATAATGTGCAATGATTAACACTTCACGTGTGCACAAGAGGTATTCAAAACTCTTCTTGACCTGCTTTAATCAAAAGTTTCCCTCCTGATCATCAAATGGGACACATCATCCTTCATATTTTTTCTTTTTCTGGGTTTTCACAGAAAAAGTAACAACAACAACTAAGCTTAATGTAATTAGAGATGATAGAAGAACATCATGGTTTTAACAAATTCACATGCCTGAAATCCAACCCCAGGACCTGTGATTTGGTGATTTGCATTGGTGCGGGAATCTGTAGTTTAGAAAGGTTATGTGTAACTCCGTTAGTGAGCTTCTGACACAAGAAGAATAACTGTCAAGACTTGCTCTGCAGATCTTAGTTTGGTATCTTCTTGATTTGAAAAGTCTCTGCTTATTCCAGTGTTTGTGCTGTCATATTAAACTGCTATCTCTGAATTTCTTGTTACACTGACATTGTTACCGTTCTCCTGGGTGTCAATATAATGTTTCTTCTCAGAAATTCTCTCTTTCAAGAGATGGCCCTCACCTTTTCCCAGGTGGACTCAGTTCCATTTTTAAAGGTGCTGCCAAGGGCTTTAAAAGCAAACTCTCATTTGAGGTGCTGGGGAGCCCTAGTTCATCTTGTCTTTCTCCCTTTGCTTCTCTCTGGAGTAAAGGCTGGCAGAGGAGAATGAGAATAAAATTATTAAAAGTCCAAATTGGCAGGTAGGATTTCAAAGAACAAAATTAATTGTATTCAAGACATGTCTCCCCTCTGTTTATGCTCACAAAAGGCTGTCTTTGCAAGAACTCTACAGCACCACGTACACTGTTGGCCCTCTGCGAATCAGCACCAATGACAACATTATAATTACACTTCAAAAAAAAAAAGCAACGAGAAGTTGCATCTTAAATTTCCTTTATTTGGTCGCTCTAGGAGCTTCTGTTTGAGTACAGCATTGGAGAGCAGGTGCAGAGGTTAGAAATATACTCATAAAAATCTAGAACCCAGTGTCTTTTTGTTACATTCATAATAATAAGAATGCTTTACTGGAGGCTCAGCCATTAAGGGAGGTGATGGGGCAGGAAATAGGAGTTCTTCTCTGGGATTCTGTTTATAATGCAGTCAAACAAGGGTAAGGAGGCTTAGCTAAAGCTTTTTTTGGGCGGGGTGGGGAGGTGGGACTAGCAGGCAAATTTGTACTAATAATTAACCATGAGCCTGTCAATTTCTCGTGTATTGTGCGAAAAAGTGTCTCTTGGCATAAGCATAATAATAGCAACTCCCATTTATGTAGCATCCACTACTTAACCAGACAGGGTACCAGGAACTTTATAGACATGATTTCAAGCTGCCACAGCAAAATTGTGGGTGATTATTATGCAATACTCTGAGAGTCTCTGAGAGGGCACACAAGGGGTGCATAGCTAGTAAGTGTCAATACCAACATTTAAACCCACAGGGTCCAAAGTGCTTGCTCCTTTCTCTAGATTATTGGCTTGATTAGGACTTATTTGGCTGCAAGTAACTAAAGCCTAGTTCTGAATTTCAACCAACTCAACTTAAACCACACTCTGGGTTTAGTAAAGCTAATATAATTCAATTTCAGTTTACACATAAAAGAGAATTTATTACAGAGATGCAAATGTTTCTCACCAGACGCTAAAGTGAGTCTGTGTCTCCTGAGTGAACTGGAACCAGTGCTTAAGTGTAGGTAGGACTCATGCCGATTTTTGTCTTTGCTTTTTTTTTTGCACACCTCAGTTCACTTTTCCTTCTTGCTACAGATGGGCTTCTTCTGGCTCCTCTCTCAACTATCCCCACATCCTACAAATACTGCCAACAGTTGCTGAGTTCAGCAGGATACAGTCAAGGCACCTGAAGAGACACCAGATTCAATAGTCTTGACAAGTGGATTGATTGGCCCAGCTTAAATGATCTGCGCCCCCGGACCCATCAACTGGGGCCAGTGGGGAGGTTAAAACTATAGAAACATGATTGACCCCACAATGGCTAGGTGGTATAAAAATGGAAGAGCATATCTCAGAAAAGTAGTTTGTTTGTGTGTGTGTGTGTGTGTATGTATTTGCACGTTTCTCTGTATGTGGAAACTAGTAGACAAAAGTTGTCCAGTATGACTGTGCAGACTGCAAGTATCTCCTGGTTGTGGGGTCCTAGTAGCTGCATAGTTTGCCACACATCTCTTTTAATTCTATCCTTGTGGATGGCTCCCCACAAGGGACAAAAGTAGAAGGATTCGAGTGGTGCCTGAAGAAAGCCAAGGAAGAAAAGAATTTGTCCATAATCTGTTCTTAGCATCAAATCTAAATGTCTGTTAACTATTTATAAAGTAACTCGATTTCCATTCATTCATGTACACATTATTCATTCATTCTCGCACTCATTCATCTACTCATTCATTCAAGTACTCATTATTCATTCGATATACTGAACACAAGAAACAAAGCCTCAAATATAGAGGCTGCCATTGCCTATAGGATAAAATCTAAACTCCCCATTAAGGCCTGCCTTCCCAGGTCATCTTTTGCTTTCTCCTGCGTGTACTTGGGGCTGTAAGATATGTTGCAATGTTCTTTTGCCTTTTTTACTTGATAGATGAACACCTATTGGCTTTAAGGCAAAGTTCCAGCATTCTCTCCCCAGCCTTGTCTTTGCAACACTCTCCTTGCTCTTAATGCAAAGCTAAGTCACTCCTAATGTTCCCATAGTACTCAGTGAGCCTGTCTCCAGGATGCCCATTAACCTACAGTGTACTTGTCTGTCAGTGAAAAGATGGTGTCCCCTCCTGGAGACACTTTGTCAAATGCTAAAAAATTGATTAAGTATGCAAATCAATACTGATTGTGATGGTAGATGTGCCCTCTTAGACCTGGCCCCATGGAGAAGAGCACAAGGTTCATGGGTAGATGCAGTGGCTGTGAACCACCTCCACTGCAGAACAGCCTGCGCTTTTCTGTTTGTGTGTCTGTCTCCACCATTGTGCCACTGGCACAAATTGTTTCTCACTAATTATGGATCCCTAGTGACTAGCAGAACTCCTGGCACATTTTTGGTTCTCAATAAAGGTCTTTTGGTTCAATGCAAAAATGAGTAAAATATAAGACAAGAGTATTAATTTCTCTAGAAATACCCCTTTGGCATAATAAATGTGTTTCTGGTTTCTGCCCCAAGGATATAAGAAACTTTTGGGCTCATGTATTTCCTACTGCCTACTTCCCTCTCCTTTTCCCTTTAAGTTCTTGTTTGCTTTTATGGATTTTTTTTTTTTTTTTTTTTTTTTTAAGATGGAGTCCTGCTCTGTTGTCTAGGCTGGAGTGCAGTGGCATGATCTCAACTCACTGCAACCTCTGCCTCCCAGGTTCAAGTGATTCTCCTGCCTCAACCTCCTGAGTAGCTTGGACTACAGGCATGCGCCACCATGCCTGCCTAATTTTTATATTTTTTAGTAGAGACAGGGTTTCGCCATGTTGGCCAGGCTGGTCTCGAACTCCTGACCTCAGGTGATCTGCCCGTCTCAATCTTCCAAAGTTCTGGGATTACAGGTGTGAACCGCTGTGCCTGGCCCACTTTTATCATTTTTTATTATAGAAAGGGTCTATGGTCATTTTAGAACAATTGAAAATTGAATAAGCAAAAATAATTTGTCATTTTACTATTAAGAATAACAACTATTAATATCTACTTTCCCAGATATTTTTCTGTGCCAAAAATATACATCAATGTGGGTTATTTTTAAAACAAATTTAATCATCCCCTTTAAATAGAGATTAGGCAAATATGTAAATGCACAAATCACAAAGAAATAGGTCTAAGAGGGACCTTATTTAAGATTAGAGTTTCAAACAGTGGTGCTTGCTACTTTGGGAGATGCTAAGTTCCTTGTCCCTGGATGTATTTAAAAAGCCAAAAAGATTAGAAACTTCTTCATTTGCAAGTTGTAGGGGTGATTCATGTACTTGACAATAGTCATATTAAAGAACTGAAGTCTGAGTTTCTGATCCATTTGGAGAATCCTCATGGATTCTAAGAGGAACCCACGTTTCTAAAAGTGTCTGCTGTGTTGAGAGCCAGAAGGCCTAGCGTTCTGTAGTCCTGTCTCAACCAGCATAATCCTGAAAGGCAGCCTCTCAGAGGGTAATCTTTGAACACACTCTTAGGTTTACTTATGCTTTTCAGGTTGACAGATGAATTTTCATTCCACAGTGTGGTATAGTTCAGTGTTGCCTAATGTAGTCATTGTGCAATTAGCATTAAATTAGTTATAAGATAAAATGAAACAAATTTGGCTTTCTGAAAAGGAGGACTTTCATACAAGGCCAAACTTAAGGGAAAGAAAGCCAGAGAACATTTCAACTCAGAAAGCAATTTGCTTTGCACAAGGAAGTCGGAAAATTACAGCCCATCATACCTAATTACTACACACATTTGCGTTTGAATGTGCGCTCTCCCTCCAAGGAACTGTCTCCAAGTTTCTTCCCCTTCACCTCTCAGCAATCAGAATCTACTGCTGATGGAAAATAGTCATTGGAGCAACAGGATATTGTCCATTTCCCGACATGGTCACAGGAGGTTCTGACAGATTGAGTGTTGTACAGGGTCCTGTTCCAAACGAAGTAATGGGCATATGTGATCATGAAAAATAGGATGGAGGAGAATGTAGATATTCCCGTGAAAGCTGATGGAATGAAATGTGATTCTCCTTCAAACTTCAAGGATTTAAAGAATATGTATAGATACTACCCCTCCAAGAGATAGTGCTTAATTCTACTCCTTCTTCTCAAGTGTGGGCTAGACATAGTGACTGGCTTCCAAGAAACAGTATGGAAAGCAAAAATAATGTCACAGTGCAGAAACATGGCATGCATCACTTAAGTGATAAACCAAGTGAAGACATCATCAGCTACATCATGTGTTTATCACTGACCCTGGATATATAACGGAAAGGACCTCTGAAGATCCATAATCCTCATCTAATTAAAAAAAATCAGACTAACCCAACTGAGGGCCATTCTACAGGTTACGTTTTCACTACTCCTCAATACTGTCAAGGTTGTGGAAAAAAAAGGTGTAAACCAAAAGTAAAATTTTAAGCCCCTTAACCAACTGAGTGGACCCTTCCTCTTGGCCAAGAGCCTTCCAAAGTTAATCTGAAAGACTAGTTCAGGCCATGATGGGAAGTGGGAGTTGAACATGTCTCATTATACCCTCCTCCCTTTGGAATTCAGGTGCAGCTGACCAGCATTAACATTAAAACAGAGCTCTTAAGACTGACAAAGGAGACTTTTCATAGCAATAAGACACCAAATTCCAGCCTGACTCTAGTATAGCATCACATAACAGATAGCAGGCCCTGAAAGAAATCAAAGTATTTTACCCCAAAATATATGTATTTGACATATCTTGAAATGGTCCAGCAAAGCTGTTGTGGGGAAAATCTGCATTCTATAGAGAATCTCTATTCTTTTCTAGATCTTTTCCCTGCTCCAGGAGAGAATTAACTAAGAGTCGGGCACCTTATTAGCTCTGATAAGAGATCTGAAGCCTGCTGCATAGAGGTTTTGTCTGCATGAGAAAACCTTGGTCTCCAGAACCCCTTTGTCTTTTTTTTGTTGTTGTCGTTTTGAGACAGAGTCTTGCTCTGTTGCCCACGCTGGAGTGCAGTGGCACAATCTCAGCTCACTGCAACCTCTGCCTCCCAGGTTCAAGCAATTCTCCTGCCTCAGCCTCCTGAGTAGCTGGGATTACAGGTGCTTGCCACCATGCCCAGCTAATTTTTGTGTTTTTAGTAGATACGGGGTTTTACCATGTTGGCCAGGCTGCTCTTGAACTCCTGACCTGAGGTGATCCACTTGCCTTGGCCTCTCAAAATGCTGGGATAACAGGCGTGAGCCACCACGCCCACCCCAGGACCCCTTTGTCTTAACTAAGACATTCCTTTCTATTGATCCCAGGCTTTTAGGTAATAACTCTTCCAATAAATTGCCAATCAAAAAATGTTTGAATCCGCCTATGACCTGGAAGCCCCTGCTTCTTGTTGTCTCACCTTTCTGGACCAAACCAATGTACATCTTACATGTATTGATTGATGTCTTATGTCTCCCTAAAGGGTATAAAACCAAGCTGTAGCCTGACCACCTTGAGCACATGTTCTCAGGATCTCCTGGGGCTATGTCATGGGCCACTCTTCACTTGTATTTGGTTCAGAGTAAATCCCTTCAAATATTTTACAGTGTTTGACTCTTTTTTATCCACAAAGGAAGACTGAGAAACCGCCACAGACCAGAGGAGACTCGGGAGAGATGACAACCACATGCAACACGGTAACTGGGTGGGATATTGGAATGGAACGAGGACATTAGTGAACCTGGTGAAATCTAGTAAAGTCCAGAGTTTAGTTAACGATAATGTACCAGGCGGGGTGCAGTGGCTCACACTTAGAATCCTAGCACTTTGGGAGGCTGAGGCAGGCAGATCACTTGAGGCCAGGAGTTCAAGACCAGCCTGGCCAACATGGTGCAATCCCATCTCTACTGAAAATACAAAATGTAGCGGGGCATGGTGGCATGTGCCTGTAGTCACAGCTACTCGGGAGGCTGAGGCAGGAGAATTGCTTGAGCCCAGGAGGCAGAGGTTGCAGTGAGCTGAAATTGCACCACTGCACTACAGCCTGGGCACCAGAGTGAGACTCTGTCTCAAAAACAAAACAAAACAAAACAAAACAAAAAAACCCTAAAATCCCAAAAAAACAAAATACCAAAAAAATCAATAATGTACCAATGTCAATTTTTTAGTTTTGACAAATGTATCATGCTATTATAAGATGTTGACAATAACACAACAGGTTATAAAGAAACTCTTTGTGCTACCTTTGTAACTTTTCCTTCAATCTAAAATTATTCTAAATTAAAAAGTTTATTAAAAATATTTTAAAGATTTTTTCTCTCCATGCAGATTTCTCTTCTGTTTCCTTAAGGGACTTGGTTCATGCCTCTGATACTGACCCATCAGGTGGTTTTAAGGAAATCAGCATGTTCCTCACAAAGAGAGTCTACATTTTTGATTGTTGGCTCAAACACCAGATTTTGGGTGTAATTCTTAAGAGTAAATGGTTAGAGTAGCCATTCATTATCAACTGCTTGACAATTCACCATAGAGTCTGACAAACAGAAGAAGGTTGTAATGCTTAACCTAATTATGTAATTATGTATACAGTCACTCACAACAGTCTATATAATGGCAGGGCACAATTATAATTACTCTCAGTAAATGGGCATAAAGCTGATTGATGTTAGAATGGTAGACTTTATTTTGGGGAGGAATTAATAAAAAGGGGTTTTAGAATTAAGTTGTTCAAATATCTCTCCAAGTGCAATAATGGCTTTGCAGCATCTCTGATTCATGAGGGGCTCTCTGCTTGTGCTTGTCTAGCCAACCCACATCCACTTTGTGAGAGTAAAGAACTTTGGTTTTCAGTCATGGTGAATGTGTGCTTACTTTACACGATTGGTTGACTTCCTTGAAGAAAATGGGAGCCAAAACTTAAGACAGAGTCAGAAATAATCAATAAGGTTTTTGAAAGAGGTTTCCACCCTGTGATAGCCGTGGTTAACCAAGATAACTGTTGCCTCTATTTGGAAAGACCCTCCACTTCCTCACTGTCCATCACTATTAATCTTATTTCCATGATGAAGCCTTTCGTGACTAGACTTTCCTTTTCTCTTATACCTCTCCCTCAACTTCCGTTAACCATTCTCATCCACTGAATTCAGTTTGCACTTGATCACGGTAACTTGTCAATATTTCTGTGTCCTTTTTGGCTTGTTTTGCAGCTGCGTTGAGAACTCCCATTCTGCTGGCATCCTCTGAGTCCCCTTCATCCATGGCTAAATGTATTGATGAGCATCTAATAGTTTTAATAAACAATTGATTAATGGATATATAGAAGGACAGACAATGGACATTCTGTCAAGTGACTGCTTATGAGGGAAGCCACAACTCTCTATGACTGTATGTCCTGGTGACTTTCAATCAATAATTTTAAACTCATCCCTCTTCAACCTAGGCAGGGATCTCTGAGCATTAGTGTCCCAGATTCATGGAAAGGATCAAAGTCAAAAACAACTTCTATCATCATGACATTTACTTGATAATTCAACATAAAGTGGAATTCCGGAAAACAGGCATGAAACAAATTTGTATTCCTTAAGTGGGAGCATTGAACTAAGAGATCATTGAATATCTCCTTAGTTTTTGGAATTAAGCCCTGGCAATTAGAGAAGAGATGCCTGATGTCCTCTTTATGGGTTATGTGATCCTACACAGCTGCAGATGCTTTTATGACCTATGAAAATTGTGACTCAACTGGCTAATTGCCAAACATTCGTGGCTTTTAATAGACTATTTTCTTCTCGGTGTCCTGTTGTAATCTTTGGTCGTTGAAGACTTGATCCATAGTGGAACTACCACCTTCATCCCTGGAAGCTCTTTTTTTTCTATTATCTTTCCCATTTATTTACCCTCTTAACTAATTAATTTTATAACCACGCCTGCTGACATTGATTTTCTGGAATCCTCTGTTTTTGGGGTGTGAACTATAAAAAAGATGAAATGTCATCAGTTTCTATTCAGCCTTATTTTCACATAAAAACAGTTTACTCTTACCTGCTTCCTCTACTTCATGAAATATAATCTGGTAAAGACTGAAGAACCTGGTATAAAATTATTGACAACCAAGAATCCATCTGAAGCAGGTGCAGTGTCCTTGGCAGAATTCTAGGGTGACATCTGTGGGTCTTTGTTGCTCCAGGATGGAATGTTTATATTTCCAAAGAGATATACAGAATATTCATAAATAGATGGTAGAGTCTATATGAATTGAACAGTGCTTCAAGCACAAGATCCTGTTGATGAGAAATGAGACCTCTCTAGGAGAATGTTTTATGACATTATCCATACACTCTTATCCATACTTATTACCTAGTGATGATAAGATTTTGAACATATTCTTTCACTGAAGAAGAGGTTAGTGGGATTTATAATAGAGATACAGATAAAAAATACATTTGATTCTTTGGAAATGAAGACCTAGGGCATAGGAAAAGATAAATAGGATGCCTAATTTTCTTCCAAACTGCTTCCTGTTTAGTTGTTGCACTGTGGTTATAATTGATACACCAAATCTTGCAACAAATTTTCGTTGCAGCTGGCGACATAGCACTGAGATTCCTGGATATATTTGGTGGGAAACATTCTGCTTTGAAGATGAGATTTGCTGGGATGAAAATCACAATTGAAGTCCTTTAGAGGTGCTTGTGTGGACCAGCTGGTCCAATGAGCTCATGATATGGCTTAAATACTTCTGAGATGTGCCTCATGAGATGAGGAGGCTACACTATACAGACAGGATGGGTAATCTCTCTTCATAGAAACTTAAAGCTGTAGTCCCCAGTAATCTGGCCTTCAAACAAGGGGGAAAACTACAGGAATACTTACTCTCTGATCCTTGGTATGTTTGACCTTAGCTGTTGATGATTATGTTTATGAAGTAATTCACTCAGAAGTATAAGGGCTTTGTGTTTTCAACCATGGACATAGGTTGTATGATTTACTGACTCTTCTTGTTATTGTTTGAGTTTTCTTTTCATATATAACATTGTGTTTATTATTGAGATTAAAGGTTTGGCTCATCCCAAAAAGTGTAATCAATATCAGAGTCAGTCTTTTATAAATGATGTGGGTCCTCCTATAGAAATAAGAACTTGGAAAATTGCCTTCTGTTGCAGGATAGGAAATCCAGTGTCTGTGGATCTTGATTACTTTGGCCTATAGTGTGGTGAGTATGGACACAATGGAAGGTGATCCCAGGTAGCAAGGGAAAGATGGCATCCACCAAAAGCAGGCTGGCCGAGGGCACGTGGGAAATCATACCTCTTGGGAAACCCTAAGTGGAAAAGGAGAAGATTCTATTATGGCGGAGCCAAGCTATCTATCTTCCAGAGCCATTTCTTCTTCTTTTAACACAACAGCTGGGCTACAAGTTCCATCCTCCCTTGCAGTTATGTGTGAACATGTGACTGAGTTTTGATAAATGAGATGGGGTTGGAAAAGACATGTTCCACTTTCAGACCTGTCACATAAAACCCTCCTGTGAGAGGTCCTCTGTATTTTTTTTCAGTTAGCTTAAGGCAGATAAACATGTGGATCTTGGAGGGTACATGAGAAAAGGAAAGCCACAAGATAGAAGGAACTGGGTTATTGAATAACCACTTACAGAAGCCCTGCCCATCAATTAAGAATATCTCTTTAGGACCTTCTATGAATTTTTAAAAACCCTCTTTTTTGATTGGGCCATTCATATGTTTTTTTGGGGGGTGGTTGTTTTAGTGGGTAACATTATCTTAACTCACCTGTATACCTTACAAACTTGCCTATTTACCAGTTAGTCTCATGTTGTATTAGTCTGTTCTCATGCTGCTAATAAAGACCTACTTGAGACTGGGTAATTTATAAAGGAAAGAGGATTAATGGACTCACAGTTCCACATGGCTGGGGAGTCTTCACACTCATGGCAGAAGGCAAAGGAGAAGGAAAGGCGGCAGGCAAGAGAGCTTGTGCAGGGGAACTCCCATTTATCAAGGCATCAGATCTCATGAGAGTTATTCACTACCACAAGAACAGTATGGGGGAAACCACCCCCATGATTCAATGATCTCCACCTGGCCCTGCCCTTGACAGGTGGGGATTACTACAATTCAAGGTGAGATTTGGGTGGGGACACAGCCAAACCACATTACATGTCATGGTAAAACTTGGAATTCTGGAGATATGTGCAAAGTTTATGTCTTGGTTCTAACTTACCGTATGAGTAACTTGGGAGGAAGCTGGATCACCAGGCGCAGAGAATCAGTCCCTGAGATACAGGCGCCCCACCTCACATGGTGACACCTCGTTCCTTCCACCCCAGTTCAACCTTACAGTGTTTGCGCGTTATTTTATTAATGGAGGCAAGAAGTTTGTATGTAAGTTATGCTAACTTACCTATGTTCCCTTTCTTTATCTCTTTTTCTTTAGCCAAAGGAGCTCATTTACTAGATCTGGGGAATTAATCTGTACTTATGTAGCAGAATGAAGGGAACTGGGGTATATGACAATTATAGCTATTAATCTTACCATACCTGAAACATTAGTTGAGCAGATACTTCCTAGGGTGAGATATCTGTGAGAACAGAGACCTTACTGACCTATTTACAACCGCATCTCCAGTTCTTGACATGAAGTGGCTACCTAATAAATATCTCCCAATTATATTAACACAGTGCTTCCAATAACGAAGCCAATCATGGATAAATTGGGGAGAACACTGACAATAAAACGAACAGAAAATCTTAGTCTTTATCACCTGGAATGTGGTGGATGCTTTCTTTCAATATAACAGAACCAAATACTGTAGTGGGAATATGAATTAATAATCATTCAAAAATGAATATAATGTCTCATTCTAGATCAAAGCCACACCCTCAATTTAATTCCTGGTTATTGATTTATTTTCAAATAGTTGAGCAGATGCTGGATATATCTATAGAATGAAACTTGCTAAATTTAACTACGTTGTCACTTAACCCTCTGTGTGTGTGCATTTGTGTGTATAGGAATCTGACTGGTCTTGTATCTGATTCAGAAAAATCTAGTCCTGGCTTTGAGTGAAAATGGAAGGTAGGCAATTGTCTTGGAGGAATGATTTGTGGGAGGCTCCATAAAGCTCCAAGCCCTAAAGTATCTCCCTGACTTGGCTTTAACTGATCCCTGAAACAAGGAGACTTTTATTCCTTTGATTTATTTCATTATCCCCATTAGGTTTACTGGGAGGAATAGTACGTTACATAGGTATGAGTAATTAATGCATTTGTGTGGTGGTTCTCAACCAGGGCCAAGTTTGTATTTTGCAACATCTGTAGATATTTTTGGTTGTCACAACTGGGGCTGAGAGTGGTAGGGTGGTTATGCTACTTGTCTCTAGTGGGTAGAGACCAGGAATACTGCTAAACATCTTGCAATATATGGGATGGCTCCCTCTTTCCCATTAAAAAAATAATTATCTGCCCCAAAATACCAATAGTGCTGAACTTGAGAAACCCTGCATTAGGGTGAAGCAACTTGTTGATAGATTCTTTTGAGAAGATAGTTAACACAGTGGAGGTTTTGAGAGAGAGCGTGTGGGGTGGACAGAAAGGCATAAATTTAAAATTGTGGGATGGGAGGATGAATGCTGGGATACCTTTACACCCCAGAGGCTCCTGGCTAACATATGTGAATTGAAAGGGAAAAAATTACTCCTTCTTGGGAAATATGCCAACTGTAGAGCTCTTCTTTTAAAATGTCATGGTGCTGTCTTAAGTTAACAAAGGTCAGCAGTCGTGTGGGTAGGGGAAAGGGCAGGGATCTTGAACTGAAGTCCACATTGGCCTCTTTTATATGCCTCACTCTATCCTGGAGCATGAGGGACACCTTTAGAAGAGCTTCATGCCCTACCTGAGTTTTCTGAGGGCACACCTGTCCTCTGAGACTCCTGGGCATGTTTCCAGCAGATGAACATACACTACCACTTTCTCTCTCATTCTTCATCTTTAGAGTCTGCCACACTGTCAAAAATGGAAAGTTGGCTTTTTTTAAAATTTTTATTATCGTTATAGTTTAAGCATGAAGATCTTCTATTGACTCTAGTTTGACATCACAGAACACCATTAGGTTATGGAACTGGAAGGAGCCTAAAAAATCGTGTCTTCTTATTTTCTTAATTGAAACATGAGGAAAGCAAGTGGGGTCCAGGGAAAGTAAATGGCTTATCTAAAATCATGGAAAAATGAGGATTAGAACTGGATTTACCACCTCCAAGTCTGATGTTTCTCTATTCTCTATCATGTAATTTTTTGCAGAAACACCTGAGTAAGAGAGAAGCTCACTAAAATCTTTGAGAGATTTTGCAGTTTAAATGCTTGGTATAGATTTTTTTCTTTTTCACTGTCATGCATTCCAAATTCAGTTTTTAGGAACAAGATTTTCAATGCTTTTTATTGATCTCCTGTTGAGATTGGTTTGCATTCTAGTCACTATTGCTGGTAAGAAATTATCCTGATCTCAGTGGCTTGAAACAGCCGTTTTATTTTTCTCACATTTTGGTGGTCAGGCATTTGGAAATAAGTCATCAGGGCAGTTCTTTCCTGGTGTCTCTTGTATGGTTGCAGTCAGAAGTTGGCTGGGGTTGCAATTATCTGAAACCTCAATTGGTCTGGACATCTGAGATTGCTCCCTTCCATTATTTGGTTGACACTTAATGCCAATTGATCCCAGTTCAGCTGAGAGCTTAATTGACTGTCTACTGGACCACCATATGGGTCTTTCCGTATGACCTGGGCTTTGTTATGGCATGGCTTCCTTATGGTAGTCAGTCCTCTTACATGGAGACTTAGGGCTTCAGATGCAAGCATCCCAGTGACCTGATGCCTATTTCTTAATCCTCAAGCTGTACCCCAGGATTGCATTGCTTTTCATGACCTACTCTTGAAAGGTAAGCAATGTCACTTCCATTGCATTCTATTTGGTAATAAGAGAGTTACTAAAATTGGCTAAGATTCAAGAGTAGTTGACATAGATACCATCTCTTGGTGGTACACATGACAAAGCATTTGTGGACAAGTTTTAAAATCATCACAGTTTGGATTTTACAGTCAAAAAGTTTCCACTAAATAAATACTAATTTGGCTATTTTACAATGTCCTATTTTTTTTAAACTTGCTATATTTCAAAATTCTATTTGTAAAATAGTAAGAAAGTTTATGTTTGCTTTTGAGTAAATTATTCAACTTCTCTTGACCTCAATTTCCTTATTGTTATGATAAGAATAATGATATCTAAATTTTAGGATGAGAATTTTGTTTGAAGAATTACGCAGTAAATGGTGTCTGAAACAAAGTAGACACTGAATGGTAATAATCATAATATTGGCCAGGTGCGGTGGCTCACGCCTGTAAATCCCAGCACTTTGGGAGGCTGAGGTGGGTGAATTGCTTGAGCTCAGGAGTTCAAGGCCAGCCTGGGCAACATGGTGGAAATCCTGTCTCTACCAAAAATACAAAAATGAGCCAGGTGTGGTGGTGCACTCCTGTAGTCCCAGCTACTCAGGAGGCTGAGGTAGGAGGATCCTGGGAAGGTGGGCTGCAGTCCAGTTGAGGCTTTGGTGAGTTGTGATCATGCCAGCCTGGGTGACAGAGCAAGACCCTGTCTCGAAAAAAAAAAAAATCATAACATTGTTGTCTACATGGGATGCCAGTTCATCTCCTGATGCCTATTTCTTAACCCTCAAATTGTACAGAACATCTCTGAAAACAGTGCTTCAGATTGGGGTAGGGAAGACCATTACCCACTACTTTAAAGAGTACCTAAGTAGTGGAGTACCCACAAGATAACAGGAGTCCCTGAAACGAGAGGTGCAAAGACAGCAGGGTCAAATCATTCCTGCTTCATAATTCTGCTTTAGACTAGCTTGCTGAGAATGAGCTGGGTAGAGGACAAGGAAAAGGGCATCTTCCCAGTGTTTTTGGAATGAAGGTGACTTGTAGAGGCAGGGAGGAGCCTCCCTGTCCTGAATGCTCTTAATTGTCCATGTATGTTTTGGAGGTGGTGGATTCAGAGGGGATGAATGTAGCAAGTGGCAGCTGCTGGTTGAAGGAAGAAGGCGGCAACCCATTTCCTTGACGACGGTGTGAGCCTTGGGTGGTAGACACCTGGAAGTGTTATTTACTTGCTATGTTTAGAATCCTTTTAGAAAAGCTGAAAACTGTTTGCCACTTCCTTTCAGAAATCCTTAATTCTAACCTGCAAGTTTTGTGCTATAATTTGTCAACTGTGCTTGGGAAAGACTTCATAGACTTCCTAGAAATAGAGATGGAGCCTGCTTTCCAATCAGCATCATTTAAAAGAAAACAGAGAACCTTTTAGGCATGTGAGGTTGTTGATTGCTATCATTATTATGATGACTGGAGACTTTGCAATTTATAGAGAGACCACGAACGTGCCGGGCATTGTTGACAAAGCACAGGATTCAAAATTGTTTCTGCCCAGAGGATGCAATCTCACCCTCTTTAGATGTTTTGTTTATTTCTTTTTTCTCTCTCCTTAAGAGTATTCTGCTAAATTGGGAACATTGTGATCCTGGTGGAAAATTGATCTCATAAGATGTATCTCAAAGGATCTTCAGACCTATTTTTAGATTATTCGCCTTTTGTCTGTCATGGCCATCGCCTATTTATTTATCAACATTTTATTGAGCATTTAGTGTGACCCAGGCAGTAAGCTAAGCATTTCTACATTTATTATGGTATTTGTAACCCAACTGTCCATGAGTTAGGTACAAGTATTAGTCCGATAATGTGGGTGAGGAAATTGGGTGTTACAGAGGTTATGGAAATTAGCCTAAAGTTGATCTGAATTAAACTTACATTTTTAACCCCTTCTCTTCTGTCTTTCTCTCCCTGTCTCCCTCTACCTCTCTCTTTCTGTGCCTCAGCCTCACTAGCCTTCTGGATGTCCCTCAACTTTGCCATAGGACTTTGCATACTAGCCTCTTTTGCCCTGAACATTTTTCTTTTCCGTTTTCTGCTAGTTTACTTTTGTTTATCTTTCAGCTCTCAGCTTAAGTGTTACTTCTTAAGGGATCCTTTTCTGATTCACATCAAATAACTCTATTTTATGCTCACATGTCACAATAAACCCGGCACCTATTCCCAGTTGCACTTTTATATCTGAGTGACTCTGCACAATACATCCCTCCCCAACTAACTTCGAAGCTTTGTGAGAACAAGGACTGTCTGTATACATGCTATCTATGTATTTGTAGCACCTAGTGCAGTGCCTGGTACATAGTAAATGCTCAACAAACATCTACCAAATAAATGAAAAACAGACTACATTCTATCTTTACCTTGTGGTAGACCGTGAATACCCTTTTTACCGAGGAGGATCATTGATATCCTTGACAATTCATTATATAAGACTCAATGTATGGTTGGGACATTTGTCAAATTCTGGGGCTGGAGAACTCTCAGCAAAGATCTTGGTGAGGTTGTTTTCAAGGTTCCATCTAAGATACTCCAGTCAGAAAATAGTATATGCCATTTATTTTTTTATTTTGTTTTATTTTATATCTTAACATTTTGTTACAAAACCACATTACCTACCACCCAGCTTCTGTAGTGATAGCAGACGTCCTTCTTATATGTCTTCACTATTTCCATGCCAACCCCCACCATTATTGAAACAAATATCATAGTTATTCAGCCCATAGTCTTCTAAAACACTTCTTTCTTATGAACTCATTTCACCCTCGCCAGGAAATGTTTTCCTTCAAATTATACTAAATTTCTAATCATGCAGTTTCTGCCTGTTTCCTCTTGTGTGAAGACAGAGAGCGGCTGGTCACTATTTTTGGTGTTATATAACCACTTTTAGTAATTGAAGTTTGTGATTAGTGCTCCCTTCAGTCATTCATTAACAACTTCAAATTTAATAATGTCTTTTATTTAACCAGGGGACCATCTCTAGTGAGTGTTCAAACTGCATGACTGGAAGAACAAATTTATTTTTGGCAATATGGTTTTCTTGGGCTATGAGCTGTGTCCTGAGCTCTTGGCTCATGAGTTTGGAAAGGTTCTGTCTTATTCTTTAGAGGCTAAGAAATAGAATGTTATGGGCGTGTTCTTTCAATCTGGCAGGGCATAAGCACTCTATTTCTGTGAGATCAGGGGCACTACTCAAAGTGCGAGGGGATGGACTGTTTTTTTCCCAGTCTAGTAAAATTGGATCTAGACTTGTGGAGAAAATTGAGAGGGGGACTACAGGATCCTTTTTTCCCCTCCACTTTAAGACTGTGATGGATCAATGGTGCCTTTTTTTTTTTTTTTTTTTTTTTTTTTGAGATGGCGTCTCACTCTGTCGCCCAGGCTGGAGTGCAGTGGCGTGATCTCGGCTCACTGTAACGTCTGCCACCCAGGTTCAAACGACTCTTCTGCCTCAGCCTCCTGAGTAGCTAGGATTACAGGCACGTGCCACTATGCCCAGTTAATTTTTTTAATTTTTAGGAGAGATGGGGTTTCACCATGTTGGCCAGGATGGTCTCAATCTCCTGACCTTATGATCTGCCTGCCTCAGCCTCCCAAAGTGCTGGGATTACAGGTGTAAGCCACTGTGCCAGCCAATGGTGACTATTTTTTTAACAGTGTTTGACTGCTATGTTTTGAATATGATTTGTTTGCCCCTACCAAGTCACATGTTGAGATCTGAACCCCAGTGTTGGAGTTGGGGCATGATGGGGCACTGGGGCCTTGCACAGAGTAGGCATTCAGGAAACTATGGAATGAGAGGTGTTTGGATCGTAGGGGCAGATCCCCCATGAATGGCTGAGTGCCACTGTCACAGGAGCGGGTGAGTTCTCACTCTTGTTTCCCACGTGAGCTGGTTGTTGAAAAGGCCTGGTACTTCCCTTCCTTCTCTCACTTCCTTGCTTACCCTGTGATCTGCACGTGCAGGCTCCTCTTGCCTCGTACCATGAGCAGAAATAGCCTGACACTTTCACGAAAAGCAGATGCTGGGGCCATGCTTCTTGTACAGCCTGCAGAACGTGAGCCAAATAAACTTCTTTTCTTTATAAATTACCCAATCTCAAGCTTTAAAAAATAACAACACAAAAGACAGACTAAAACACTGACACATAGTTGGCACTCTATATTTGCTTGCTCAGTTGCTAGATTGACAGAAAAATTGAGCTGTGCACCTTGTAAACTTCTGTAACAATGTTCTCACAGAGATGGACTTTACATCCTGGCATCGAGAACAGAATGGCAAGGCTCTGTCAATTGCATATTAAGTCTGAATCCCACTTCGTATCATTCCATAGTTCCCTGAACGCCTACTGTGTGAAAGACCCCATGCTAGGATCAGGGGAGGGCAAGAGGAATGAGTCAAAAATCTTGCTCTAGAGGAGCTCACAGTCTAAAGTGAGTGTGGGAGATTAAAAGTGGCTGAAAATTCTTTTCTACTCCTCCAGTGGAGGGGTAGAGTCTCACTCCCCTCCCCTTGAATTTGGACTAGCGTCCAGATTGATTTGATTCATCAATAGAATGTGGCAGAAGTGATGTTTGGCCTTCTGAGGCTAAGACAAAAGAAGCCTTGCAACTTTCACCCAGTTCATGTGGAATACTTGATCTGGGGGAAGCCAGCTGCCATGGAAGAGGTCCAGGTACCTTAAGATTATTATGCTGAAAAAGACATATGTGGGCATTCTGGTCACTAGTCCAGTTGTGCCCAGTCTTCTAGCTATACCTGTCAAGGTGCCAGATGTGACTGAAACCAACATAGACCCTCCAGTCTAGTGCCTCTGCCAGTTGAGTGGCACTCAGTGACCTCAGTTAATACCATGGGAAGCAGTAGAATCTCCCAGCCAAGTTCTGGCCAAATTTACCTACCCACAAAATCCACAGCTAGAATTAAAAGGCCATTGTTCTAAGGCATTAAGTTTTGAGATAGTTTGTTACCCCCACAATAGACAGTGAGAACAGAGATATAAGAAAATAACCAGCATCAAGTAAGAACTTTAATAAAAGGTATGTACAAAGTGTTGTTGGACAACGAATTAGAACGAATTCTGTTCTTGGAGAGGCCAGGCCACCACAGTGCCTCACTTGGTGGGGCACCAATCATGTTATAGTCTTTGTGAACAGCAGCCCTGGAGTTGTGCAGAGCCCAACATGAGCAGACATATGTGGCAATTGTGGGTAATGGGGGCTGGGAAGGCAGGTTAGCTGGGAAAACCATAAAGAAAAGGAAGTGGAGCTGAGAATTAACATATGCTACAAAGAGTGGGGAGAAATGATGCTTAAGCCTGCATCAGCATGAGCCCAGACTTGAGAGCAGAGGTACCCATGATACTCTTGGTACATAATAACTGGTTCTGTATCATTGGCATGGAGTGTTGGGGTAGGAGGAGTGGCTGCAGCTGAGCCTCCAAAGGCAGAGTGACGTAAAGGGCGTCACTTTCATACTGTGGTGAGGAGCTGGGAGGAGGAAGGCAACAGGGAGACATAGAAGATTTTAAAGCAGGGAGTGACACATGCAAAACAGTATTTGAGAAAATTGCAGTTAAAAACCCCACAGACTATGAAAGACACTGTTCTTCCAACTCCAACTCCCTGAGTCTCCCTGAAAGCTTGGTAGATACATTTTTTTTATAGGATTGTCTTCAACAACAGGGGATTACTCAATGTTTCATTTCAAAGGATCATTAAAGGAAAATCAAGGCACATCACATCCTACCTTCTTTAACTGCTCATTTATTATTACTGTGGGTGAGATAACGGCTTTGTGTTATTCTTCTAAATAGAGTAAAATATTTATTGGTAAATGTAGCAGTACATAAATTAACGCCAATTGAGATTATTTTTCTCCACTGATCGCCATAATTTTTACTTAAAGTAAAACCATTTGTGCTGCTCCATTCTGGCTCAGCGCTAAGTGAGGGCATTATGAACTGAACGTCTTTAGGACAACACTGTCTCTTAGTTTCTATGGGGTGGCAGGACCCTGTGGGTGAGCTGGCTCTCTGGTTTGTTTGTGAAACCAATTTCTTTCCTATTTTTCAAGACCACAGTACTTGGGAAGAGAGCACGTGGAGGTGTAAAATTTTCTTTTCTCTGTCACATCTGAAGTTACTAAAAGTGGCTTTTATAAGTAAGATATTCATTATTTCACTTATCTGAAAGCCCACATGTGGGGGGCTCCTTAGAGTGGATCTGGTGGCTTACCAGTCACCGAGGACCCAAAATTGTGTCTTCATATGGCAATGTCCAAACACAGGAAATATTTTTTGTGTTTTGTTTTAAATTTTTTTTTTAACTTCTGGAGAAAAATTTTTTTCCAAAATCTTGCAGGTATCCTCTCAAGTTTTCTATTTCTGATCTGGGTTCATATCCTCCTCTAAACCAACCACATGAAAGAGAAAAAGCTTAGAGGAGATGAACCATGGCCCATTCCCTGGGCAGGGGAGAGGGACCCACATCCTCCATCAACACTCAACCATCCTGTATTTGAAGCAAATGGGGTTTTCTCAGAGGCAGCTCCAGAGGAATGACTGAAGTGTGTGCAGCATATGATGTTGGCCACAGGTCAAACCAATTTAATTGATTTGTATATTAAATGTTGATTTAATATATACCATATGCCCAGTTCTATATCCCTGTTGGCAGATAAAACAGAAGTATAGAAGACAATGCTTGTTCTCAGGGAGTATCAGTGGGCATTATAATAAAGCAGGCCATTCCTTAGCTTGAGAAATTAATAAAATATATGGATTATCTATTACAGCTCGTGAGGTGGGAATAGAGAGATGAATAAGACCTAGTTCTTACCCACAAATAATGTGCAATTCCCTTCACCATCTGCTTTATTCAATCTGGTCATACTGCAGACAGATTCATCCCCCAGCCTCCCCGTGCTCTGCCATGTTGCCCTTGGAACACACAGGGCTACATCACAGTGGGAACATTCTTTTCTCCCCTTTCAACTTGGTTTCTCAAGAGTCTCCCATCCAAGTACTAACCAGGCCCAACCCTGTTTAGCTTCTGAGAGGTTTCTCAAGAGTTATCATTCATGGATCTGGCTGGGTTCAATGTTTCTTTCCATGATTCTCTCTACTTCTCCCAGTTTACCTTTGTCACAGCCCTTGTTGTCTTGGGTCCTGTCTGCCAGCTGTTCATCTCAGCCAGGCCTGGAGCCGTATGAAGGAAGGTTGTGCTGTCATCCATTTTTATCCTCAGTGCCCAGCTTGCTGGCTGGAACGTAGATGATTCCCAATGAATGTTTGCGAGATGAATGCATGAATCATTGAATGAAAATAAATTGTATCTGGACCTTTTATTCCCCTTTAATCAGTTTTTAACCTTATTAGTTTTCTTCTTTCCCTTTTCTCCTTCCTCTTTTTCTCATCTCCTCATTTTCTCTCTTATTTTCCTTTTCCTTGCTCATGATTTATAATCAACTAATGACTTCAGCATTTTAAAAGTTACCCAACATTTGCACAGCCTTTCCAAAGGCTTTTATGCCCCTCCTCTTCATAGAAAGATGAGCTGTGCTACAGGTCTATCCAGAAATGTCAATGTTGATCAGGAAACCAATTCCAGAGACTTCATTTTCTTCTGTGAGCCATCTTTGGGTCCATTTTCAAAGGGCTAGAGTCCTGAACATTCCCCCAAATAATAGATCAGTTGCTGGACAGCTCCTCGGTTCCTATTTCTAGTTTTTCATAGACTACAGAGGGAGAGGCACCCACATTGGTACACGTATATATCACAGTTGCTGGAGGATGGTGTGGACTTGGAGATTCAGAGAATGATATCGTCTATTAACATTTAGTGCAGCTGTGATGACAGGCATTAGCAAAGCATATGCCAAGACTGCCCTTGTTAGCCCAAAGCTCCCAGTGGAGAAGATGTTAGAGGAAACCCAAGTCTTTCTCCTGGGTAAGTGTCTAGGGATCCCTAGGAGACTCATCAAGTCCACACTGTCTCTGAGCTCAGGGTTCTCTTCTGTATAACACCTCTGTTATACAGATAGAGTGTCAAGCATTGCAGAGATCCCTTAGAGTTTTTTCATAATAGGATTTGGCACCACCCCGGGATTCTCTTGAGAAAAGGAGGAGTTCATTCTTGTCAGTCAGGGAAGTCTTTTCATCAGAACATTTTAGTGGATTTCTGTTTCTTGCCTCTGTGCTGTATTTAAAAATAAGCCGGCCGGGTGTGGTTGCTCATGCCTGTAATCCCTTTGGGAGGTTGAGGCAGGTGGATAACGAGGTCAGGAGATCGAGATCATCCTGCTTAACATGGTGGAAACTCGTCTCTTCTAAAAACACAATCAATCTCCTGGGTAAGTGTCTAGGGATCCCATCAAGTATCTAGGGATCCCTAGAGGTCTCATCCTTCTCAGAATAGGAGTTAGAAAGTTAAATTTTGATATCTTGTTCAGCAATTAATTTACAAATCAAAATTAATTGAAAAAATACATTAATTGATTTAAAAAAAAAAAACCAGGGCATTCCTTAGTTTAAGTGGGGCCCACCTGGGTGAGAGGGCCCAGCACCTAGAAGAAGGTGTTGGGTCTCTTGGTGGTGAAGTACCACTTGCATTGATAACGCAGGACCCAGTGGGGCAGCGGGAACTTGTTCTTGGAGTCGTGGAACTGCTTGACTGTGGGCCGGTGGCACTTGCTGGGGACAATCTCCTCCACCTTCATGATCTAAATGGAGTGGGCGGGACATGGTGTGGAGAGCCCCTGTCTGGGTAGCACTGGGTGACAGCGCCCCTGGTGGTCAGGTCTTGGTATTCCCCGTGCACGTTGTGGGTGCCCCTCCCGGAGTCATAGCGCAGTCAGATGCCAAGTTCTTCATCCTCAGGGGGGGTACTTCTCAAACACCCGCCCACAGGTGTTAATCAATTAGTTGATTTTTTAAATTAATTAATTTTGATTTGTAAAAATATTTATCTTGATTACTGTGGGTTTTTTTTTTAATGCCCCTTAAATTTTGTGCTGAAGCAAGTGGCCCTGGCTGGGATTTTGAAGTCTGATTTTAACTCTTTAAGACCCTGGGGAGGCTTAAAGCTGGGACTGAAGAAAGTGTAGGCATCATGTGCCTTTGGGGATGTTGTTGGACTTCATGGCCTCCTTGGAGTTCTTTTTGGTTTGGTTTGGTTCCATTCAACAAATATTTGCCCACCTTTTATGAAAGACCCCTCGTGCCAGGTGCTGGAAAGATATATACACAAAACTTGATTTCTTCTTTAAATATCTTCATACCTAGTGGGGGTGGAGTGGGAAGCAAGATTATACCATGATACCAACACCATGTGGTAAGTGCAATGTCAGGGCTGAGCCCAGAGTGATGTGGAGATAGAAGGGACTCCAGACCCAGCTTGGGGGTTGGATGGGATCTCATGGAGCTGGAGTGCACTTGAAGGATGTGCTGGCATTGACTAGGCTAAGAGATAAGGAAAAGTGCTGCAGGAAGAGGGAAGAGTGTGATCAAAGTTACAGAGGCATGAAATGGCATGGTTTGAGCAGGAAACTCCAAGGGGTTCCGTGTTGATGAAGCATCTATTTCAGGCAGGGTGTTGTAATGAATAATGAAGCTGAAGACATAAGAAGGACAAGATCATAAAGAGCTTTGGAAATTCTATTAATGAGCTATGACTTTATCTATATGTGATGGGGAATTATTGAGGCCTTTGAAGCAGATGAGGAGTATGAGTCTTATAAATGGGAAGATTAAGGCTTTGCCTTAAATAAAATACCCTCTCCTCCAAATATCTTACAGTGCAAAGAGCACTGGCCTGATTTTGGGAGACTGGACTGAGTGGTACTTCTGGCCTTGCTGTATGTATTACTTCAGGAGACTCAGCAAGTCCACACTGTCTCTGAATTCAGGGTTCTCTTCTGTATAACAGAGGATAGAGTATCAAGCATTGCAGAGATCCTTTAGAGTTTTTTCATAATAGGATTTGGCACCACCCCGGGATTCTCTTGAGAAAAGGAGGAGTTGATTCTTGTCAGTCAGGGAAGTCTTTTCGTCAGAACATTTAGTGGATTTCTGTTTCTTGCCTCTGTGCTGTATTTAAAAATAAGCCGGCCGGGTGTGGTGGCTCATGCCTGTAATCCCTTTGGGAGGCCGAGGCAGGCAGATAACAAGGTCAGGAGATTGAGACCATCCTAGCTAACACAGTGGAAACTTGTCTCTACTAAAAACACAAAAAACTAGCCAGGGGTGGTGGCACATGCCTGTAGCCCCAGTTACTTGGCAGGCTGAGGCAGAAGAACCGCTTGAACCCGGGAGGTGGAGGTTGCAGTGAGTGGATATCGCACCACTGCACCCCCGCCTGGGCAATAGAGCAAGACTTCATCTTAAATAAAAATAAAAATAAGCCAAGCCTACTGAAATAACAGACCTGTGCTACTCTGGCCCACAAAGCCCCTTTTACATCCTTATTTTCTGTGTAAATCATTATAGCTTATTCTTTTGTTCATCTTGCTGATGTTACTACAAGATAGGTCTGCAAAGACGAGTTCTGAAGACTAAATATGGAGGGAGGCACAGCCCCTGGGTCCCATACCAAGTGAATCCCCTTGCCTGTCCTTTCTCTGTAGTTAATCTTTCTCCATGACAGGAAGTAGAGCTCTGCCATTCCATGTGCATCCCTGATCATCCAACTCCTTCCTCTTGCATTCTTAAATATAGCTGCCTGTGTTCTCATTGCAGAGCTCCTCTGACAAGGAGTCCATCCTGACCATCCTCAAGGTCCTCGGAGATCTGCTTTCTGTTGGTGAGTAGGCCATGCCCTCATGCTTTCATATGGCGGATGTGGAGCCTGTTGGCTGTGATCTCTCCCAGGCACCTCTGTGACCTGGGGGTCTTCAGTTTCCTGCTTCAGTCTTGCTTCAGTTTCCTGTGAGAGGCAGCATCACTAGCCCATCTTTTTTCTCTAAGGTTAATAAGACCCAAGTAACCTGGACTGTTTGTACTTGCACTCCTCAGTCTTCTCACCCGACACTGAGGAGGAAATTAGATTTAGTAGTAACCCTCCGTGGTTCTACCCCTCTTCTCGCCCTGCTCTCTTCCATTGTGACCTATTTAAGAGAGCTGAGTATCAGAAGCTGCTTTGGCTATTTGAAGTAGAGGCAGGAATATCAGGCAGAAGCTGAACTTGAAAGCATGTAAGCATCATGTTTTCAGAGATAAGATAACAGAGTTGACTACATTGGAATCAACTGGATTAACTGGAGCATGCTTCTATTTGCTCAAGTTCTTACTGAGATTTTTGAACATTCCAACATTCACCCAATTTGCATTTTTATGTATGCTTGCCTCATTACTTTAGAAAGAAATATTAACACTGAACAGGCAATATCAGAAATAAATGACACTCCAGACCCATAGATCCTCAGGATTATGGTTTCAAGAGGAAGGGGTCCATCATATTGGGGTCTTTCCATGGTTTGTGCTGCGTTCCACTGGCAGGATGACTTACATTTAGTCTTTCGCGTGGGGCCTGTGTAAGTGAAGTCACTCGTCTTCTGGGATAGTGCTGTCTTACATTTGTCCAGAGGTGTCTGAAACTCTTAAGACAAAACCTTGAAGTTCTCCCTCTGATAAGGTGGTGATTACTGTGCCTCTTGCAGAGAATGCTACTTTTCATTAGGACAAAAAATCAGATGGTCATCTTTGATAATGTACCACCCTGTTGGCCACCTTGGTTAAGTCAACTTTGCCCCGTGCATAGAGAGAATTAACCAAGGCCAAGTTGTAATGAAATCGTTGCTTTTGAGTTTGCCCTTGGGCAAGGTGGAGGAGATCTCTGTTCAAAATTGTACTTAGGTAGAAAGACCAATAGTTCATCATAGCTCTAGACTGTCTTCAAAATTCCCTAGATAGGATGATTGGATGTTTCGTTTTCAAGGGACTACTGTAGTGGTTTCTGTAATTTTCTCCCATCAGTTTCTGAAGGCTAGCATCAGAAAATCATTATGCCATCAATACAATGATTCCAGATTAGGCCATCATCCCAATCCTTGTTACCGAAGATTCAAATGTATAGCAGAGGGATACTGATATTCTCTCTTCTAAGTATATGATTATTCAAAAGCCTATATGCATATTTACATACATGTACACACATGTATACATACATATACTGAATATTCAACAGACTCTCAGATAAGCTCTATTTATTACAGCTGTTGCAGCTGAACACAACTAGGTTCTTAAATATTCCACTATTTTCCCATTTCACAACCCTCTTCCCTTAACTGATAGTACAACTTTAACACAGGTTGCTTCAAGAACTACATAATTTTATGTAGTTGAAATGAACTAATTCTTGCTCTGTCTCTAGCTGGGAAGTCTGTCTTCTGCTCCAAGGAAAATGGGGATTATTACTTGTGGCTCATCTTTGCTCCGGCTTCCCCTCAGGCACAGACCGGAGAATTCACTACATGATCAGCAAGGGTGGCAGTGAGGCTCTTCTGCAGACCCTGGTAGACACAGCGAGGACAGCTCCTCCAGACTATGACATCCTCCTGCCTCTCTTCCGGCTGCTGGCCAAAGTTGGCCTAAGAGGTACTCGTACTCCAAGACCTAAAGCTGACTGAAAAGGCACTTCTAGGGTTGTTATCATGAGTGCAATTTGGGAAGCTTTGGTGCAGTAGCACAGGGAGAAAGTGGCAGGGAGGTTCTGGACAACTTGATGGTGATGGCAGGACCAGCCCCATAGGAGAGGCCATTTTGTTGACTTTGATGTCAGCTCATCCAAGGTATGGTGCTCAGGACAGAGCCCAGAACAAACATGGGCTACATGGGGCATGGATAATATGGGGGAAAGGAGGGGAGATACTCCGATGCAGTTTTTAATTATTTTAAAAATAAATGGAACATGTCTAAAAGTTGCATCACAAGGTTGTGGAGAAAAAGGAACACTTATACACTGTTGGTGGGAGTATAAGTTAGTTCCACCATTGTGGAAAACAGTGTGGTGATTCCTCAAAGACCTAAAGACAGAAATACCATTAGATCCAGCAATCCCATTACTGGGTATATACCCAAAGGAATAGAAATAATTCTATTATAAAGACACCTGAATGCATTTGTTCATTGCAGCACTATTCATAATTACAAAGACATGGACTCAACCTAAATGCCCATCTAGACTGGATAAAGAAAATATGGTACACATACACCATGGAATACTATACAGCCATAAAAAAGAATGAGATCATGTCCTTTGCAGGGACATGGGTGGAGCTGGAGGCCATTATCCTTAGCAAACTAAAGCAGAAACAGAAAACCAAATACCTCATGCTGTCACTTACAAGTGGGAGCTAAATGATGAGAACACATGGACACAGAGGGGAACAACACACACTTGGGCCTGTCAGAGGATGGAGGGTAAGAGGAGGCAGAGGATTAGAAAAAATAACTAATTGGTACTAGGCTTAATACCTGGATGCTGAAATAATCTGTACAACAAACCCCCATGACACAAGTTTACCTTTGTAACAAACCTGCACATTTACCCTTGAACTTAAAATAAAAGTTAAAAAAATAAAGTCTATTATATAAGTGTCCTAGTTTCCTAGAGCTGCCATAATGAATTGCCACAAACTGATTAGCTTAACGTAACAGAAGACTGTTAGGAGGTCAGAAGTCCAAAATCAAGGTGTTGGCAGGGTTGGTTCCTTCTGGAGTCTCTGAGGGAGAATCGGTTCCATGCCCCTCTCCTCTGAGGGTTGCCAGAAATCCTTGATGTTTCTTGGACTATAGATGCATCACTCCGATCTCTGCCTCCGTCTTCACGTGGTGTTCTCCTCTGTATCATTTCCTCTTTGTGTAAGGACATCAGTCATAGGATTTAGGGCCCACTCTAATTTGTAATAAAATCTGCAAAGATTCTATTTCCCAAAAGAATAACATTCTGAGCTTCTGGGTGGACATGAATTTTTGGGGGCCACTATTCAATCCACTACAAGTCACACAGAAGTGGAACATTCCTAGTTGAAGGGAAGATGGAAGAAGGGCCTAGAGTTCTTTCCATTTAGGCTCCATAGTCATTTCTCTTTCACCAAGGAAAACCCTGAAACATTTCCCTAAAACTCTAGAAGATCTTGGAGCACAGTTTAAAAGCGTGGGCACTCAGGACTCAAGCAGACATTGTAAACGAGTCACAAGTGTTAAGTTCTAATTGTGTGCTGAGTCTTATATAGGTCACAGCTGAGAAGCTCAGATCCTCTGAAAAGTAGGCCTTTGATGTCCAGTGCTATCAGTGGCAGCCAAATGCCCAGGGGTTCTGGGGCACTCTTCCTTTCAATATTTGGATCTCCACGCTGAGTCCATTCAACATTCTGCTGATAATGATGGAGAACTAGGCTTTTGCCAACACCTGCATGAGCGTGTCCCAGAAAAAATCAATACAATTCGTTCGGTGAATATTCAACAGATATTTACTGCATGTCTCCTAGGGCCAGGTGCTTTAGGCACTAGGAACACCATGATGACCAAGGCAGTTAAGGACCTGCTCTCATGGAACTTATGTTCAAGTGGAGAAGGCCAGCAAATCAACAAATAACTTGATGATAGCAGACTATGATGAGGGCTGTAAGAGGAAGCAAGAGTGATGCTACTTTAGACTGGCATGGTCAGGAGAGGTGACATTGGAGCTAAAACTTGAAGAATGAGAAGTCAGTAAAGCAAAGAGTGAGCCAGGTGGACTCCAGGAAAGGACCACAGAGACTTGATATATACCTCGGTCATAAACGGTATAAGCTGGAGAGTCAGACATGGGTTTCAGGCCTGGCCCTGACACTTATTAGCTGTGTGACCTTGGGCAAAGTACTTAAACTTTCTGAGCATTGTGCCCTTATGTATAAAATAGAGCTATCTGTATAGTTGGTCTTCCATTTCTGTGGGTTCTGCACCCATGGATTCAGTTAACCTTGGATTGAAAATATTTTTAAAAATTGTATCTGTACTAAACATGTACAAACCTTTTCATGTCATTATTCCCTAAGCAATACAGTTTAACAACGATTTACATAGCATTTACGTTAGATTAAGTATTATAGTAATCTAGAGATGATGTAAGGTCTGAGGATGTGTGTAGATTATATGCAAATACTACACCATTTTATATCAGGGACTTGAGCATCTGTGGATTTTGGAATCTGTGGGAATCCTGGAACCAATCCCACGTGGACACTGAGGGATGACTCTACTTAATTCCAGGGTGCTGTGAGGATTAAACAAAGTATTGCATGTCACATGCTTATCATATGTTCAGGGCCCTGGCAAACTAGGGTCATACAGGTTTTATAGGAGAAAGAGAGATGAGAGATACACCAGGCCAGTGATTTCCAAGTTATTCACCTTGATATTACTATTGTAGTGATTATGTCACCACAGTTTCTGCCATCAAGGGGTTATAGTCCTTGACACTGACATTCAAGTTGCCATGGGCTGACCTGAACAGAACAGAAATGAGGTTGGCTGCTCATGAAGGAATGGGATAGATATCTCTTTTTTGATGAAGGGAATGGGTTATGTAAGTTTAGTTACAACCTCTTTGCTGGTATCCTTTAGTCCAGAGGTACATATCAGTAAACCAGGTTTAGGGTTTTATTTCTGTTTTACTCATTTCTACCTCCGATAAATCTGATAGTGATGTATTCTTGCAAAAACAAACAGGATGATTTAGACATCACCCATTGACAGGTATCATAGTGGGGGCAAAGAACAGAAAATAAGTATTTCTTTTTTAATGCTTATTTTCTAATTATTAAAATAATGAGGACTATTTGTAACACTAGGTGTCAGGTTATTTGGAGCAGTATTTTAGAAATATTAGAGGGGAAATAGGGGGCATTCCAAGATGGCCCAATAGGAACAGCTCCGGTCTGCAGCTCCTAGCGTGACTGACGCAGAAGATGGGTGATTACTGCATTTCCAACTGAGGTACCTGGTTCATCTCACTGGGGCTGGTTGGATAGTGGGTGCAGCCCATGGACGGCGAGCTGAAGCAGGGCAGGGCATCACCTCACCTGAGAAGCACAAGAGGTTGGGGGATTTCCCTTTCCTAGGCGAGGGAAGCCCTGACAGACTACCTGGAAAAATGGGGGCACTCTCACTTAAATACTGCACTTTTCCCAAGGTTAGCAACCTGCAGACAGTGTAATTCTCTCCTGTGCCTGGCTTGGCAGGTCCCACACCCACGGAGCCTTGCTGACTGCTAGCACAGCAGTCTGACATCAATCTGTGAGGCAGCAGCCTGGCTGGGGGAAGGGTGTCCGCCATTGCTGAGGCCTGACTAGGTAAACAAAGCCGGGAAGCTCCAACTGGGTAAAGCCCACCACAGCTCATCAAGGCCTACTGCCTCTAGACTCCACTTCTACCGGCAAGGCATAGCTGAACAAAAGGCAGCAAACAACTTCTGCAGACTTAAACATCCCTGTGTTACAACTCTGAAGAGAGCAGTGGTTCTCGCAGCATGGTGTTTGAGCTCTGAGAACAGACAGACTGCCTCCTCAAGTGTGTCCCTGACCCCCGTGTAGCCTAACTGGGAGACACCTCCCAGTAGGGGCCGACTGACACCTCATGTAGGCAGCTGCCCCTCTGGAATGAAGCTTCCAGAGGAAGGATCAGGCAGCAATATTTGCTGTTCTGCAGTATTTGCTGTTCTGCAGCCTCTGCTGGTGATACCCAGGCAAACAGGGTCTGGAGTGGAACTCCAGCAAACTCCATCAGACCTGCAGTTGAGGGACCTGAGTGTTAGGAGGAAAGCTAACAAACAGAAAGGAATAGCATTGATATCAACAAAGATCATCTACTCCAAAACCCCATCTGTAGATCACCAACATCAAAGACCAAAGGTAGATAAAATCACAAATATGGGGAGAAATCAGAGCAGAAAAGCTGAAAATTCTAAAAATCAGAGCATCTGTTCTCTTCCAAAGGATTGCAGCTCCTTTCCAGCAACAGAACAAAACTGGGTGGAGAATGACTGATGAGCTGACAGAAGTGGGCTTCAAAAGGTCGGTAATAACAAACTTCTCTGAGCTAAAGAAGGATGTTCGAACCCATTGCAAGGAAGCTAATCTTGAAAAAAGGTTAGGCGAATGGCTAACTAGAATAAACAGTGGGGAGGAGACCTTAAATGACCTGATGGAGCTGAAAACCATGGTACAAGAACTTCGTGACGCATGCACAAGCTTCAGTTGCTGATTCGATCAAGTGGAAGAAAGGGTATCAGTGACTGAAGATCAAGTTAATGAAATAAAGTGAGAAGACAAGGTTAGAGAAAAAAGAGTAAAAAGAAATGAACAAAGCCTCCAAGAAATATGGGACTATGGGAAAGACCAAATATACATTTGATTGGTGTACCTGAAAGTGATGGGGAGAAAGGAACCAAGTTGGAAAACACTCTTCAGGATATTATCCAGGAGAACTTCCCCAACCTAGCAAGGCAGGCCAACATTCGAATTCAGGAAATACAGAGAACACCACAAAGATACTCCTCGAGAAGAGCAACCCCAAGACACATAATTGTCAGATTCACCAAGGTTGAAATGAAGGAAAAAGTGTTAAGGACAGCCAGAGAGAAAGGTCAAGTTACCCACAAAGGGAAGCCCATCAGACTAACAGTGGATCTCTTGGCAGAAACCCTACAAGCCAGAAGAGAGTGGGGGCCAATATTCAACATTCTTAAAGAAAAGAATTTTCAACCCAGAATTTCATATCCAGTCAAACTATGCTTCGTAAGCGAAGGAGAAATAAAATCTTTTACAGACAAGAAAATGCTGAGAGATTTTGTCTCTACCAGGCCTGCCTTACAAGAGCTCCTGAAGGAAGCACTAAACATGGAAAGAAACAACCACTACCAGCCACTGCAAAAACATGCCAAATTGTAAAGACCGTTGATGCTAGGAAGAAACTGCATCAATTAACGGACAAAATAACCAGCTGACATCATAATGACAGGATCAAATTTACACATAATAATGTTAACCTTAAATGTAAATGGGATGAATGCTCCAATTAAAAGACACAGACTGGCAAATTGGATAAAGAGTCAAGATCCATCAGAGTGCCATATTCAGGAGACCCATCTCACATGCAAAGATGCACATAGGCTCAAAATAAAGGGATGGAAGAAGATCTACCAAGCAAATGGAAAGCAAAAAAAAGCAGGGGTTGCAATCCTAGTCTCTGATAAAACAGACTTTAAACCAACAAAGATGAAAAGAGACAAAGAAGGCCATTGCATAATGGTAAAGGGATGAATTCAACAAGAAGAGCTAATTCTCCTAAATATATATGCACCCAATACAGGAGCACCCAGATTAATAAAGCAAGTCCTTAGAGACCTACAAGAGACTTAGACTCCCACACAATAATAATGGGAGACTTTAACACCCCATTGTCAATATTAGACAGATCAACAAGACAGAAGGTTAACAAAGATATCCAGGACTTGAACTTAGCTCTGCAGCAAGCAGACCTAATAGACATCTACAGCACTCTCCACCCCAAATCAACAGAATATATATTCTTCTCAGCACCACATCACATTTATTCTAAAATAGACCACATAATTGGAAGTAAAGCACTCCTTAACCAATGTAAAAGAACAGAAATCATAACAAACTGTCTCTCAGACCACAGTGCAATCAAATTAGAACTCAGGATTAAGAAACTCACTCAAAACCACACAACTACATGGAAACTGAAAAACCTGCTCCTGAATGACTACTGGGTACATAACGAAATGAAGGCAGAAATGAAGATGTTCTTTGAAACCAATGAGAAAAAAGACACAACATACCAGAATCTCTGGGACACATTTAAAGCAGTCTGTAGAGGGAAATTTATAGCACTAAATGCTCACAAGAGATAGCAGGAAAGATCTATAATCAACACCCTAATATCACAACTAAAAGAACTAGAGAAACAAGAACAAACAAATGCGAAAGCTAGCCGAAGGCAAGAAATAACTAAGATCAGAGCAGAACTGAAAGAGATAGAGACACAAAAAACCCTTCAAAAAATCAATGAATCCAGGAGCTGTTTTTCTGAAAACATCAACAAAATTGATAGACCACCAGCAAGGCTAATAAAGAAGAAAAGAAGAATCAAATAGATGCAATAAAAAGTGATAAAGGGGATATCACCACTGATCCCACAGAAACAGAAACTACCATCAGAGAATACTATAAACACCTCTACACAAATAAACTAGAAAATCAAGAAGAAATGGATAAATTCCTGGACACATACACCCCCCAAGACTAAACCAGGAAGAAGTTGAATCTCTGAATAGACCAATAACAGGCTCTGAAATTGAAGCAATAAATAGCCTACCACCAAAAAAAGTCCAGGTCCAGTTGGATTCACAGCCAAATTCTACCAGAGATACAAAGAGGAGCTTGTACCATTTTTTCTGAAACTATTCCAATCAATACAAAAAGAGGGAATCCTCCCTAACTCATTTTTTGAGGCCAGCATCATCCTGATACCAAAGTCTGGCAGAGACACAACAAAAAGAATTTTAGAACAATATCCCTGATGAACATTGATGCAAAGATCCTCAATGAAATACTGGCAAACCGAATCCAGCAGCACATCAAAAAGCTTATCTCAGTGATAGACTGGATTAAAAAAATGTGGCACATATACACCATGGAATACTATGCAGCCATAAAAATGATGAGTTCATGTCCTTTGTAGGGACATGGATGAAATTGGAAATCATCATTCTCAGTAAACTATCGCAAGAACAAAAAACCAAACGCCGCATATTCTCACTCATAGGTGGGAATTGAACAATGAGAACACATGGTCACAGGAAGGGGAACATCACACTCTGGGGACTGTTGTGGGGTGGGGTGGGGGAGGGATAGCATTGGGAGATATACCTAATGCTAGATGACAAGTTAGTGGGTGCAGCGCACCAGCATGGCACGTGTATACATATGTAACTAAGCTGCACATTGTGCACATGTACCCTAAAACTTAAAGTGTAATTAAAAGAAAAAAAAAAGCTTATCCACCACGATCAAGTCAGCTTCATCCCTGGGATGCAAGGCTGGTTCACCATACACAAATCAATAAATGTAATCCATCACATAAACAGAAGCAAAGACAAAAACCACATGATTATCTTAATAGATGCAGAGAAGGCCTTCAACAAAATTCAGCCCTTCATGCTAAAAACTCTCAATAAACTAGGTATTGATGGAACATATCTCAAAATAATCAGAGCTATTTATGACAAACCCACAGCCGATATCATACTGAATGGGAAAAAACTGGAAACATTCCCTTTGAAAACCAGCACAAGACGAGTATGCCCTCTCTCACCACTCCTATTCAACATAGTGTTGGAAGTTCTGGCCAGGACAATCAGGCAAGAGAAAGAAATAAAGAGTATTCAATTAGGAAAAGAGGAAGTCAAATTGTCCCTGTTTTCAGATGACATGATTGTATGTTTAGAAAACCCTATTGTCTCAGCCCAAAATCTCCTTAAGCTGATAAGCAACTTCAGCAAAGTCTCAGGATACAAAATCAATGTGCAAAAATCACAAGCGTTCCTATATACCATTAACAGAGAGCCAAATCATGAGTGAACTCCCATTCACAATTGCTACAAAGAGAATAAAATACCTAGGAATCCAACTTACAAGGGATGTGAAGGACCTCTTCAAGGAGAACTACAAATCACTGCTCAGCGAGATAAAAGAGGACACAAACAAATGGAAGAACATTCCATGCTCGTAGATACGACAAATCAATATTGTGAAAATGGCCATACTGCCCGAAGTAATTTATAGATTCAATGCCATCCCCATCAAGCTACCAGACTTTCTTCACAGATTTGGAAAAAACTACTTTTTAAAGTTCATATGGAATCAAAAAAGAGCCTGCATTGCCAAGACAATCCTAAGCAAAAAGAATAAAGCTGGAGACATCATGCTACCTGACTTCAAACTATATTACAAGGCTACAGTAACCAAAACAGCATGGTACTGGTACCAAAACAGATAGACTAATGGAACAGAACAGAGGACTCAGAAATTACACCACACATCTACAACGATCTGATCTGTGACAAACCTGAAAAAAACAAGAAATGGGGAAAGGATTCCCTATTTAATAAATGTTGCTGGGAAAACTGGCCAGCCATATGTAGAAAGCTGAAACTGGATCCCTTCCTTATATCTTGTACAAAAATTAATTCAAGATGGATTGAAGACTTAAATGTTAGACCTAAAACCATAAAAACCCCAGAAGAAAACCTAGGCAATACCATTCAGGACATAGGCACGGGCAAGGACTTCATGACTAAAACACCAAAAGCAATGGCAACAAAAACCAAAAGAAACACATGGGATCTAATTAAACTAAAGAGCTTCTGCACAGCAAAAGAAACAACCATCAGAGTGAACAGGCATCCTACAGAATGGGAGAAAAATTTTGCAATCTACCCATCTGACAAAGGGCTAATCCAGAGTCTACAAAGAACTCAAACAAATTTACAAGAGAAAAACAACCCCATCAAAAAGTGGGCAAAGGATATGAACAGACATTTCTTAAAAGAAGACATTTATGCAGCCAACAGACACGGGACAAAAATGCTCATCATCACTGGTCATCAGAGAAATGCAAATCAAAACCACAATGAGATACCATCTCATGCCAATTAGAATGGTAATCATTAAAAAGTCAGGAAACAACAGATGCTGGGGGGGATGTGGAGAAATAGGAATGCTTTTACACTGTTGGTGGGAGTGTAAATTAGTTCAACCATTGTGGAAGACAGTGTGGTGACTCCTCAAGGATCTAGAACTAGAATTACCATTTGACCCAGCAATCCCATTACTGAGTATATATCCAAAGGATTATAAATCATGCTACTATAAAGATACATGCACACATATGTTTATTGTGGCACTATTCACAAAAGCAAAGACTTGGAACCAACCCAAATGTCCAACAATGATAGACTGGAGTAAGAAAATGTGGCACATATACACCATGGAATACTATACAGCCATAAAAAAGGATGAGTTTATTTCCTTTGCAGGGACATGGATGAAGCTGGAAACCATCATTCTCAGCAAACTGTCACAAGGACAGAAAACCAAACACTGCATGTTCTCACTCGTAGGTGGGAATTGAACAATGAGATCAGTTGGACACAGGGCAGTGAACATCACCCACCGGGGCCTGTCGTGGGGTGGGGGGCAGGGGGAGGGATAGCATTAGGAGAAATACCTAATGTAAATGACGGGTTGATGGGTGCAGCAAACCAACACAGCACGTGTATACATATGTAACAAACCTGCATGTTGTGCACATGTACCCTAGAACTTAAATTATTTTTTTAAAAAGAAAGAAACATTAGAGGGGATAATTTTGTTTTCTTAAAAATGTGTTTTGACTTTTTATTATGAAAACTGTCTCTCATGTAGAGAGATGGCCTATTATATACCTAAAACTTAGTTCTAACCATTGTTAACATTTTGCCGTATTTTCTTCACCTATTTATTTTTATCTGAAATATTTTAAGAGAAATTGCAGGTTAGCATTTTCTTCCTAAATCCTTTCGAGTGCATTTCTTTGAAAAGAGACATTTCCCTACATAATCACAATACCATTATTACAAACCTAATAAAATTAAAAATATGTGTGTAATTTATATTCATTCCAATTTCTCCAAATGTTCCCAACTGTCTTTTATAGACATAGTCAAAGCAAGATCCAATCCAAGTTGACATACTACATTTGAATGTTATATTAAGAATTATATTAATATTAAGAATATTCAATATTCTTAATTCTAGAATCGTCTTAAAGGAACAACTTTATTCCCAATTGAACTGTGGTTAATGTATGAGGACAACCTAAATATGGGGGCTTAAGAGTTATTCAACCCACAAGCTTCCATGTAAATATGTGTAGCCTGAATTAGCTCTTTTGATCCATTTGGTTCTAGTGGGGACATATTTAGCAGCATTTGTCACTAGGTCTGAAAAATGTCTTTGGCTATGATTATCCTCCTCCTTCAGCATCTTCCCCTTCCTCCACTCTACTCATTGTACAATCCAGAATCAATGTGAAGTGCAACTAAGATAGATTGATTTGTGTTCTTAGATAAAAAGATTGGACGGAAGGCCCTGGAATTGGAAGCACTTGATGTGACATTGATTCTGGCCAGGAAGAACCTATCCCATGGCCAGAATCTCCTTCACTGTCTCTGGGCTCTGCGTGTGTTTGCCTCCAGTGGTAAGTGACTCTATTGTGGCTCTCGGGGATGGCTTCCAAACCTGGGCTGGGACACATGGAAACTGCATGAGGGTCTGGTTGGAAGAAAAGCATGGGTGAGAGATACACATGGTGGTCCCAGCCAGATAAATAAAAGAGGCTGACAATCCAGAGGCTGTGGAGGTGAGAAGTTACTTCGTCATCTTCTCCTTAGCTGGGTAGAGCTCTTGAGTCTGCTCTTAGAGATGGACTTCAATATTGTTTCTCCTTGGCAGTTACACATTACAGCATTGTAGGCTTTTCTATTCGTACTACAAGGTAAAAAAAGATCTATGACAGGAGAAGGGCAGACTTTATTTAGTCCTTGTCACCTTCAAGTGTTATATCTGGGCGGAATGACTCTCACATCACAAATCTCCCTACCATATTCCTGAAATTACTCATTGATTACAACATCCCTTACCATTTAAAAAAACCCATGATCTTTCTCAACAGGGTCCTCCAGGTAATTATTAGGAACATCATAGCTCAGTTGATATTTATTTGCTATCTCTTGATTTATTTCTAATTATCATAGTAATTTTGTATTTAGACCCATAATTTTATAGCTTTGAAAAAGATACTTTAAAGAGTAAAGCAGGGCCAGGCATGGTGGCTCACGCCTGTAATCCCAGCACTTTGGGAGGATGAGGTGGTCAGATCGCTTGAGCCCAGGCATTTAAGACTAGCTTGGTCTCTACTAAAAATACAAAAACTTAGCTGGGCGTGGTGGCATGTGCCTACAGTTCCAGCTACTTGGAAGGCTGAGGTAGGAGAATCACTTGAGCCCTGGAAGTCATGGCTGCAGTGAGCATTGATTGTGCCCCTGCACTCCAGCCTGGGCGACAGACTGAGACCTTGTCTTAAAAAAAAAAAAAAAGTGAAGTGATTGCTTGAATTCATACAGATAAAAAGTTAGGAGGGTGGAATTTCTAACTCCAGAACTCATTTTAATTCTATTCCATATGGAAACTTTTTATTAATATGTTAGATCCTATACCTCCTATCTCATATGTAATGAGCATAGACTTTCATTTCTCCTTTCTGAGTTCCCTTCCTATGAAATGAAAGTGACAATTATTTAGAGGTTATATAGTCGATAGGGGAAAGAACGTGGGCTTAGAGCCAAAAAGACCTGAGTTTGACTGTGGTTCTTTTTTTAATGAGTCATGAAGCATGAATACTTACCCTGTTGAACCTCAGTTTCATCCTTTACAAAATTACAGTAGTAATAATGATTACCATTACTCTGCTAGGGCTGCCTTAATGCCTTAACAAAATATCACAGTCTATGTGGCTTAAACAAAAGAAATGTATTTTCTCACTTTATTTTTTTAATTTTTTTAATTTTTTTGAGATGAAGTCTCACTCTGTTGCCTAGGTGGAGTGCACTGGTGTCACCTTAGTTCACTGCAATCTCTGCCTCCCAGGTTCAAGCAATTCTCTTGTCTCAGCCTCCCGAGTAGCTGGGATCACAGGGACCTGCCATCATGCCTGGCTAATTTTTATATTTTAGTAGGCACAGGGTTTCACCATGTTGGTCAGACTGGTGTCGAACTCCTGATCTCAGGTGATCTGCCCACCTTGGCCTCCCAAATTACTGGGATTACAGGCGTGAGCCACCATGCCCTTTTTTTCTCACATTTTTGAAGGCTACAGTTTGGAGCTCAGGATGTCGGCAGATTTGGTTTCTACTGGCCCCTCTCTTTGGCTTCCAGATGGCTGGCTGCTCCCTGTGTCCTCACAAGGCCTTTCTTCTATGCTTGGGCATCCTTGATGTTTCTTTGCGTGTCCAAATTCTCCCTTCTTATACGGACATAAGTCCACATTAGACTAGGGCCCACCTTAATGGCCTCATTTCAACATAATTCCCTCTCTAAAGGCCCTATCTGCAGATACAGTCCTACTCCGAGGCACTGAAGATTAGGGCTTCGATGTATGAATTTAGGAGTGGACACAACTAGCCATAATGGAGCTCATAGACTTGGTAGATGGGGTGAATAGGAGAATGTTCATGGGCATGTTTGTCACATGGCAACTGCTTGATAACTGCTAGTTTCTCTTCCCCGCCCTATGCTTTTCCCTTAGTCTTTTGAAATAGTAGAATGAGTACAGATATGGGGAGTTAATAGGTGACTTTTTGTTTCTAATTACCCCAAGAACTACTAAAATGCCTGATTTTTTTTCTTTTCTTTCTTTTTTCTTTTTTTCTTTCTTTTCTTTCTTTCTTTCTTTCTTTTTTTTTTTTTTTTTTTTTTTTAGACAGTGTCGTTCTGTCACCCAGGCTGGAATGTAGTGGCATGATCTTGGCTCACTGCAGCCTCTGCCTCCTGGGTTCAAATGATTCTCGTGCCTTAGCCTCCCGAGCAGCTGGGATTACAGTTGTGCACTACTACACCTGGCTAATTTTTGTATTTTTAGTAAAGACGGAGTTTCACCATGTTGGCCATGCTGGTCTTGAACTCCTGACCTCAGGTGATCCACCCACCTCAGCCTCCCAAAGTGCTGAGATTATAGGTGTGAGCCACTGTGCCCGGCCACAATAACCTGATTTTCATTGGTAAATCCTCTTAATAAACATGGAGGATTCATAAAAAGAAGGTATTTCTGGGGGAATAATGGGATAGATGCTTGAATCCTTGTTCACAGACGGAGCCTCTGTTCACCCATCTCCTGTATATTGACCTGAAAACCAGAGAGCATTAGGGAAAGGCTGAGTAGATTTGTATACACCCATCTCTAATAAAGGAAAAGAGGAACTGTGGCTTTATATAAAGGACAACTCTCGTTAATAGACAGAAGGTGTGCCACCCACGTTTGCGGTGTGCCAGCAGAGTGAAATTTGAAGCATTTCCTGGTTTCCTAAAGCATAAATAGGCTGAAAAACTTGCCTTCCTTAAATATAATGGTTATGGAGATTTAGAAAAATTCCTTCAGCTGGAGTTCTGAGAAGTCTTGGGATTTTCCTGTGGGTATGAGGAGGTGGCTATCTGATTCATCTTCTAAGCCTATGTTGATTGTACCAACTCACTGTTCCATAAGGTATTTAAAACAATTATACTGTCACTCTCCATACATTCACTTTACTGATGAGAGGCAAGCAGAGTTCAAGAAGCCTGCGGATTACTATCTTTTTCGTCAATTGTTAGCCACTGTTGAATGTTCCAGCAAAGCTTTCTAAACAGCTCCTATCTTCAGAAGGAGTTGGCTGGAACCCTAATGGGTCTGTGAGAGCCAATGAACCCTTTAGAAGTTCTCAGATGGCCAATGAAGATGTTCACAGAGCTGCCGGAGCTCTAACCTCGGACAGGCATCCACAAAGGTGAACTCAGTGAGGATTTCTTATTGTTATCCTCTTCCAATTTCAAGCCTAAAATCTTCCATGTTAGAATCAGTGCTTTTAAAATTAACTCCTCCCTTACTCAATACCAGAATTTTTTTTAATTACTTGCCAAGAGTTTTCTCTAGTCTGTTTTCCCAATTCGGAAGTAAGAGCTGAGTGAATAGCCACAAGAGTGGAAGATTGATGGGCAGGACTAGGATGCCAAATCTCTGAATTTTGATCCAGGCAATTACTTCATGTACTAGCCTCAGGAGGGACATATGCATGGACGATGTTCCAGGAACATGCACCCTGCAATAGCAAAGACATCAGCCTCAGTCTCTATCTGAAAGACTGTGGTGAGATGAGGAGTCTTCAGATTTCCCTTTAGCTTCCTTTCCTGAGGGTTGGAGCAATTCAGTATCATCCACCCTTGTTTCCCTCTCTTTGCTTCTCTAAGACCTGTTGTTCCCACTCACTTTTCTCAGATCAAGGCTAGCCTAAAGCACAAGGCATTCATAGGTCTTTGTCTTAAAAACACAAGTCCAGTGGAGGAAAGACAGACGAGAGTGTCTGTGGACTCCTCTTATTTTCTGACATGAGCAGAGCTCTACCTAAAGTGATCTAAGTGGAATAGGGTACTGGGAATGTTGGAGAGACACTGGGGCATCCTTGGAGACAAGAGTAACATCCAAAAGTTGTATTTACCTAACCAGATACCTCTTTGGAGTTTCTTTCTATCATTCAGATCTATGAAAATGTTTTGATAATCACCCAATTGGCCAAAAAGGCAAAAACTTCCCAGTCTAGTTACTGCTGAGCAGGAAGAACTGATTCTTCATTTGACATTCTAGTTGGGGCACAGTCAAGTCATTACCTTAGTCATGGAAGACCCGAGAATGACATTATAGAGGAATGTGCAACAAGGGTGGAAAAGAAAGGGAGCTATCTTGTTTATCAAGTTGCCCCTAAAAGATTTAAAGGAGTCAATCCAAGTTGTCTTGAGCCTTAACTCATCCACTTGTGACCATAACTACTGTGCTTTTGTTTTTCTTAGTCTCCATGGGAGCCATGCTGGGAATTAATGGAGCCATGGAACTGCTTTTCAAGGTTATTACTCCTTACACCCGAAAGCGCACCCAAGCAATCAGGTACAGAGTGCCATGTAATACTTCTGCCCCTTTGTAACAGATGGAGAGATGGAGATTGCCCTACATGTATTTTCATGATGCTTCCAGCTCAGTTTAGTGGTCATTTCTCCTTTGGAAATATGGTACCATGTCTTTATCCTTTCACAGTTTACATCCCTCCACACCCATAAGTCATTTCCTCTAATTCTCATCATAACCCTGAATGGGTATATTATTATTCTCTTTTTCAGACGAGCAAGTTAAAATATGTCGAGAGCCTTAACCAAGGTCACTGTGGTAGCAAATAGTAGAGTTGAGATTTGATTCCAGATCTTTCAGACTCGAAACCTCATGTTCTTTTTGCCTGAAGTCCTCAGGTATATACTTTTTACTCACAGCAAATCTACCATAAATAAATATAATCCTCAAAAGACATTTCATAAATGACAGGGTCTCTAAAGAGACAGCCAGTTAAACTTCTGGCATGAGTTCTGGGCCTTATAATAGTCCATCATGGTCATGTGCTAGTCTTGAGATGTATTTTTATGATTGGAAAATGAAATTCAGCCTGTTCTCCCTGCCTCTGCTTGCTGGAGTGGAGTGAATCATCAGGTTAAAAAGGGAGATGGTTAGACATGAAGGCTTTAGAGATATTCGGGACTATTAAGATCTATCATTTATGGGAGTGACTCAGCGAGGACCTTGAAAGAATATTAGAAGAAATTCAGCCAATTTCCAAGATAGATGGGATCATTTGGCAAGTAACATTTCCATGCCCAACCGTGATATTTTCTGCATCCCAGCGTCAATCTTAGGCTCATGTTCCACCTGATTATTTTTCTCTTGGGTCACTACAGTTATGCCATTATCATCCATTCTCACCTGCAGCTCTCTACACCAAGCATTTCGTGGAGTGAAATATATTATATCTCAGTGAAAAAAAATTCTCATCCTATAAGTTGAGAAATACTGGATTGAATGCTGGTTTCTTTACTGTAAGACTTCTCAGAGCCTTTGTAAAGCCAATACATATTGAGAATATCTGTTATTTAGTATACCCTGATCCAAAATTGATTTAGTCAGGGAACTGTGTTTTTTTTTTTTTTTTTTTTTTTTTTGAGATCACCTTTTTTAGGGGAAGGAGGGGGTCAGTGTTCTATGTCTTTCATTTTGGAAACATCTTCTCCAGGGTGTGAATTTATTGCAAGGTGGAATTCAATTAAATTCTGCTAAGAACCCTCATCTAGTAGGTAAAAAACTTCAAAATAAAAAACTCAGGGACCAAAAAAATTTATTTTCTATAATTATATTTTACTCTGTCTTAAATTTACATTTATGTCAGATAACAAGAAATATAAACCAGTGTCTTATCAGGAATCTAAGTCAAATTAGTGAGTCTTAGGTTCATCCAGGGATTTCACTCTTCTCCCCCCACTTCCTGGGGTACATCTGAGTTCTAAAAGCCATGATAGTGCTGGGGTGTTGATGGAAAAACACAGACTGTCCTCAATTATCTCATGTCCATTTGGACATATATATGACTTGGATACGTCTCATTTTTATCATTGTGTGCAGGCCTTTGCTGCTGACATCTGCAGTCTCAACATGTTCTTTGGTTAACCATCTATGAACTTTATCTTTCTGCCCTATTCACAAGGCTTCTTCTAATCTGATGCTGTCATAATTCAGCTGTTCAGAAGGTCAGGAATATCTGGTTTCTTCCTTTAGATTATGTGAAAATCTTTGTGATATCTGCTGGGCTCATCCACGTACGGGTCTCACTCAGTCTTCTCCTCTGCCACTTGGGTACCATGTTGTTTGGAAGGCTCCCCTAGGAAGCTCGTCCCACATAACCATGGGTATCAAGGCACTAGGTCTCTTCTTTCTGGGGTGCTCATAGCTTTTATTGTCTTCCTCATTCAGGCCAAACTTGTTGGGTAGCGGGGAGAAATCAACAAAGCATAGAAACCTCTTCCTCAGAGACTCACACTAGTTGCCATTTTTAATGCTTTCTTTTCCTCCTGCAAAGGGAGTTGAATTCAGGCACAGATCTGATCAAAGTGTCAGAGGCAAGTGGGAAAGTAATACCAGGGATTAAGGGAGTGGGAGTAGGGTGCTCCCAATCACAAAAGGAGCCTTCCAGGGATTCCAGGCATATTTCTACATGTCTGATTTTTTCTGTAAATTTTGGGCAAGTTGTTTCTCCTTCTTCAGTCAAATGCCATATTAAAACCAAACCTCTGTAGGAAAGAGGCTTTTCCACCAACCGTTACAATATAGCTGTCATTGGCATGGTGTTTATTAGGTGCCCTGCACTGTGCTAAGCTCTTAGCATGCATTACCTCCTTTGAGCCTCTCATCTGCTCTGCAAGGCGAGTGCTATTATTGCCCCCAATTTTACTGGAAAATAAATTGAAACTGAAAGAAGTTAAGTAACATGCTGGGTTTTAAGTGAGAGAGCTGGGATTTAAACCCTGTCTGATACATGAGCCTCAGCTCTTAAGCCACCACTGGCGTATCTTATACAGTCTATTTCCAGCATTTTATTTCTACAACCATCATATGTAAGACGATCATATGCAGTTAAAGTTTGCTTAAATTTCTTTTCCATCTAAATGGCTTATACCCATGGAACAATTTGCTTAATGATAGAGGAGTCTTACTCCTCCATCAGTTGGCTATTTCCTCTCAAAGGCTAAATATCTATTCCCTCTGCTTTTGAATTCTTTCCCAAAGCTACCTTGTTTTCTATCTTATCCTTACTCATCAACAGCAAGATAAGAACAAAGGTAATGAAATTGGAAGACCAGCTCTGTAAGCCTCCTTCTACCAGATTCCTTGGCGAGTCATTTAACTTTTCTTAACTAAACTTTGACATTTCTTAAAGCATGAATGTCAAGTCTTACCTCCTAGGTTTATTGTGGGCAATAAAAAATAATGTGTAAAGGCATCGTGTGCTTTGACATGCTATGACATTGTTAATCATTATTAATACAAATACTATGGGATGTCTGGTTGCCTGCTGCAGATCAGATGGCAGAGGCTGGGGAAGAGTCTGGAGATGAGAACGTCCTGCCAATTTCCATCTTTCACAAACTCCATCCTGAGAATAGTAACTAAGACATACCCAAATGAATTCTACTCAAGCCATTTGGATGACAGAACCTGTGGGCTCAAGGGGGGTCTTGCAGGGAAGGGATGAAGTCGCATGTCAGGGGGCATGGATAGCTCTACTAAGTATCATCCTCCAAATGCTAGCATGCTATGGGAGAGTTATTCCGGGATGCCTTTGTAGGAGCAGATGCCCAGTGTTGTGTCATGATGACTCCTCCCTCCTGTGGAGATTAGACCTGCCCTAGTTCTCTAGCAGGAACCTAAAATTAGATGTGCAGCTGTCCTCCAATGAAGCTCTGTCTCCAGATAGTACTCAGGGCAAGATTTACAACAGAAGCTCCAACCACGTACTTGCTAGAGAGAAGGGACATGAAGAGCAATGTCACTAACCCTCTGTGGCCCTGTGCCAGCCCTCAGCCCAGGGCAGGCAGCTATTTCAGGCCTCCTCCACTTCCCAAATACCCACCATGCTGCACACACTTGTGTTGGCTTGTGCCAACTTCCTTCCTTTGGCTCCTCATGAGTCCCATGCTAGTGGGAACAGTTATGGTCAGACTTAAACTGCTATGATAGCCCTCTAGTTGGTCTCGCTTCACTTCAAAGCCATCAGGAATGTGCCTCAGCTTCCCTTTCCAGAGTGGTTTCTCATTCCTGCTCTCATCTCTCTTTCCAGCCAGCTATCCCTGAGTGTGGCATTCCCTCTTCTTCCCCAGGTCTCTCCCTTCCTCTGGAATGCCATGCTGCCTTGTGCAGTGGTAGAAGTCTTACCCAGTCTCCAGACTTCACTGGATGCCACCTGCTCCATTTCATCAGAGAAAAGGAATCTACTCTCCTCAACCATCCTCCAGAGATTTGTTCAGAACTTCTTTCGACATGCATTCTATTGGACTCTGTACTATATTGGCCTGGGTGTCTTTTCTCCTCCCTAAATTCTGTACTTCCTAAAGTAGAAATCAAATTATATGTATCTTGTTATTTTCTATTCCTCCTAGCCCAGTGCCTAGATAATAATAGGCTCTTAATTAAATTCAAACGAGGCTGAGCATGGTGGCTCATGTCTGTAATCTCAGTGCTTCGGGAGGCAAAGGCGGGAGGACCGCTTGAGGCCAGGAGTTTGCGACCAGCTTGGGCAACGTAGGCAGACCCTGTCTCTACAGGAAATTAGTTGGGTGTGGTGGTGCACACCTGTAGTCCCAGCTACTCAGGAGGCTGAGGTGGGAGAGTTGCTTGGGCCCAGGAGTTTGAGACTACAGTGAGTCATGACTATGCCACTGCATGCCAGCCTGGGGGACAAATTGAGATCCTGTCTTAAAAATAAATAAATGAGGGCTGGGTATGGTGGCTCATGCCTGTAATCCCAGCACTTTGGGAGGCTGAGGTGGGTGGATCACCTAATATCAGGAGTTTGAGACCAGCCTGGCCAACGTGATGAAACCCTAACTCTACTAAAAATACAAAAATTAGCTGGGCATGGTGGTGGATGCCTGTAATCCCAGCTACCTGGGAGGCTGAGGCAGGAGAATCGCTTGAACCCAGGAGGTAGAGGTTACAGTGAGCCAAGATCACGCCACTGCACTCCAGCCTGTGAGACAGAGTGAGATTCTGTCTCAAAAAAAAATGAATAAATAAAATTAAATAAATACATTGAAAAGAAATATTAAAAAAATTATTGGTGAATTTCCTATGTAGTAATGAATGAAAGCCAGAATGTACTGAGTAGGTGCTATGCTAGGCACTTCATATTTGTTACCTTTTTTCCCCCTGATCCCAGGCTGGCTGCACATGCAGGGTTCTGCCCCATCCAAACATGTCTGAAACATCAGTTGGCACACCTCCCAAGAGCTCTATTGCATGAGGGAATGAGGTGCCTTCTGGGAGAGAACTCATTCTGAGAGACTGCGAAGCAGCAGCCACCAGCTTGAAAGGGAGCAAAGTTTCTCTCACTGGAGGGAAGAAAAAAGTTCAGAGTCTTTTAGAGTTGTCTGGGGGAACCGACAGAGATTGGAGAAGGGAAAGATCTGAATTGGAGGGGCATGTGGGGACAGTATTCACATTAAAACTTTGCTGTCTATTTGAAATAGGCTTCTAGTGTTTGGTCTGTTAATGAACTCAGCTGGGGCTTAAACTTTTCTGGGGGTGCTTTTTATAGAAGTAGGGAGGAGGAAATGACACTGGGCCAGAGTGTGCTACCTCTTGCTCGTTTGTTCCACTGTGGACAAGCTTGTTTATCTGCACTAAAGCTGTCTTTGAGCTGTCCAAACTCACTAAGTAGGGAAATTTATTGAGGAAAAGACAGATTACTTGTCTGCGACTGACTTATCTTGTGACCTTAGGAAAGCTTGTGATTACTCCATGTCTCAACACTTTCTGCTGGAGGCTGTCCCTTTGTGCCGTCATTCCCAGGATGGGCCTGAAGATTTTGATAATAATAAGGACCATTTCCACTGGCCACGTGCTTGACCTTTTCCAAAGTACAGCCACATCCCCTCTGATCCTTTTGGATTCTCACAGTGTAATATTGAACCCAACCTTTGAAACTGGGTTATCAGATGTTATCATCAGTGTATCTTCCAGGATTTTAAACTCTGCTGGCTTGCCTTGCTTTATAAATATCATAGCCAATTGGAAATGGGTTGGATCTTCCTAGCAGAGACCAGGTCTTGAAGCCCATTGTATTCTCTGACCATTGCTCCACACTTCCAGAAAGAGGACTCGGGCTGCTCACAGGCTGGGATAGCTCCCTCACCGCTCACCTTCATTTTCTCTGGAGCTGCCCCAAGGACACAGGAAGTCAGGAAGTGTTTTGCTCAAGACCATGCTGGTCTCACCCTCACAGAGGATAACATCTTTAGTATCCCCACCTTCTTAATGCCCTCTCAGGTTTTCAGCAGGAAGGTCATGCTATGATTTATCTCTTTACCCTCAGGGTCAGTCTCATGTTATGAGATTGTGGAGGTCGGAGTACCTGGGCTTAAACACCTTGGCAACGGGAGGAGATGGATATGTTTGGTCTTCAAGCAAGCTTCATAAGCAAATTCTTCACCTTAGTCTCCTGTTGGCTGTCCTAGTAGCTCCTTGTGCTTGGAATAGTGTTAGGTGATATTCTCCCTCCAAAGGACCAATCTTCTAGGGCCTCCCTGGCCTTAGAATTCTGCCTGAGTGCAGGATTACTGGGCATTGCTTTATTGGCAGCCCTTTCTGGTGATTTCATCTGCAATTTATGAGCTAGAAAAAATGTCCTGCTTCTCTTCTCCCTGCCCCCAAATCACTCACTGCCTCTGCCCAAAGCCGGGTCTTCTGGGCTTTCTCCAACCATCACTCCATTCCACTTTATCTGATCATAGTAGCTGATAGATGAGTGAGACTCAGCCAGAGCTAATGGATTCCATGAGATCATGAGTGAGTGGGTGACTCAGCTACACTTCACTGAGACAATGGAAATCCAAGTTACAAGAAATGGATTTTTTTCTGTTTCTTAAAATAGTTACTGAATTCCCCCTGGGTTTTAATTCCCTCCCAGCCCAACTAACGGCTTCATGACTCCCCATTCAACATTAGAGTCTGTGGTCTCCAGGGCATGGCCTCACAGTGGGGCTTCACTCTATGTCTCAGCACTTTCTGCTTGTACCTTGTCTCCAGAGCACTCCAATTCAAATACCTTGGAACAGGAGCAAAAAAATTCCACCCCAGCCTCACAAGCGCTGATATTGGGGGCGTGCACCATGAGCTCAAGTTACTAGCAGAGTTATTATTGCATCTGCAACCTGACTCCAAGCCTGTAGCTGATGGGGAATGAATAGTTTCCTACATGAATTAAGCCTTGGCAACTAGAGTTATAGGGTTAAAGCCCTTTCATCTTCTTAAGAAGCCACTGAGCTCTTCCTGATAAGGGCAAGCCATAGATATTCAAGTTGTAGGATCTAAAGTTCGAAGGTCTTAAGGGACCTTCTTATCATCTCCTTCATCTTAAAATGAGGTCACTGAAACCCAGAGAGGCTGAACCAAGCCTTCTACCCTAACTTCAAGGCACCATTTATTACTCCAAGACACTTTTCTGCATATTACAGAACAAACATGCCTTGAATTAGGACTTTTATTTGACAACATTCTATGTGCCTGTCTCAATGTTAAGTGCTGGAGAAATGTTGCTTGGGGACCTCAAATTGCCGACAGCCTATGCCAACAAGAATGATGTAGTGTATGAGGAAGGCCTTGCGTTCTGATCCAGTCTTGGGCTTGTGAAATGACCAGCTCCCTATCCGGTGGAAATGCCTTTATAATGCCTTTCTCAGAAACGCCCACAGAGCTGAGCAGACAGGGCCTCTGCTTTGGGCTCTGGGCCTCAGGCGACCCTACACTTTGGAGAGTCTTCCTTGAAATGTCTCAGGTATTCTTTTGGTGCTTGATAAGGGCTTGGTCTGGCAGTGCCATCCAGGGGGGCTCTAGTCCCTGTTTCTCACCTTTGAGGTGTTCTCTAATCCCCTGTCACCTGGGTGGTGGACCAGATTCCTTCAGGAGGAGGAGCTCAGGAACTCATCCTGCTTGTGGGTTGTCCTGATTCAGGTGTGTTGGACTGGTGAGCAGATCTTTCCCATTGCTGGTTCTGTATTTATTCCTGAGGATGACATGCTGGACAGCGAGAAGGCTGCTTGATATGTTGATATTGGATGGATCAAATAAGTTACACAGACAGGCCTCCAAAAACAAAACAAGACAAACCTCCCTTGGTCCTTCATATCCTGGGGAGGCCTTACATGTACCACTTTCCTCTGACGAGGGTCCTCTACAGAAATTGCATTTCCACCTTTATCTGCTGAAGCTTGTACAGCTCGTACCTCTCTATAGATTTCCCTCAGTTTTCCCTCTAGAGACTAGAGGCAGGCTCTAGGAACTTTCACTTGCCGTAGAAGTTAATCTTCTTGCCCAGCCTGACTCAGTGAGGAGCTTATGCAAAGAAATTTGTATTTTCCTGTAAATCACACCTTCCTCACAACACTGTAACCACCTACAAATATGGAGGAAAGGGAGTTTGAGGAACTGGGGGGAGGTATGGAAAGACTCTTATCAGGAGGGACTCTTGTGGTTTCACCTTTTACTTTGAGGGAACTGATATTTCTTTTTTTCTTTTTTTGAGATCAAGTCTCACTCTGTTGCCCAGGCTGGAGTGCAGTGGCATGATCCTGGCTCGCTGCAACCTCCACCTCCTGGGTTCAAGCGATTCTCCTGCCTCAGCCTCCCAAGTAGCTGGGATTACAGGTGCCCACCACCATGCCTGGCTAATTTTTATATTTTTAGTAGAGATGGGGTTTCACCATGTTGGCCAGGCTGATCTTGAACTTCTGACCTCAGGCAGTCCGCCTACCTCAGCCTCCCAAAGTGCTGGGATTATAGGCGTGAACCGCCGTGCCTGGCCCGGGAACTGATATTTCTAATAGAATTCTAAATTCTTCAGGGATGGATTCCACACTCAGGCACCACAAATTATAAAGCAGATGGGGGAAGAAAACACACTCTGGTTTTCCTGTGGGGTTGTGAGAGGGTGCAGTGTCTGGAGATGTGCTTGTTTAGCAGAGACAAGCCAACTCAGTTGGCTGGGAAGGAAAGCGTCAAAAGGAGGCCATCACACAAATGTGTAGCCATGGAAAGCTAGCTGCTTTTAAGAGTTTAGGCAGAGATTGTAGGATGAGGACAGATTGAAAGCTTTCTGCCTAAGTTCAATGATAGTGCTATTTTAATATTAGATCTCTATGTGATCATTAGTCATCTTCAACAAAGCTAATGAGAAAAATGAGTAGAGAACAATAAATGGTTATTTAAAAGGAGTGAATTAGTATAAATCAGGTCTGAGTTTATTTCATATGGTGCATCATAGGTATTCAATAAATGCCAGTTGAATGAATGAACACTGTTGTTTTGGTTTGCCTGAGTTGTCCTCTTTTAACTATCCATTGATTCATTCAGTAGTATTGTGGGGCTTTTATTATTGTCAGAGATTTGTGGGCATTGAGTTGAAAAGACACAGTCCTTGCCCTTAAGGATTGTATAGCTACATGCACACATTAGCATGTAAACAAATAAGATTAATGTGATCATGGGGGGGGATATTTAAGAGGGAGTGTTTCAGTCTGCTCAGGAATTAGCAAGGAGGAATTCACTGAGAGGGCAGATTTTGATTTGAAATAGGGAAGGAATTTCTGGTTGTTAATTTTATAAGAGCACCACGTTCTAGACAGAGGCAGAAGCAAGAGCAAAGACAAAAAAGCATGAAAACAATGAGTGATATGTATCAAGACAAAAAAATTCCTATTCCTTAACCCAATTTTTCTTTTCTTAAACTATGTCCTAAAAAATCACTTAGAAATGTGAACTAAGATTTATGTGCAAAAATATCAATCACAGTATTATTTATAATTGGAAATATTATAACCTGAAAAAGCTCAATAATAGGGAATGCTTGGTAAAAGTGATATATATCCATATCATATTATGAAGCAACACACAAAAATAGGTTAGGAACGATGTTTGTTGTGGGAAACAGCTTATGATAAAATATTGACTAGAAAAAGTAAGTCTCAAAGTTCAGAGTGATATAATCTACATTCCCAGCAGCATATGAATGTCCATGTAATTGAATCCTCACCAACAATAAATATTACCATTTTTCTAAATTTTTATTACTTTGATTTGTGAGATTGTTGTCTTGATCTAAATTGCATTTCTGTGATTATTGGATAGTTGAATATTTTTACGAGTTTCTCTGTTTTTTATTTCCTCTTTGTGAATTACATATTACCATTCTTCTATTGTCTACTAAGATATTAGAGTGTTACCACCTTAAAAAACAAACTAGAGATAAAATATATAAACCAATGTTGATGGACATTAGGCAACGAAGGGCAGTGATTCCTGAGAGATAAGCCCTTAAATTCCCCCAGCTCATTGTCTTAGAGAGTTTCTAGATTGCAGTGCAGGGACAATGAACCGACTTGCAGCCCAGCAGACTCCCTGAGTTAAAGAAACAGTTGGGAGACAGAGCTGAAGGCCTGGAGAAACCAAGGTGCATAGCATTTGTAGGACAGAGTACTAGAAAGAAAGCTGCACAGAAGGAAAACTCTGGAGATCTTCAGGTATTACCCTCAGGTATTTAGCTGGATATGCAGGTGTGCTTATAGGGAAATTAGCCAAAGCCAAGGAAAGACCACCTGCAGGAAATGGAGGGAACAATATCTGACACACACACAGGACTGGAAGTAGTACTTGGTTCTGAAAGACAGACTGGAAAACCTCATGACTCGTGGGACATTGGATAAAGTACACAGGATTTTTCCTCAGTAGGGAGGAATAAAGTCATCCCTCGATATTCATAGAGGATAGGTTACAAGACCTCTTGTAGATACCAAAATCTGTGGAGGCCCAAGTCCTTCATATAAAATACTGCAATAGTCGCATATAACTTATGCACTTCCTCCTGTATACTTTTAAATCTTTAAATTACTTATAATACCTACAAATGTAAATGCTGTGTAAATAAGTCGTTAGACTCTATTGTTTAGGGAATAATGACAAGGAAAAATCTGTTCATATTCAGCACAGATGCAATTTTTAAAAATATATTTAATCCACAGTTGGTTGAATCCATGTGTGTGGAACCCACGAATACAAAGAGCTGACTGTTGTTACCTCTAGACTGAGCGTTAGCTGTAGACCAGGGCTCTGGTCCTGCCAAACAAATATTAAAAGCAAGACCTTGAATCATAAAACTACTTCCAAGTAAATTAGCTGCATCCCAAGTCAAAGCCTCAGAATATTTATTGGAACACAAAAATATTCAGTACTAAGTGAGGTAAAATCACAATGTGTAGAATCCAAGAAGAAATTATCAGGCATGCAAAGGAACAAGAAAGTACTACCCATGAGGAGGAGATAATTTATTCAATCAAAACCAGAACTGAGATAGATGTTATACTTATTAGGCAAGAACATTAAAGAGCTATTCTAACGATATTTCACATGTTCAAAAATTAAGTAATGACACAGAAGATATAAGAAAAACCCAAATTGAACCTCTGGAGATGAAATCTACAGTGTATAGGAGATAAATACACTGGATTGAATTCAAGAAAATTAGATGTGGCAGAAGAGAAGATTAGTTTGAAAATACAGAAACAGAACATTTCCAACATGAAACACACAGAGAAGAGATTTGAGAAGAAGAGAGCACTAGTGAACTATGGGACAACTTCAAGCAGCCCAATACATATAATTTGAGCCACTGGGGAGAGGAGAAATAGGTAGGGACAGAAAAAAATATTTGAGGAAATAAAGGCTTAAATCTCTGAGATACAATAAAAATGATAGGGACACAGGAAACCATGTGCATAAGAAACATGAAAAAAATGACTCCAAGGAAAATCATAATTAAACTTCTCAAAACCAGCCAGGTGTGGTGGCTTATGCTTGTAATCCCAGCACTTTGGGAGGCTGAGTTGGGCAGATTGCCTGAGCTCAGGAGTTCGAGACCACACTGGGCAACATGGTGAAACCCCCCTCTCTATTAAAAATACAAAAATTAGCTGGGCATGGTGGCTCATGCCTGTAATCCCAGCTACTCAGGAGGCTGAGGCAGGAGAATTGCTTGAACCAGGTGGGTGAATGAATGTTGCAGTGAGCCGAGATCACACCACTGCACTCCAGCCTGGGCGACTGAGCAAGACTCTGTCTCCACAAAAACAAAAACAAACAAAAAACTCAAAACCAATGACAAAAAAAAAAAAAAAATCTTCAAAGCACCCAGGAAAGGAAAAAAGATGCATTATGTACACAGAAACAAAAATAAGAATCTAACAGATTTCTTGTTGGAAACAATGCAAGGGAAAAAACAATGGTGCAGCATTTTTAAAGTATGGAATTCTGTACTCAATGAAAATAGCTTTTAAAACTGCTGATGAAATAAAGACTTTTCGGACATACAAAAACTAAAAGACATCATCAACAGCAGACTCTCACGCCAAGAAATATTAAAAGAAAACTTCAGGCAGAAGGAAAATGATACGAGTGGAAAGATGTATCTATTCAAAAGACCAAGGAGCACTAGAAATGGTAACATGAGTAAATATATTTGATTTTAGATTATTATTTTAGTCTCTTTAAAAATAGCTAAGTATTTAAATAAAGGTAATCTCAATGTAGTCTGGAGTTTATATTTTTTGTAAAGTTAAAATATATGACAACAAGAGCACAAAGATCAGGAAGAGAGAAATAAAAGTATTCTATTGTAAGTGTCTTATGTATTAAATGGTATATTAACAATTAAATGTAGACTATGATAATTTGAAAATGTACACTAAAGCAACCACTAAAACAGTTAAGAGTTACGGCTAATGAGTTGACAAGAAGGTAAATTGTTATAAAAACATTCAATTCATCCAAAAGAAGCCAGGAAAGAGAAAAAGGTAGTTAAAGGACAGGTGTCACAAACAGACAAAAAATTAACAGGAATGTAGACTTAAACCTAACCATTAACATAACTCCTGAGTGGAGTTCCTCTCCACTCAGATGTCAATGTTGCATACTCTATGGAAGGGTAAATATATAATCATATCGATAAACCAGTTACTCAATTCTGCTGCATATAGGAACCACAATTCACAATTGCAAAAATATAGAACCAGCCCAAATGCCCACCAATCAACAAATGGATAAAGAAATTGTGGTATAAGTATACCGTGGGATACCACTTAGCCATAAAAAGAAACGAAATAGTGGCATTCACAACAACCTAGATGAAATTGGTGACTATTATTCTAAGTGAAGTAACTCAAGAATAAAAAACCAAACATCGTATGTTCTCACTCGTAAGTGGGAGCCAAGCTGTGAGTGTGCAAAGTCATAAGAATGTTAAAATGGACTTTGGAGACTTGGGGAAAGGGTGGGAGGAGTGTAAGGGATAAAAGACTACACATTGGGTACAGTGTGCAGTGCTCAGGTGATGGTGCACCAAAATCTCAGAAATCACCATTAAAGAACTTATTCATGTAATCATCACCTGTTCTCCAAAAACCTATTGAAATAAAAAAATTAAAATTGTGCTGCATATAAGAAACACGCTTAAAATTTTTTATTGATATATAATAATTATACATGTTTATAGAGCACATGTGATATTTTGATACATTCACACAATGTGTAATGATAAAATCAGAGTGTTTAGGATATCCATCACCTTGGACAGTTATCATTTCTTTGTGTTGGGAATATTTCAAATCTTCTAGTTATTTTGAAATAGATATCGTTGTTACCTATCATCACTTCACTATGCTATTGAACACTGGAACCTATTCCTTCTATCTAACTGTGTTTGTACCCACATTAACCGATTTCTCTTCTCCCTTCCCCACTCCCAGTCTCTGGTAACTATCATTCGACTTTCATCCCCATGAGATCAACTTTTTAGCTCAGACATGTGACTGAGAAAAATGTGAGTGGTAGTTGTCTTTCTGTGTCTCGCTTATTTCACTTAACATAATGACCTTCAGATCCATCCATGTTGCTGCAAATGACAGGATTTCATTCTTGTTTAATGGTGGACTAGTATTCCATTGTGGATATAGACCACATTTAAAAAATCCATTTATCTGTTGATAAACACTTAGGTTGATACCATATCTTGGCTATTGCGAAGTGCTGCAATAAACATGGGAAGCAGGTATCTCTTTAATATACTGATTTCCTTTCTTTTGGTTAAATATTCAATAGTGTGATTACTGGATTGCATGATAGTTCTATTTTTAGTTTTTTTCAAAACCTCCATATTGTTTTCTATAATGGCTGTATAAATTTACATTCTGACTAACAGGGTATACGAGTTCCCTTTTCTCCACATCCTTGCCAGCATCTGTTATTTTTTTGTCTTTTTGATAACAGCCATTCTAACTAAAGTAAGATGATATCTCATTGTGGTTTTGATTTGTGTTTTCTTGGTGATTCGTGATAGTGAGCATTTTTTCATATATCTGTTGGCCACCTGTATGTCTTCTTTTGAGAAATATCTATTTAGATGCTTTGCCCACTTTATTATTATCATTTTCTCCATTTAAGCTGTTGGCATTCATCAATACTCTCAGGTGTCTCTACCAACATAGGCTTCATCAGAAACCTTTGTCTACTTTTTAATGGAATTATATGTTTTATTGCTATTGAATTGGGTTCCTTGTGTATTCTGGTTATTAGTCCCCCACCAGAGAGTCTGCAAATATTTTTTTTTCATTCAGCAGGTTGTCTCTTCATTCTGCTGATTGTTTCCTTTTCTGTGCAGAAGCTTTTTAGTTTAATGTAGTCCCATTTGTCTGTGTTTTTGTTGCCTGTGCTTTTGAGATCTTAGCCATAAAATTTTTAACTAGACCAACGTTCTGAAGAATTTCTCCAGTGTTTTCTTCTAGTAGTTTCATAGTTTTGGGTTTTATATTTAAGTCTTTAATCCATTCTGTGTTGATTTTTGTATGTGCCGAGAGATAGGGGTCTAGTTTCATTCTTCTGCATGTGGATATCCAGTTTTCCCATCATCATTTATTGAAGAGGCTGTCCTTTCCCCAAAGCATGTTGTTGGTGCTTTTTTCAAAAATCAATTGGCTACAAATAGGTGAATATCTTTCTGGGTTTTCTGTTCTGCTCTGCTGGTCTGTATGTCTGTTTCTATGATAGTACCATGCTGATTTGGTTGCTATAGCTTTGTATTATATTTTGAAGGCAGGTAGTGTAATGCCTCCAGCTTTGTTCATTTTGCTTAGGATTGCTTTGGCTATTTTGGGTGTTTTGTGGTTTCATATGAATTTTGGAGGTTTTTCTCTATTTCTGTGAAGGATGTCATTGGTATTTTGATGGGGGTTGCATTGAATCTGTAGATTGCTTTAGAGTAGTATAGTCTCAAGATTAATTTTAACAATATCAATTCTTTCAATCCATGAGCATGGGTGTCTTTCCATTTGTTTCTGTCCTTTTCAATTTCTTCATCAGTGTTTTGTAGTTTTCCTTCTAGAGGTCTTTCACCTCTTGGTTAAATTTATTTCTAGGCATTTTGTTATTTTTTGTAGCTATTGTAAATGGGATTGCTTTTTTGATTTATTTTTCAGCTAGTTTCTTATTAGTGATAGAAATACTACTGATATTTGTTGATTTTGTATCCTGCGACTTTACTGAATTCAGTGATCAGTTCTAAGAGTTTTTTTGTGTAGTCTTGGTTTTTCTAAATATAAGATCACGTTATATAAAAAGAGAGACAATTTGACTTTCTGTTTTCCAATTTAAGTGCCTTTTATTTCTTTCTCTTGCTAGAGATTGTTCTGGCTAGAACTTTAGTACTATGTTGAGTATGAATAGTGATAGTGGGCATTGTTGTCTTGTTCCAGTTCTCAGAGGAAATTCTCTCAGCTTTTCTCCATTTATTATGATACTAGCTGGGTTTGTCACATGTGGCTTTTATTATGTTTCTTATGTTTTATTACGTTTCTTATGTTTTATTACGTTTCTTATGTTTTATTATATTTCTACTATGCCTAATTTGTTAAGAGTTTTTTATCATGAAGGAATGTTCAATTTTATGAAATGCCTTTTCTACATCTTTTGGGAAGACTGTATGGTTTTTATCTTCCATTCTGTTTATATGATATGTCACAGTTATTGATTTGTGTATGTTGAACCATCCTTGCACTCCTGGGTTAAATCCCCCTTGATCATGGTATATTATCTTTTTGATGTGTTGTTGGTTTGCTAGTATTTTGTTTGCTATATTTTGTTGAGGACTTTTGCATCTATGTTCATTAGGGATATTGATCTATAGGTTTCTTTTTTTGTTGTATCCTTGTTTCGTTTCAGTATTAGGGTAATGTTGGTTTTGTAGAATGAGTTAGGAAGAATTCCCTCCTCTTTAATTTTTTGGAATAATTCTAGAAAAATCGGTGTTAGTACTTCCTTATAAGTTTGGTAGAATTCATCAGTAAAGTCATCTGGTCCTGAGTTTTTGTTGCTGCTGTTGTTGTTAGGGGACTTTTTATTACTCATTCAATCTTGTACTCATTATTATTCTGTTCAGATTTCCTATTTCTTCCTGGTTCAATCTTGGTAGATTGTATGTATCCAGGGATTCATCATTTTCCTCTAGGTTTTCTGATTTGCTAGCATATAGTTGTTCATAATAGCATCTAATTATTCTTTGTATTTCTGTGGTATCAGGAGTAATACCTCCTGTGTCATTTCTGATTTTATTTATTTGGGTCTTCTCTCTTTTTTGTTAGTCAGTTAGCAGTTTATTGATTTTATTTATTTTTTAAAAACTTCATTTCATTGATCCTTTGTATTTTTTTAGTCTCAATTTCATTTAGTTCTGCTCTGATCTTTATTATTCCTTTCTACTAATTTTGGGTTTGGTTTGTTCTTGCTTTTCTAGTTCCTTGAGGTGCATCACTAAATTGTTTATTTGAAATTTTCTACTTTTTTGACATAGGCATTTTTTTGCTATAAACTTCCCTCTTAGCACCACTTTTACTGTATTCCACAGATTTTGGTATGTTGTAATTTTACTTTCATTTATTTCAAGAATTTTTAAATTTCCTTCTCAATGTCTTCCTTGACTCAATGGCCATTCAAGAGCATGTTGTTTAATTTCACATATTTCCATATTTCCTTTTATTATTGAGTTCTAGTTTTATTCCACTGTGATCTGAAAAGATACTTGATAGGATTTTGATGCTTAAAATTTACTGAGATTAATTTTGTGGCCTAACATGTGGTCTGTCCTGGGGAATGTTCCATGTGCTGATGAGAGGAATGTGTATTCTGTAGCTGTTTGGTGAAATGTTCTGTAAATGTTAGGTCTACGTGTTCTAAGGTGCAGTCTAAATCTAGTGTTTTTTTGCTGATTTTCTGTCTAGATTGTCTGTCCAATGCTGAAAGTGGGGTGTTGAATTCCCCAACTATTATTGAATTGGAGTCTATCTCTCCAGTAAGGTCAATGGTGGGTAGAGCGGGTTAATCTCCAAGTTCCCTGGTTGTGCTAGCACGGGGAATGATGCCAGGTGAGGCAGACCTGTCCTGAAGCCTGCTGATGGTGCACATAAGCACCCAAACTGGCAAGCAATATTGATGTGTAGGTCCCTAGATGGTGTGGTCATGGTGGTGGCAGTGGTGAGGACAGGCTTGTCTCCAGGCCCCAGGAAGGCTCCTAGACAGACCAGACTCCAAGCCTGCTGAAAGCACATGCATGTGCAGAGTGTCTGTGTCTGGGGATGCAAGGTTGCTGTCAGTGGCAGCAGCCCAGTCAGGTGGCTCTCAGGTTCCGGGGAGTGCATGCTTCAGCTCCCTTTGTCCTGGAGAAAGCTTCCCTGGTGCACTGCACTGCCATTCACTAGGGTGTAGAACACCGCGTGGGCTAGAGTGCTGGGGACCTGGCTGCAATGCTGGGTCCAGCCAGCCTACTTGGTGGACATGAGGAAATATCAGTGGGGCTCCATGGATGTGGAAATTCAGGGGCTGTTGGGCCCCAGGGCAGGATATCATCTGGTGGGGCCTGGGCTCTTAAAATGGCTGTGTGCTGCAGCTGCTTGGGTCTGGGGAGTGTGTGGGATCCAGCCTGAACTACATCTCTGGAACAATGTCATGGTATGAACTCTAGGCAGCTTCATATACTAGTTTCAGGGCCCATGAGGGCTGAGGGGCTCTCCTGTGGCTAGGATTGCAGGAGTCTGTGGGAATGTGGAGTCCTGGGGATCCTTTGCTCACCTTTTCCCTGCATTGCGGAGTTTCTTCTGACACAGAGCTGTTCTTAATCCTGGCCAGGCCAGATGCTTAGCTTCCCTCTCCTTCTATGCCTCAGAGATTCCCTGGGTGCCTCCAGGTAGCCATCTTGAAGTCTCTCCACTCAGAGCTGTGTATAAACACATTTTAAATATAAAGACTCGAGTGGGTTAAAAGTAAAAGGATGAAAAAGATATACCAAGCTAATGATAATCAAAAGAAAGCTAGGAAGCTTTTTCTAATATCAAATAAAGTAGCTTTCAGAGCATAGAATATTGCCAGGTATAAAAAGGTAATTCTGTAATAGTAAAGGGTCAGTTTATTAGGAACAAATAAAAGTCCTAAATGTTTACCTAATAACAGAGCTTCAAAATAATTGATGTAAAAACTGATAGAACTGCAAGGAAAAATAGATAGATCCATGACTTTAGTTGGAGATTTTAATAACCCTTTCTGAATAATTGATAGAATAAGTAGAAAGGAAATCAGTAAGAATATAGATGATTTAAATAACACTATCAATGAATGTGGCTTAACTGATATTCATAGGATACTTTACCCACCTACAGCAGACTATACATTCTTTTCAACTGCAATGGAATTTTTACAAAGATAGATAATATTATGAACCATAAAGCCAGTCACAATGAATTTATAAGAATTCAGATGGTATTAAGTATGTTCTCTGACCATAAGGAAATTAAATTATCAACAACAGAAAGGTTTCTGTAAGAGTCCCCAAAATTTGAAAATTAAATAATGTACTTCTAAAGGAACTATAGGTCAAAGAAGAAATCAAAAGTGAAACTAGAAAGTATCTTGAACTGAATGAAATGAGTACAGCATATTAAAATCTCTGGGATGACACATTCTTGGGGGAAATTTATAGACCAGTAGGCACATATCAGAAAAGAAGAAAGATGGAATCTCTAATCAACAACCTCAGCTTCCACCATAAGAAAGGAGAAAAAGAAGATTGAAATATAAAGTAAGTAAAATGAAGGAAATAAGAAAAATCAGAATAGAAATAAATAAAATTACAAATAGAAAAACAATAAGCAATTCAATCAAAAGTTGATTCTTTGAGATCAATAAAATTGATAAAACTTCTTTCCAGGCTGGGTGTGGTGGCTCACACCTGTAATCCCAGAACTTTGGGAGGCCAAGGTGGGCAGATCACGAGGTCAGCAGATCAAGACCATCCTGGCCAACGTGATGTAACCCTGTCTCTACTAAAAATACAAAAAAATTAGTTGGGTGTGGTGGCACCTGCCCGTAATCCCAGCTACATGGGAGGCTGAGGCAGGAGAATCCCTTGAACCAGGGAGTTGGAGGTTGCAGTGAGCCAAGGTCACACCACTGCACTCCAGCCTGATGACAGAGCGAGACTCTGCCAAAACAAAACAAACAAACAAAAAATCCAATCCAGACTGATAAGAAAAAGAGAGAAGACACAAATGACCAGTATCAGAAATGAGAGGCAAAATTCCTACAATTTCTGTAGATATGCAAAGGATAACAAGGGAATACTACGAACAACTTTGTGCCAATAAATTGGACAACTTAGATGAAATGGAAAAATTTCTTGAGAGACATAACTATCGAAGCTCACCCAAGAAGAAAAAGATAACCTATATAGCCCTATATTTGGTAATTGAATTGAATGTATGGTTAAATTATCCCCACAAAGAAAAGTCTAGGTTTAGATGAGTTCCCTGGCGAATTCTACCAAACATTTAAAAATAAATAATAAAAATTCTGTACAAACTCTTGGAGAAAATTTAAGAAGAGACAATATTTTCTAACTTATTCAATGAAGCCAGCATTACCCTGATACCAAAAGCAGGCAAAGACTTTACAAAGAAGGAAAACTTCCAACCAATATCTCTCTTTTTTTAAATATTCATACAATGGAATTTTATTCAGCCATAGAAAGGAATGACATTCTGACACATGCTACAACACGAGTAAACTTTGCAAACATCCCTGACTGACCAGGGGTTCCTGGGCTCTCAATGCAATAGAAATTGACATGGGGCCAAAAGACTTTTCCCAGACAAAGCACGCGAAGTGTAGAGGATATAGGTTAGCATCATCTGGCTGTGATGATTATCTCGAGTAATGGGCCACCTGGTGGTCTGGCCAGCAGCAACAAGGCTGTAAATAAATTAATTATTCAGCATTCCCTCCCAAGATGGGGCACTCTGCAATCTTGGTTCCCTATTTTGGATCTCCTAAGGCCAGTTCCTGGAATTGTTTAAGTAAAAGACATGGTTAAGCATTATGAGAGCACAGAAGAACAATATAGAAAGGCCATTTTCTTTGTATGACTAAAGCCTCGAGGTTAGCAGGTATGGTATTGACACCAATATCTCTTAAGAACAGAGATGCAAATATTCTTAACCCAATTTTAGTAAATTGTTGTCGACAATATATACAAGATCAAGATCAAGTGATATTTGTTGCAAGAATGCAAGACTGGTTTAACACGTGGTTAAATAAATAAATCATTATATATGATTTATTATATAAAAATTTTAAAAAACCAACAATATATGATTATTTCCATGGACCCAGAAAAAACATTTGACAAGATCTACCATTTCCCAATAAAAAGCAAAACACATTAGAAATAGAAGGGAACTTTCTCAATAAATCACATCTATGAAAACTGTTAAGTGACATCATACTTCATGGTTAAAAGACTGAATGCTTCCCCAGTAAGATCAGAAAAAAAACTAGAATGTCTACTGTCATTAAATCTATTTAACATTATACTGGCGATTCTAGTCAGTGAAATAAGGCAAGGAAAAGAACTAAAAGACATCCATCTGGGTAAAGAAGATGTAAAACTATTTGCAGATGATTATCTTTGTAGAAATTCCAACGGAATCTATACAAAAAAAATTACAAGAACTAATAAGTGAGTTTACCAAGGTTCCAGGATGCAAGATCAACATACAAAAAATTTATATTTCTACATAGTGCAACAAATTATTGGAAATACATCACTGAAAATTTTTAATAATATAGTTTACAATAGCAATATAAATGTAAAAACTTAGGGATAAATCTGCCAAAAGATGTAAAAGACCTGTACACTGCAAGCTACAAAACAATGCTGAAACAAATGAAAGAAGACATAAATAGAGAGATAACTAGAGGTAATGGTTCAGAAGACTTAATATTGGCAAAATGTCAATTTTCCTTAAATTGATCTATAGATTCGTTGCATTCCCAGTGAAAATTGTGAAGGCTTTCTGTATGTTGTAGAAACTGATACATTGATTATAAAATTCATATGGAAAGACCAAGGACCTAGAATAGCCAAAGCAATTTGAAAAAAAAGAACAAAATTGGAGGACAAAGAATACTTTAAGATTTATCATAAAGCTACAGTATGGAAGATAGTGGGGTATCAGTGTCAAGATAGATTAATGGAACAGTATAGACACTTCAAAAATAAACCCATGCATGAACAATTAATTTTTGGCACAGGCAAATTTCACGGAGGAATAATAGTATATTCAATAAATGGTGGTGGAAAATCTGGTTATTCATGTGCAAATGATAGATTTCAGCTTATACTTTACAACATAAACAAAGATGAATATAAAATGGATCATAGACTTAAATGTGCAACCTACAGCTATAACATTTCTGGAAGAAAACACAGAGGAAAACCTTTGTGATCTTCAGCTAGGCAAAAATTATTTATGTAATAGCAGTGAAAACACAATTTATAAACAATTGATAAACTGTACTTTATCAATATTAAAAACTTCTGTAGCTCAAAAGGCATTATTAAAAGAATGAAGACACAGGCTGCACACTGGGAGACAATATTTGCCAATCATGTACCTTGTAAAAAAGTTTTATTCTGTATATACAAAGAACAGTTAAAATTAAATAATAAAAAAGAACAATCCAATTAAAAATGGACAAAAGATTTGAACACATATGTCACTAGAGAAGATATACAGATAGCAAATATGCACATAAAATATGCTCAACATCAGAATTAATTAGGGAAATGCATATTAAAACTGTAATATGATACTACTACTTACTTTTAGAATGGTTAGAAATTAAAAGACTAACCACCACAAGAACTGGCAAAGAAGAACACCAACACTCACACTTTGCTGGTGGGAATGGAGAAATGGTGCAACCACTTTGGAAAACAGTCTGGCAGTTTCTTAAATATTAAACACACACCTATCATATTGTTCACCCACTCCTCTTCTAGGTATTCATTTACACAATAGAAATGAAAGCATATATGCTTACAAAGACTCATTTACAAATTTTCATTGCTTCATTATTTATTTGTAATAGCCGAAAACTGGAAACAATCCTTACATGTATCAACTGGTGAATAAACTGTAATGTTCTCATACAATAGAATATTGTTCAACAATACAAAGAGAAAATTATTGATATATGCTGCAACATGAATAAATCTCAAAATAATTATGCTGAATGAAAGATGCCAGATAAAAAAGTATATACTGTATTATACCACTGTATTAAATTCCAGAAAATGTAAAATAAACTGTGGTGAGAAAAGGAAGATGAATTGCTGTCTGGAGGTGGGGGTTGGAGGTAAATATGGGGTAGGAGGGAAGGATTATAAAGAAGAATGAGGAAAATTTGAGGAGGATATTGGCATTCATTATCTAGATTGTGGTGATGTTTCAAAGGTACATACATGAAATCTCATCAAGTTATACACTTTAAATGTGTATAACTTATTGCATGCCAATAATAAGTCAATACATCAGTCAAAAAACTAAAAAAGTTCTCTTTATATTAAAGAATATGCATAGTAAAATCTTTAAAGAAGGATACCAATAACTAGTTATTTTGAATGGTGGGGGGTAAATGATTTATTTTTTGTATAACATTAGAAATTACTTTTATAATTATTAAAATTAAATGAAAATAATTTCAGTACTATCTAGTCGAAAATATATTCTTTTTGATTGTGTGGCTACAGGCAAATGCATTATAACTAACAACACCATCATCAATAATTAGATCATGCATTCATTCGTTCAAAAAGGAATTGAGGGGAGTTTTGACAGATGAACTAGATTTAACTCATCAGTGTTGGGGATGGAAAGGAAGGGAATAAAATAGAGAAGGATTTTTTGAGCATAGAATAAAAGCACTAGCAAATGCATAAAGCAAGAAATGGACTGGTTTCGGTGGGACAAATAATTGGTTGGATATTAATATAAGGTAACATTTGAGATGAGTGGTAATGGGAGAGAAAGGCATAAACCAATTCAAGGTCTTGCCTCTATATCTTGTCCACTCTCTCCCTTGTTTCCTTTTTTTCTCTCTGCTCCTCTTCCTCCCTTCCTCTCTTCTTCCCTTTCCCTTCTCTCCCTATGTCATCTTAGGATTTTTGCATGCTAGGGAAATTCCTTGTGTTTGTTTACAACCTGAATAGTTCAATTTTCTGCTACATCCTATCTGCTGTTTACTGTCTCCCACAAAGTATCTAACTATATATTTCTCTCTATATATATATTCAGTTCTTTATATTCTTAGATTTATGGTCTCATGAGAGCTTTGGTCTAGTGTTATAGGCCCAAATGGCCCCTAGAATATTCTCGAGAATGCAAATCAAGTACTTCCAAATTAATTTCCTTTTTCTAAATTACATTTACTCTCTTTCACAAGAAGTTACCCCTTGAATATTCAGGAAATTGATTACCTCCTTTTTTTGAACTAAAGAATAGTTTTCTTTGCTGTTTCAGCGTTGCAGAAGCAGAGCTGTTCTCTCAGTATTAGTTTTAATTAATAAGTCACATCGGATTATGCTGGAGTTTGATATAGGTCTCCACTCAAATATTTTATAGGAGGATCTCTAAGATCAGAATAAAAGAAGCAAAAGGAAACCCTAGTAGTACAATTCTAGCAGTTTACATGTGGCGTTTGCAGTTTACAGTTTCCTTGGAGAAGCAGTGTAGTGGAACAGGTCTATACCCAGAGCAAGAGATGTTGTTATTTTATTTCAGTATCACTAATATGATGCTCCCCATTATGGCTAATTCTCGTGTGTGTGTGATTAAGAGCAAACTTTGAGAAGTTCTCATATGCAGGTTTACTAAGGACGAAGGTAATCAAACTCATGCTTATCCAAAAGATTCTTATGTGGTTTTGACCTTGAGTTCTTGTTTTTCTGGGATAGGGGATTTCTCCAGTGTTTACTGGTGCCTCTGTCCCATCTCTGGCTATCAGAGAGTCTTCTAAATATTTTATTTTGGCATGTTCCATTCCTGTTTCTCAGAACTGCTAAAATTTTTGCAGTTTGAATATTTCTATGAGACTTTCTAAAGGGTAAATAAAACAATTTTTGACTCTATGACATATCAGTAAGTTTTTTAATTCCATAGAATCTTTAAATGCTTTATGCAAATGAAAAAGTAAAAGGTACTCAATCCAATACCCTCACTTTATAAACAGGGATAATGAGTCCAAAACAGATGATTTCCTATAATTTACACAAGTAAATAGTGGGTAGAAAAGCTCAGAGAAGACTCCAGGTCTCCTGATGTCCTATGCATATCTATTTTCACCACACCATGCTGTAGCATGATGAGTTTTTTCCTGAAATTTAAAAACAGAAATGACTAAATGACTAGAATAAATAAATAAAACATGAGCAGCAGACAGTTTTACTGGAGCCCAAGGGCTCTAAAGAGGAAAGAGCCAGCCTCAGACCTCTGTTTCCTTGAGGTTGAACTAATTTGTTTTTGAAAATGGTCCACCCTAATCATAGTAATCCTCATCACACATAATAAAATCACATTTTATGTGGCGTTTCAGGCCAAATGAATCCCCCAAAAATGCTTTTCAGAGCTAATACCGAAGTCTCTCAATCAGATGATGCCGTTATGAAATTAAATAATTAAACTACAGAACTAAAATATAAAAGGGTAAGAGGGAACGTGGAAAATGATCATTCTGAAACAAGATCAAGAGTCAATGAGGCAGAGAAACATGAGTCAGATCCAGATGGCAGCCACCCACTAATTCTGAGCACACTCGTGCCCCCCTGTCATCTCTTGGTAGCCGTGGGTGTTACAGCTCCAGTTTGCCACAGCCACAAGCTGGTGTACACATTCCTTAAGACAGAAAGAGATAAAGTGTTATAATGTCTTATTGATAGAGATGTGATTTCCAAGAAATGCAAAGAAAATTGCTTTTAAAAAATTTAATTTGCTGATTTTTCTTTCCATTGTTGGGAGAACCCAAATATTGACTTCTTAAATTTTGTTTGTAGTGGAGACAAATGTTCATTCCAAGTAGCATCCTAGTAGTAGTCTTTTTCTCATTAGGGTTGCAGTGAAGGCTGAAATGAGTTCATTGAGTAATTAGTCACAAGGTCCATAGTAATTCTGTCTGTTAAAGCAGAAGTATAAGAGTGTATATTGGAGGGCAATTGTTAAGAGACTTTTGATTTTCCATGGGCTTTTATACACGATCTATTCCTTATTTCTTTTTTCTTTTTCTTTTTTCTTTCTTTTTTTTTTTTTTTTGTCTCAAGAGGGCAAACAGCTTAAAATCATTTCCTGAATTTGAATGTTGGCCTGCCTTGCTAGGTTGGGGAAGTTCTCCTGGATGACATCCTGCAGGGTGTTTTCCAACTTGGTTCCATTCTCCCCGTCACTTTCAGGTACACCAATCAAACGTAGATTTGGTCTTTTCACATAGTCCCGTATTTCTTGGAGGCTTTGTTCATTTCTTTTACTCTTTTTTCTCTAACCTTGAAAATGGCCATACTGCCCAAGGTAATTTATAGATTCAATGCCATCCCCATCAAGCTACCAATGACTTTCTTCACAGAATTGGAAAAAACTACTTTAAAGTTCATAGGGAACCAAAAAAGAGCCCTCATTGCCAAGACAATCCTAAGCCAAAAGAACAAAACTGGAGGCATCAAGCTACCTGACTTGAAACTATACTACAAGGCTACAGCCAAAATTGACAAATGGGATCTAATTAAACAGCTTCTGCACAGCAAAAGAAACTACCATCAGAGTGAACAGGCAACCTACAGAATGGGAGAAAATGTTTGCAGTCTACTCATCTGAAAGGGCTAATATCCACCATCACAAAGAACTCAAACAAATTTACAAGAAAAAAACAACCCCATCAAAAAGTGGGCGAAGGATATGAACAGACACTTCTCAAAAGAAGACATTTATGCAGCCAACAGACACATGAAAAAATGCTCATCATCACTAGCCATCAGAGAAATGCAAATCAAAACCACAATGAGATACCATCTCACACCAGTTAGAATGGCGATCATTAAAAAGTCAGGAAACAACAGGTGCTGGAGAGGATGTGGCGAAATAGGAACACTCTTACACTGTGGGTGGCACTGTAAACTAGTTCAACCATTGTGGAAGATAGTGTGGTGATTCCTCAGGGATCTAGAACTAGAAATACCATTTGACCCAGCCATCCCGTTACTGGGTATGTACCCAAAGGATTATAAATCGTGCTGCTATAAAGACACATGCACACATATGTTTATTGCGGCATTATTCACAATAGCAAAGACTTGGAACCAACCCAAATGTCCAACAATGATAGACTGGATTAAGAAAACGTGGCACATATATACCAAGGAATACTATGCCACCGTAAAAAAGGATGAGTTCATGTCCTTTGTAAGGACATGGATGAAGCTGGAAACCATCATTCTCAGCAAACTATCTCAAGGACAAAAAACCAAACACTGCATGTTCCCGCTCATAGGTGGGAATTGAACAATGAGAACACTTGGACACAGGAAGGGGAACATCACACACTGGGGCCTGTCGTGGGGTGGGGGGCTGGGGGAGGGATAGCATTAGGAGATATACCTAATGTAAATGACGAGTTAATGGGTGCAGCACACCAACATGGCACATGTATACATATGTAACTAACCTGCACGTTGTGCACATGTACCCTAGAACTTAGAGTATAATTTAAAAAAATTGTTTCCAGTTTCTTAAAAAGGGGATTCTAAAATAAAATTTTTTTTTCTCTCTCAAGTTCAGCTTTTGTTTTTGAAAATTACCTTTTAAGTAGTTCCTATAGGGTGGGATTTCATCACTAGATCTGGTTTATGGGTGTCCAAAACTTGAACAATTGAATTCATTCAAATCTTTGGGAGAAGGTGTATTTGCTGTCCCCCAAAATGGGTTTGAAAATATCACGCGTTCTGTTCTTACTTATAAGTGAGAGCTGAATGATGAGAACACATGGACACATTGGGGGGAACAACAGGCGCTGGGACTTGCAGGGGGCGGGGCATGGGGAGGGAGGGTATCAGGATAAATAGCTAATGTATGCTGGACTTAATACCTAGGTGATGGGTTGATCTGTGCAGCACACGTTTACCTGTGTAACAAACCTGCATATCTTGCACATGTATCCCGGAACTTAAAATAAAAGTTGAAGAAATCAAAAAGAGAAAATGTTATGCATTCCAACACAAGTCTCTGGACCTCAAGTCATGATCAGTAAACGTGAACAATGGAGAAATCAATGTCAGTGTAAAGATTGTTTGTTCTTTTGTGCTATGGATGCTCCAGGCCTTTCAAGCCACCATTTCAAGTGTAGTGTTAAACGTGAGGGCAAACCTGCTGCAGTCCTGTCAAAATGCTTGCTATGGGAGTGCTGTTTTATTCTCGAGAGCCAGGCTGACACGGAGCCCTCTGGCTGCCGCAAAGGCCTCTTGTTGGTAAATCTCACAGAGGGTATCATTACTTTCAAGAATTTGATCCATCGATACCAATAAAAATGGAGCATCAGTTAGCAACCCCAAATGTGTCAGATCTTTTTATGTACATTCTCTTATTTAATTTTCACATCACTGTGAAGTTGGCTTTTATGCTGCTGTTTTACAAATGAGGAAACAGAGCCTGAGAGAAATTTGGTAACATGCAGAAGGTCATACCAGAAATGAAGTTCAAGACAGAATGTGACTCTAAATTCCACACTCTCTTCATTATACAATGCACACTGGTTTTTCAAGTCATCCAGCCCCAGGCTATGCTTCTTTACATTAATAATTTGAGGACATTAGTCTATTATTTATACTAACGTTATAGCAAACAAAGTTAAAGCCTTTGTAACTGCTTCTTCGTTTTTGTGTTTAAGCAAAAACATCCAAACTATGCTACAAACGCACACATTGGAATGAAAACCAACACACACCCTCATCCACAAATCAGTTAACAAGGTTGTACATAGTATCAGCTATTAAAAAAGGATATGGGAGAAGGAAAGACGTTGCTTTACATTGTTACGGGCTGATTTCTTTACAAGGTTTTTTAAAGTGGAAGATCCCTGCTTCCTTTTTCAAATGAATTCTAATATGAAATTCCAAAATACAACACAGATAAGAGCCGCCTTGTTGGAAGCTATAGTTAAAACTTCAGAGTTCTGACTTGAAACTTCTCTGCCTCGTCACCTTCTCTGGGATTCCAGGACTTGAAAGAAGATGTACTGAAAGCACCTCAAACTATTGAAAATAACATTAGGTCAGAAGCCATGGATTTGGGTTCAAGAGTGGGCTCCCTCTCTTTCATTGACCCTAAGCAACTTTCTTAATGCTGCTGAGCCTCAATTTTTACACCTTAAAAACAGGTATAATAGTGCTTGTCCTATGGAGCTGTGGTGAGATTGAAGTGGTATGATGCATATCAGGGCCCAGAACAATGGATTGAATTTAACAAGTTTTAATAATGAATACTACACTTCATCCCTCAAGAGGCCTTCTCTAAACTGTCCAGATGATATACAGGTCACATGTGACTATGACTTTCACTGCTCAACCAATGCACTATCCCAAGGTGTAGCAAATCCTGTCCTTTGGTTGGCAAATATAGCTATCTGTATTGACATTTGAAGTCAACATCTTCCCTAAGGCTTGCTCAAAACGCTGCTTCCTTTTACGTTGCTTTATTTCCCTGCAACCTCAGGCATTCAGGGTTGGAAATTAAGCAAAGCATCATCCACATGCATTTCTTCAAGGCATTTCTAATTGATATAGTACAGAAAGGCCCAGATTAGGAAAAGATACAAGTACTTCTAAGATAATTTAAAGTTTTTTCATCTCTCAAATGATACCAATGCTTAATAGTTGCTACTGAATTAGCTTGGGCACATGGCATGAATGTGTACACAGTTATCGTATTGTTTCTGTGAATCTTCTGTGAAACTGAGGAAGTTACATTTCCTGATTCAGAGGTTGTAATTAAAATACTCTATGGTTGACAAAAAGGGGAAATTTTGGTAACTGATCTGTTGGCCCCCCACACTATGGAGCTGATCCCGTCATTTCTTGTTAATGATCATGCTTTCTTTAGTACTGAGTAATGTGTTAGGAATAAAAAGTTTCCCCCAGCTGTTAGGTGTGAAAAAATGAGTTTGAAATCATCTTCTTTATTTCTGTAAAGATTTTAATGGAGCTATAGAAAACATAAAACAAAAGATCGTTGATAATCTTGTCCAAATTCATATTAGACTTTGCTCATCTATCTGCAGACTTGGCAGACGTAACTAATATAGATTTTAACAAATTCTATTCAGGCTATAAACTTTTTGCTAAAGGAAATAAAAAGATATTACCTGCTAAATGTCCTGCACATCTTGAACACAACAGTGCTGAAAAGGGGTGTGATTTGCTTACTTGTGGATCGAGGCTTTCATAATAAAAGTTCCTGGTCACTTTGAAGTTTCCTCAGAACATGCAGAAGCAATTAACAACATGTTTGACTTTATAAAACTGGGAAGTGATAGCTTCTTAGACATGTGCCTACAAGATGGTACATCTTGATATACTGTTGCTGGCCATAGAAAAGATTTTTAATCTTTGGCCTGCAGTAAACTATTTTCAAAGTGTGAGACAAGAAGAAATCTCTTGTAATTTGGAAATATGTTGAGGATGAGAATGGGGGAAAAAAGAGTACTGTAAAACAGATTTATGTGCTGTTTCTCTGAAGCTGTTTGATGTCTGAAGAGACATTAAGTATCCTAGAAAAGGATGAATTAACTGTACATGAATAGTTTTAAGTTGTGACAATTATATGGAAAAAAGGCTCAATTTTTGGAAATAAGACAGCTTCAGAATTGAGAAAATGTCAATGAAAAGGGCAACCAAATTAAACAGAACTTTCTCAATTTCGTTACTAAATTTGTAATTTATTTAGAGTGCAATGTTAATTTCACAAGTTTAGATGACTTCTGTGCTTTAAAACCATTTTCCCTGGGGTAGGTTAAACTTCGTGTTTTAAAACCATGTCCATTTTACATCTGGAGAACTTATGCACACATTTAAAGATGCAAAAGACCTGATGGACAGGCGCAAGCTGGTCTGTGGTAACAAGCGTGTAGAGCAAAGTGGGTGGAGATTTGGGGATGAAAACTAATCCTACATATCTAAAAGCCTGCTGTTGCCAGTAAATAAAATATTAAGTATTCCATTGTTATAGTTTGATATTTGACCCCTCGAAATCTCATGTTGAAATTGGATCCCCAGTGTTGGAGGTGGGGCCTGGTAGGAGGCATTTAGATTATGGGGGTGGATCCCTCATGAACATCTTGGTGCTCTGCTCATGGTAACGAGTTGGTTCTCATTCCATTAGTTCCCATGAGAGCTGGTTGTTAAAAAGAGCCTGGCACTTCCCTCCTCTCTCTCTCTTTCTCTTGCTGCTTCTCTCAGCATGGTGATCTCTGCACATTCTGGCTCCGCTTCACTTCTGCCATGAGAGGAAGCTTCTGGAAGCCCTCACCAGAAGCAGATGCTAGTGCTGTGCTTCTGCAGAACCATGAGCAAAATCAACCTCTTTTCTGTGTAAATTACCCAGTCTCATGTCTTCCTTTATAGCAACACACAAATAGGCCAAGATGTAGAAGCGCAAATGCTTTTGTAGAGAGCATGTATATCACCTTGACATTACCATGCTGGACTGACACCAGGTACCCATGTAACATAGGCTCAATGAGAGCAGAGCTGCAAGACAAAGTAATGTTACATTTGCTATATAGTTTTGCCTACATAAAAGAAGGATGTCCTAAAGGGTGCAGGCATTTGAAAGAAGTATCATTAGAGAAGTAAATAGAAAGATTATAATTTTCCTATGTCTCATAGGACTAAAAGAAACTTGTTTTTCATTGCATAGTAGTAATAATATATTTTTAATTAGTTCTATTTATGTTCTCTTTTTTAAAAGTATTATGCACCTTAAAAATACATATTAATATAGCATGATGAATATATAGCATCTCTTTAATATCCAAGAGAATTTAAAAAGATTTAAATAAATTGCTCTGTTAAAGAATAGAAAAAATTGATACAATTATCATTACATTTTTCTCACATATATTTGTTTATACCTACTATTAATTACTACTAACTACCACTTTTAGTCTTGTTGTTTAAATATTAGCGTTTATATAATAGAAAGTAAATAGTAAGTAATAATATATGATTTCAAGTAAACATCTATTCTTCATATTTTATGTTAAAGTAATAACATGTCTATAATTTTTAAAAAATTATTATTTTTGTTTGTTTGGTACGGCTGTGTCTTGGATTGACTTTCTAAAATGGTGGCAATTCTACCTAGGTAAATGCATCATAACCAGCACCAGGCCCACCTGGGTTCCCTCCTCCTCTTCCTATAGGCTGCATAAAAGCAGATATAACTTACTCAGGCTGTGTAAAGACAAACATAACTTACAATACCCTTACCTCCAACCGAACATCAGAGGGGAAGCTAATAAGGTATCAAAGAACATGGACACGGACTAACAGATAATTTAACGACATTTATGTAGAATGAATAAAACACATAGAAAGGACTGTCCTAGTTAACATAGAAGGCAACAATGTAGGGGCAAAACCCCTCTAAAAGATATAAGCAAGACGGCATACAAAAGACATGAATAATTTAAGCTGGGGAAAACATTACCCAAGAAACAAATGCAAATTTCCTACAACTGCTTTGCAGTGTAGAAGAATTTCAGGATATCATGAATTCAGTGACTCAAGATCCAAAGGGTAGGATGCCAAAACAACAGAATGAGCTGGTAAGAAAGATGCCTGAAGAAGACAGAAACTGAGAACACAGGCCGGGTGTGGTGGAACACGTCTGTAATCCCAGCACTTTGGGAGACTGAGGTGGGGGGATCACCTGGGGTCAGGAGTTTGAGTCCAGCCTGGCAACATGGTGAAACCCCCCTCCCTACTAAAAATACCAAAAAAATTAGCTGGGTGTGGTGGCAGGCACCTGTAATCCCAGCTACTTGGGAGGCTGAGGCAGGAGAATCACTTGAACCTGGGAGGCGGAGGTTGCGGTGAGCCAAGATTGCACCATTGCATTCCAGCCTGGGCGACAGGAGCAAAACTTCGCCTCAAAAAAAAAAAAAAAAAAAGAGAGAGAGAAATTGAGAACACAAATTCTGCTTTTAAATGAAATTAACAGAATAGAAGCAGAATAGATACAGCAAAAGAGTTAATTTGTGACAGAGAGAGCAAAGGCTTGTAATGATAACCCTGAATGTAGAAGAAAAAGTCAGAGATTAATGCAACTAGAATGACAATAATTTATAAGAAGCCAGGGATGATGCTGTTATCAAGAACAACTGGTCTTTCTGAATAGAAAGAGAGAGAATGCCAACCGTTATGAATAACAGAAAACTCTACCGGAGTGGCCTTAGAAATCCTGGGTCAGGCATCTTTCACTTGCCTCTGCTGTAAATTTTTCTGTTATTTTTAAAATTTATATATGTTGGGAAATCTTCCTCCATTATTACCTAATATTGAGGAAGTAATTTATTTTATTTATAATAACACATGAACACATGGGCTGCGTGCAGTAATCCTAGAGCTTTAGGAGGCCAAGGCAGGAAGATTGAGGCCAGGAGTATGAGACCAAGCCTGGGCAACATAGACCCTGTCTCTTAAAAAAAAAAAACAAAAAAAACCAAAAAAAACAAAAAACACAAAAATTAGCTAGGTGTAATGGCATGTGCCTGTAGTACCAGCTACTTAGGAGGCTGAGGTGGGAGGGTCGCTTGATCCCAAGAGTTCCAGGCTCCAGGGAGTTGATTGTGCCACTGCACTCTGTCCTGGGTGGCAGACGGAGATCCTGTCTCTCCCACTCCCGCACGCCCTCGATACACACACACACACACACACATATGCACGCATGCACGCACACACACACACATGCACACACACACATATATAAAAATATATGTACATTTATAATTTATAAATTTATAATAAAATGCTTTTATAATTTTATATTAAAAATATAGATCATTTTAGTACTGTGTATATAATTTTTACATATAATGGAGCATTTTATTATATATTTATATAAATATATTACAGATATTAATGTTTTCAATAATATATAAATGGTGAAATATAAAGTTTATAAACTTATATAGTTTAAAACATGAATCCAATAATGCAATGTACATACTGTATGTGCACATGTAAATTTTGTCTATCACGTGGGCCATTCTAAAAAAAATGATAACCTGACTTGTATCGAGGCTGTGATTAAACAGATCTGTTCATACACTAAAGCTGTCTATGCACATTGAAAGATATAAAAGTGTTTAACTCCTTTGACCCAGAAATTTCACTATTAAAACTCTTATTTAAAAATAAACATTTATATGCATGGGTATTTGTGACAACATTGTTTCTAATGCTAAAAGATTAGAAATAACTTAAAAATTGAACCATAGTGCCTCTTCATGAAGTAGGTAGTGGTATATATGAAAAATCAAATACTATTCAGTCATTAAAAATCAGATGTCAGGAAAAAATTTGGAATTCATAACAATGCTGAAAATATAGGTGAAAAATGCAGATACAGGTTATAAAACTTTGTGTAGTATGATCACGACTATATGGAAATATACACACGTATAATCTTATTTAGTGATCTGTCCATTATGCATCCATTCCATTTGTTTCTATTGAAAGCACACATAAGCACCAAAAAGAGATTTTAATTTTGTACTTAATTTATTTCACATTTTTCAGTCAAAAATATTTTTAAATATTAAAAGTATTTTTTAGAGAAATAAATATAAATGCAGAAATGATAGCACCTTAATTTATTAGTAAATGTGATCATACCAGATACTGTGATGGGTGTCAAAGGAATCTTTGGGAACCCTCTTCACCCCAGATGGGAACAGTTTCCTTGGTTCTGTTTGGAGATGTCACTGAGAGGAGGGTGAATTTGCCCCTTATTTTTGCCCAGCTTCCCCAAAGCATTATTTTTTCCAAAAAAACGAAAGGACCAGATGAAATGCTAATGGACTTGATAGAGTACAGGCACAAAGATGGAGACAAAAGAATATGATTATGGAAATGGGAGCATGTGGTCTTTTGGGTGAAGAATTTTTCACTTCTTTGGAGACTGGAATGATGCAATAGAGCCCATTTATCCATTTTTCTAAATTAGAAGGTGGCAAACTGAAGGTGTCACTCTGGCCCACTTGAGTCTTTTTCTGATTTTGACCCCGCAGCCCACTTGAGATGAAACCACCTCTCCACTCCTTGTAGCTTTGGCTTAATGTCAAGCTTGGGGTGCTTGAGACTTGTACACAGGCACAGAGTGGGGGACTGCATCTGTGAGTCTCTCATTCAGGGCTCTGGAAAGCCTTGAGGAGAAGTGGTTGGACATTGGAACAAGGGATCGTGCTTCTTAATTCAGTGGAGAAGACCAGTGTGTAGAGAATGGTGTCTAAAGCATTCTCTCAAGGTGTCCCCTGGAGAAAGTCACTCCTTTAGTCAAATTTTGGAGGCTGTTCAAAACCTTTGAATTTTGGAATATTTTCTACGTTTATTCTAACCATCCTCTTGTCATAAACACAAGGCTGTTTGCATTAAACAATCACACTGATTGGAAATGACAGAGCCTCTCTGGCCAGCCCATCAGGCCAAGGGAGAGGCATAGCAGAGTATAACCGGGGTCAGTTTCTGAGTCCTGTCTCTGAAAATGAGACTGCCAGGCGTGAGGCAGAATCTTTGTAGAGTCATACATTCTCCTGTGAGGAATTCTGTCCTGATACTTGCTCTTGACTTTGCCGTTTTTTAATTTCTTCCTTTCACTCGTACTCACATCCTGTTGGAACGACTCATTTTGTTCTCGTTCTGCTCTGGGATTTTCTTTGGAGTGCAAACCCAGAAGTACATCTGCACTTTCTCAGCGAACTCATCGTTTGGCTGGGCTGCTCTATAATTAGATTTTTCAAAAACCTCTCTCCTCGTATATCAATTATTCCACTCCCTTAATCATCTTCCTCAGTGTTTTGCGTGATCCTACTCATTTATCAAAATGTCTGGGTCTATGCTTAAGCATTTGCAAAGAGAGAGTGATGCCTGCTACTAGAGTACAGTGTCTATGTGGAGGACGTCTTGGGATCTTTTCTCCCATGTCTGTTCTTTTGCTTTCCACTATCCTTGCTAGATCATAACATTACTTTCATTTTCCAATCCAGAATGCTGTTCCTTTTAATGTACTTCAGGATTTCCATGATGCTGGTTTTAGAAGTAGAGCATTCTGGAAATTGATGCTCTCTGTGTTTGTGTGTGTGTGTACTGGGAGACCTAACTTCCTGAAGCACTCACCAGTTGTGTAACTTATTTTCCTATGATAACCTGGGTGATAGCCAACAGACAAGATATATCATGAGATAAATTCCTGACCCCGTGTTGTGTAGTTAGTATGAGAGGGAAGATGGACCAGTACTCAGGCACAGAACAGGTAACCCTCTGTTCCAACAGGAGTGCCAGAGTCTGAAAATTTACACTATGGTGATTTAATCATAGTCCCAACCTCATCGAACTAGACATGAATAAGCTAGCAAGGTCTTAGGCAAAAGACATATGTAAGGAAAGATATATATTTCTACAATTTGTCATTTAGGTCTTACTGTAGAACCTGATACAAATATACTGTCTGACAAGTTCTCTTCCACCTGTAGATACTATTTTATGATGGGTATAAATTCATTCTTTTATTATAGTCACTAAGCATGAGTGATTTACTTCTTCAATTGATCTATGAGGGTTTTTAAATGCCTTATTCACTCATGTATTCACTTTTTCATCATGCATTTATTGAGAGCTTACTATAGGCTGGGTATTTTGTGGGTGCTGGGGAAGGACTGATGAGTAGAAAAAGATATGGTCTCTGTCCCGAGTTTTATAGATCTATAGGAAAGACAGATGTTAATCATAACATCCCACAAATCCTTGTAAAATCATGGCGATGATAACTCCTAGTTGAAGGGTACCTTGGTGAAGGGCATGTTGGGGGTGTTCTGACTGGCTGAATTTGCATATAGTCATCCTGGACTAAATTAGACACACACATACATGTGTGTCCTTGGCTGTAACTGTTCTGAAGGTGAGGTCATGTTGTAGTGTTTATTTTTCACAGGGTTTGGTAGTTTTTATTGCATTTAACACACAGTTAACATTATTTTTTTAATCAGATTCAGGGAAAAAGCTCCCAAGCATAATTTTTCTATCAAAATAATGCCTAGAAAATAAAAAAGATTGGATATCTATTACAGCTTATTAAAAGTCTGCAAATCATCTGGCTTGCTGGGATCCCCATGTCTTTAGATTAAAGTGAAATTTGACTCCAAATCTGGTGGGAAATCCAGCATCCTGTCACTCTCAGTGTTCACCAATAAATGTCCATATAGCATTTTTTATTGAGGACTTTTGGCAAAACGTGGTTTAAATGGCAACTAAACCACAGAGCAGGATAGCAAAAATATAGATACTGGCTATGCAAGATTTTAAAAGTCCCTCAAATATTTCCTCTCCTGGGGAATCTTTGCTTTTTTATTTATTTTTTTGTTTAACTCAAGCTTTGTCATTTGCCTATATTTCTAAGTCTATCCAAGCTCTGCCATGGGGGCGTCTTTCAACAACTATTCTCTTTTGTTGAGGATCATAAGACTTACTGAGGAGAAAATAAAAAGATTTCGTGGTCAAATAAATTTGGGGAGCTTCAGTTCAAATGCCATAAGACATTTTTTAAAAACCATAGGATATCTTAGATTTTTAGCATACTAATATATGTTGTACATTTTTAAGAAAGTGATTTTTTAGTTTTTTCAGAGATCTACTTTAAATATTTCAAATAAATTATATCATTTATGATGACTTTGGCCGCATGTAGCATGCATTCTGACTTAAATGATTTAAGCAGAAAGAAATCTTATTTCATGCAACTGAGTTCAGATGTAGGATGGACGTCAGGGTTGGTTGATTCAGTGGCTCAGTGATGGCATCACAGGCTTAGTTTTTTCCCGCTTCGCCTCTGCCATACTCAGTGTTGATTGCATACCTAGTGGTAGAGGGAGTGTCCTCAAATCTACAATAGCGATATCCTTAAGAAGAGGCGTGGCCATTTGTTCCTAGAGCCCTTAGGTGTGAAGAAACTTGTCTCAGAATCCCCAAACATACTGTTTCTCATGTATCTTTGGACAGAATTGGGTATTAGCCTTATTCCTACATCAATCAACAGCAAGGAGAAGGGGTGAGCTCTCCTTTAAGTACCTGGATACACATGGGGTGGGTAATACCTGCACAAAATTGGAGGGAGTTATGTGGGATTAATTGTCAAGTAGATCACTAACAACGTTTTCTAAAGAAATACACTGCTGTGGACTGAATTGTGTCCCACCAAGTACATATGTTGAAGCCCTAACCCCCAATGTCACTGTATTTTAAGATGGGGTCTTTAGGAGTGAAGTTAAGTGAGGTCAAAAGGATGAAACGTTAATCCTATAGGACTGGTGGTCTTATAAGAAGAGAAAGAGATTTTCCTTTCTCTCTTTCCTCCTCTCCCTGCATATGCGAATGTGCACATGTGCACACACACACACACACACACACACACACACACACACACACACACACAAAAGGCCATATGAGGACATGCTGAGAAGGCAGCTAAACGCAAGCCAGGAAAAGAGAATTCACCAGAAACCAACCCTGCCAGACCTTCTAGCCTCTAGAACTGTGAAAAAACACATTTCTGTTGCTTAACCCACCCAGTCTCTGACATTTTATTATGGCAGCCTGAGCTGACAAATACAGATTGTGGTATTGAGAAGTGGGGTGCTGCTGTAACCTAAAAATGTAGAAGCAGCTTTGGAACTGGGTAATGGGTGGAGGCTGGAGGAGTTTTGAGGTGCATGCCAGAAAATGCCTAGGTTGCTGTGAAGCGACTGTTGGTTGAAATATGGACATTAAAGGCAATTCTGGTGAGGACTGAAAAAGAAAAGAGGAGAGACGCAGAGAAAGCCTCCACCTGCTTACAGAATAAGTGCAGCGCGATGGACAGAACGTTGGTAGAAGTAAGGACATCAAAAGCCATTCTGGCAAGGAATTAGATGGAAATGAGAAACAAGTTATTGGAAACTGGAGGAAAAGCCATCGTTGTTATGAAGTGGCAAATAACTTGGGTGTTCTAGTGTTTTGTGGAAAGTAGAACTGGCAGGCACTAAAATTGGATAATTACCTGAGGCAATTTCTAAGCAAAATGTTGAAGATGTGGCTATGTTCTTCCTGAATGCTTAGAGAAAATTCTAGAGAAGAAAGAAATTGACAAAGGAATTGTTAAGCAAAAAGGAACTAGAGCTTGAAAATTTAGTAAATTCTCAGCCTATCCATGTTGCAAAAAGTGAGGAAGCATGTTCTAAAGAGAACATCAAGAGTATGGCTGGACTATTACTTGATAAAGAGATAATGAGATTAAATGGGCAGAAAACAGCTTGGACTGAAGGGGATAGAGCAAAACGGACTAAGTGAAGAAAGGCTGTCAGATTCTTGGATGCTTCAGGACAGAAAACAGAGCTATTTCACTGAAAACATGAGCTATTCTTTAAAAAAAATAAAAAGGAAAGACTCCAAAGATGATTCAGAGATGATCAGGGCTACCACTCACATCACAGCCCAGAGTATACAGGCCCAGGGTGCAAGGTTGGGTGAGGTCACTGCCTTGGTTTCAAGAGGCCAAGCTATCTCTTCCTGGAGTGTGGGGGCAGGATCTCTATCTGACAGAGTCATGGGGGTGACAGAGCATTGAACTAGAAAGGATTATGCTCCAGCCTTAAAATCTAACAGAATTTGCCTTGCTAGGTTTGGAACATGCTTGGGACTTGTCATCTCTTTCTTTGGTCTGATTTCTCACTTTTGGAATGGGAATGCCTGTCTTATACCTGTCCTAATATTGTATTTTCAATGCACATAAGTTTTCTGGTCTCATGAGCTCACAGCTATAGAGAAATTTGCCTCAGAATAGATAGTATTCTGAATACAATTGTATTCGACCGTACTTGACTTAGACAATAATTAGATGAGAATTTGGACTTGAGATTTTAGTGCTGTTGCTAAAATGAGGTGAGACTTTTGAAGCTGCTGGGATGGAGTGGATGTACTTTGCACAAGAGAAAGATATTAATTACGAGGGGTCAGAGGCAGAATGCTACAGACTCAATTGAGTCCCCTTGAAATTCATATGTTGATGCCCTAATCCCCAATGTGATTGTGTTTGGAAACAGAGTCTTTAGGAGGTAATTAGGATTAAATTAGATCATAAGGGTGAGATCTTAATCCTGCAGGACTGATGGCCTCATGAGAAGAGGAAGATTTTCTCTCTCTCTTTCTGTGTGTGTATGTGTGCATGTGTTGAGGGAAGGCCATTTAAGAATATAGTAGGAAAGTGCTGTCTGCAAGCCAAGAAGGGCGCCCTTAGCAGAAACTGACCCTCCCAGGCCTTGATGTGGGACTTCTAGCCTCTAGACCGGTGGGAAAATAAATTTCTATTGCTTAAGCCACCTAGTCTTGATATTTTATTATTATTGCTGTAGAAGGCTAATACCTATATCAATGTGATAAAAATTAAAGTAAAACAGAAGTTTCTAGAAAAAAAATGAGATTCCTTTCTCTATGACAATTCTAGCCTTGAAGATTGCTGCTAAAAATAATTTGTGGTGTAGTTTTCTAGTCTCTTTAATACTTACCAAATGCACGCATGTTTGTGTATGTATACATACATTAATCATTATACATACATGCTTTGTTTACTTTTTATTTTGTAAACGTTGATATTTACTTACTGTTATACAAGTTGTGTATTACCATTTAACAAAATACATAGCCCTATCTCATTCTTTATAAAGATTATATAGATAGATTGTGTAGATGTATTATAATTCCT